>NW_016907965.1:92440-494828 GCF_001483705.2 Eufriesea mexicana | reverse complement strand
ACACATGAAGTGCAGCCAATAGCGTAAGTTCCCAACCAATGACAACATAACCTATCCAAACTTATCTTACGCTGGCGCAATAAAGCCTATCGGCAGCAGTGAAAGGCATATCTTTGGAAAATCCAGCAGGCCTCAGTGAATCGCATAATCCAACGGACAGCAGCGAAAAATACGGGTTCCGAACATAACCTACCTTAACCTGTCCAAGCACGTCACGCTCTAACATCACGTACACTGCTTTCTGTAACCTAACTGCAGCTGGTAGCAGCAGAACGCAAGAAAGCGACGTAGATAGCAGGAGAGCACTGCAGCGCGCCAAATACAGGAGAATGCTAGCGTAAAGAACAGATTCCTAACCCAAGCTTGCCTAAACCAGCCTATCCATAGTTGAGCAGAACATAGTGCAGTAGAGGACAACAGAGCGTAGCACAGCATGTTAAAGAACCGAATACCACTGGTGTCATAGCATAGCACCGATTGGTATCCTATCATTATGCATCGTTGTGCATCCCAACCTTACCACGGTAGAGCAAATCCGTATGAAACGTAGCGCAGAGGAGGGGAGCAGTGCATAGTAAGGCCACGAAGACCACCGAATCGCAGCGAATAGAGCAGACTCATGTTCCATTCAAATCTGACATAACCTTATAAAAGATACCTTCCCAAACCCATCCAGAGCGGAGCACTGCAGTGTGCTCCAAAGTGTATCAGAGCGCAGCAGAGTATACATAGGCGCAAAATACAAGTGAATAGCGTCATTGCCAATGAATTAACCTATCCGCTGATCATTAAATGCTATAGCATTTCCAGAAAGATCGGAGGATAAATCAATTACGGCTGGAGATGTAACAATTGAATATGCAGTACTGGCTGTAGCCATCTACTCAGTATTATTTGCAATGGTATAATCCATTTACTGGACATCCAAGTCCTATGGCGGCGATAGAAGGAAGATGGTATAAATACATTATCTCCAGCGACATCAACAATTGGCAATACAAATGTGGTTATATCTGCCTGCAGAATAATATATCCATTTTATAAACCTACACACTGACATTCTAAATTCTATAGCAAGCTAAGAATGGTCAAAGAATGGATCAGTTATCGCCAGAGATATTTGCAATTGAAGATCAAATGCTGAGCGTAGCCACCACCACTGTACCATTGCCAATTGAGTAATCCATTCAATGAGCATCTAAATTCTACAATAAATTATTGAACGACCAATGGCTAGATAAAACACCGCTATAGAAGTTGGCAATTAACAGTACGTTACTCAGTATAGCCATCTATACGTTCCTGTAGCCATTGGATAAATCTACTCACTGCTCATGTAATTTTCACAGCTATTTTATAATAACCAGTTGATATTGCATGTATCGCTAGAGATATTACCAACTGACAATACGGTACTGAGTATAGAAACCTTCTCAGTGCCATTACAATTGCGTTAATCTATTCGCAAACAATCTTAATTCTCTAGATATTCTGCAATGGGCAATGATTCTATCAATTATATATAGAGAAATTGACAGTCGGCAATACCGTACTGAGTATAGCCGTCAACGTTCAGTAAGTGTCATGTGATAAATCTGTTTGCAGAACACATAAAATATTCTTCAATTTTGGAATGATTAATTGATAGATCTATTATTGCAAGGGATATCTACTATAGACAGTACAGTCGCGTGTACATCCATCAATACAGTACTAATGCCATATGTTCTCCTATTCACTGATCATCTGAATACTATAAAAATTCTAGAATTATCACCGCATGTATCAATTATCGCCAAAAAAATCGATAATTGACCATATGGTACTGAGTATAGCCATCGTCAACGTACCATAGGCACAGCATTAATCTATTCACTGATCTTTTAAGTTCCATAGCAGTTCTAGAATGTTCATGAGTAAAGCAGGCTACAAGAAACAAAAGCACTTGTGGTGACCTATGCAGTTA
This sequence comes from Eufriesea mexicana, assembly GCF_001483705.2. Lineage (NCBI taxonomy): Eukaryota > Metazoa > Arthropoda > Insecta > Hymenoptera > Apidae > Eufriesea > Eufriesea mexicana. The sequence goes on along the minus strand of NW_016907965.1, from coordinate 492,862 downwards.
TGATTCTCATTCCACAGCAGCTTTAGAATTATCAATGTGCATATCAACCGTCCCTCGACATATTTCTAATAGACAGTACACTACAAAGTCTAATCCTCAGCAGAGCACTATGGCCATTGGAATAATTTATTCACTGATCACATAAATATTATAGCATTTCTCAAATGACCAATGGAAAGATAAATTGTCGTTGGTGATATCAGGATTTACACTGCAGCACAGGGTATGATCATCTCGAAGGAATTGTAGCCATTAGTTTAATGTATACCCTGATCATCTAATTTCTATAGCAGCGATAGAAGAATTATAGGATAGGTCAATTATCGCTAGAGATATTAGCATTGAATACCTCATTACTGAGGATTTGCATCTACACGGTACAATAGCCATTGCATTAATGTACACGTTGATAATTTTAATACTATAGCAACTTTAGAATGATTAATTGGTAGATTAATTATTGCTAGAGATGATAATATTCAACAAAACAGTACTTAGTATAGCCTCCTACGCCGTACTGTAACCATTGCTCCAATATATTCACTAACAGTTTGCCTTTCATAGCAATTCATGAGTAATCAATGGCTACATCAATCGTCGCTACAGATATTCAAAGTAAAGAATACAGTATTGAGTGCTGCTACGTTGGCGGAGATATAGCCACCTACGCATTAATAACGCCACTGAATAGATCCACTCAGTTAATAATTGAATTCCACAGGAATTCAGGAATTATCAATGGATGGATCAATCATCTCTAGGGACATTAACAGTTAAGAAAACAGTAAAGGTTTTAGCCGTCTAATCAGTACTACATACATAGTATTAGCCTAATCACTGATTTGTAAATACTGAAGCAATTCCTCATTGATAAATATATAGATGAATTTTCGCTGGATATATCAGCAATTGAAATTACAGTACTCAGTATAACCATGGACACAGTACTATAGGCAATGGGTTAGTCAATTCACAGCTCACCAAAATTTTATAGCAATTATGTAGTGATGGATGGATGCTTCAAAAATCGCTAGGGATGGCAACAGTCAACAATCCCGAGCTGTACATATCCACCTACGCAGCACTGCAGCCATTCTATTAATCTGTTCTCTGACCATTTAACAACCATAGCATTTCTAGAATGATAAATAGTTAGATCAATAATCGCACGAGACTTTGACAGTTAACGGTACAGTCCTGAGTGTTGCATCTTCAAGGAAATGTAGCCATCTACGTAGTACTAACGCCAGTGCCTTAATGTACTCAGTGATCACAAGAATACCATAGCAATTCCATATTGATCGATGGATAAGTGAATTCCCTATTGAATTACTAAAAATTGATAATGCGGCACTTAGTATCCGCATCTACCCAGGGCTATAGCCGCTCTATTAATCTATTCACAGATCACATAAATTAAAAGGCAACCCTAAAATGATCTATCGATTTTCCATATATCTCTGGGGATATTGTCAATTAACAACAGAGTACACGGTAGAGCCACCGACAATAAACTGTAGCCAATGCAATAATGGATTAACTGGACATTTAATTCCACACCAACTCAAGAATCATCAATGCATCGGTCAACCATCACTAGGGGCAGAAGGAAATTGTCGTGCCGAACTTAGTATAGCCAACCACGCAGTGCTATGTTCATTGTATTAATGAATTCGTTGACCATTAATATTCTGTAGCAAGTCCAGCATTTTCATTAGATAAGTCAGTTCTCGGCAGAGATATTAGAACCAGAAATTAAGCACGGATTATTGCCATCGGGGCAGTACCGCTGCCACTGTATTAATCAATTCAGTTGTCATTTAAGTCCCACAGTTCCTCAAGAATTATCAATGAGTAGATCATTCATCTCTTGGGATATTAACAATTAACAATACAGATTACAGCCACCTACACAGTTTCATATCCACTTCATTAATCTATTCACCGATTCTGTCAGATCTAATGCAGTTCTTCATTGGCCAATGGAAGTATTAATTTTCGCTATAAACATTAGCAATACATAATGCAGTAACCAGTGTAGCCACATACGCAGTATTATAGCCATAGCACAAATTTTTTCAGTTATCATGTATATACCACTGCAATTCATCGATTATGCATGAATGGATCAGTTATCTCTGGAGACATCAACAGTGAACAGTGCACTACTGACTATAGCCATCTGAACTCTACCATAACCATTGGGTTAATCTATTCACTAATCATGAAGTTTCTATGGGTATCCTAGCATCATCAACGGGTAGATGCTGTCGCTGGAGACATTGGCAATTAGCAATAGTGTACTGGGTACAGCAATCCGCGTTGCACTGTAGCAATGGGGTTGATCCATTCACTGACTTTAAAATTCTATAGCTGTTCTAGAATGAACGGCGGATCGCTCAATTATCGCTGGAGATGAAGGCAACTATCGCGGCAGCACTGAGTTTAGGCACAAAGTCAGCACTTTAATAATTGCATTAATCTATTGACCCTTCATGTAAGTTCTGCGGGTTTTATATGTTTACTAATGTGTGTGTCATTCGTTTCTAGAGAAAAAAGCAGTCAAGTATACGGTACTGAGTATAGCCCTCTACGGAGTACTACAGCCATTGCTTGAATATACTGACGGATCGTTTCAATGAAATAGCAATCCTGTGATTATAAGTGGGTGGAGCAATTATATCTAGAGAGGGTAACAATCAACAATGCACTGCAGACTATAGCCATCTATACATTACTGTATCCGCTGCATTAATCTATTCACTGATTACGTAATTTTCATACCAATAGTAGATAGAACAATGCACTTATGAATTTTCTCTTGAAACATTAACAATTAGCTACAAAATACTGAGAACAGCCATCAACACATTGCTATAGCCATTGGGTCAACATATATTGTGGGCAACCTGTTCCTACATAGTAATTTTGAAATGATCAATGGATAGATATATTATGGCTTGAGGTGCTATCTGTTGAAAATATAGCAATCAGTATGGCCACAAGCATAGTCCTTTAGCCAATGTCATAAGGTGGCATAAAGTATTCCCTAATAATGTAGATTGCGTGGCAACTGAAGAATGATCTATAGACAGATCAATTATCGCTAGAGACATTAACGATTTTCCGTACATTGCTGATTATAGTCATAATTACAATACCGCAGCCACTTAATTAATCTTTCAAAAACCATACAAATTCTAAGTCGAATCTGTAGCGATGTTCGGACAGATCCACTATCGCGAGCGATTTTACCAGTTTCAAATACAGCGCTGAGTATAGCCACGAACGTAGTACTATACCCATTCGTATAAGCTATTGGCTGACTTTAAGAATTCAGAATGATCAATGGGTTGATCAATTATAAGCAGATGTATAGACGATTGTCAACAGGGTGCTGAGTATAGCCACCTGTCCTTTATTATAGCCAATGGATTAATCCATTCATTCGTCATGTAAATTCTATCGCAGTACTAGAAATATCAATGGATGTATCGATTATTTCCAGAGATAATAACGATTGACTGTACCGCGCCGAGTACTACCACCAATACATAGTTAAAGCCGCTGAGTCAACCTATATACTGACCACCTTGTTCCTTCAGCAATTCTAGAATGATCAGTGGATAGTAGGGTTATGACTAGTGATATTTACTACTGGCACAACGCTACCTATTACATCCACAAACAGAGATGTCGGATTATACTGCTCATTGGTCATTTTTATTGTATAGTATTTCTAGAATGACTAATCCGGATCCATCATCCCTCAAGACATTAACAACTGGCAACACAATACAGAGTACAGCCATCATCCCAGTACCACAGCCGTCGGACTACTTTGCCCACTGATGACGAAATTTACAATGGAATTGTAGAATAGCATATGTATAGAACGGCTGTTGCTTGTGACATTCACAACTGAGGTCACGGTACATGGTACATCAACCAATATGGCACTGTTGCCGTTGGATTAACTTGTCCAGCGATGGTTTTGTTTCTATAAAAATTATAGAATGACAAACTGCTGATCCACCAACCTTCGAGGCATTAACAATTGACAACGCGTTACTGAGTATAGCTATCTTCATTGCGTTGCAGCCGTTGGATTACTTTTTCACTGATGACCCATTTACGGAAAGACCCATTAACCCTCGATTAATGAACGGTTGAGGACACAGTACCGACTGCAGTCATCATCGTCGTACTGTAGCAGTTGGAACACTTTGGTCACTGATGACCTTAATTGCAGAGCAATTCTGGAATATCATATGTATAGAACGGTTATTGCTAATGATATTTACATTTGAGAGTACGGTACATAGTACATCCACCAATAAAGCACTGCTGCCGTCGGATTAGCAAGTTCAATGATGATATTGAATCTACAGCAATCATAGAATATCAAAGTGCAGGTCCATTATGCCACGATAAATCCCTCGATTGGTAACGCAGCACTGAGTACTGCTACTATCACAGAATTGTAACGATTGACTAACCTTGCTCACTCATAACGTCATTTCCAAAGCAATTCCAGAACAATCAACGTATACTACTGCTACGGCTAGTGATATCTACACCTCACAGTACGGAGCTAAGTACATCCACCAATATGACACTGTAGCCGTTGGATATAACTCTTCAATGATGATTTAAACTCAGTAACATTTCTAGGATGACAAAATACAGATGCACTAAATCTCAAGGTATAAGCAACTTACTACAATGCACTGAGTACAGCAACCGTCACAGTAATGCAGCCGTTGGACTACTCTGTTGACGAAAATCGTGAATTTGAAGGTGATTCAAGAACAACATATTCATAGTGCGGTTATGGCTAATGATATATGCAAATGATAGTATGGCATTTTATAACTCCTCCAACTGATCGCTGTTGCCGTTGGATTGGTCAGTACACTGATTATGTATATTCCATTGCTAGTCTAGAACAAGAAATGCAGATCCCTTACCCTCGAGACATTATCAAATGACAGCGGTGTACTGAGTACAGCCATCATCACGGTATTGTGGCCGCTCAACAACTATGCTCACTGATGAGGTAGGTTCTGAAGAAATTCTGGAATAATGGTTATATGCGACAGTAATGGCTTGAGTCACTTCCAATTTTCAGTAAGGTACCTATTACGACCACGATTATAGCACAGAAGCCGCTGGATTGTCGTGTTCTCTGATGACTTAATTCTTTGGCATATCTAGAGTGACAAAACACAGTTCCACTGTACCCCGAGATAGTAACAACTGACACAACAGTATTGAGTGCAGCCATCATGACGGTATTGTAGAGGATGTACTACTTTCTTCACTGACGATAGGAACTCTGAGGTATTCCAGAATAACCTATGTATAGTACGGGTTGGCTAGCGACATTTACAATAGACAATGCGAAGATTAGTACATCTGACAGCAGTGCAATACTGCCGTTGTATTAATCCGCTAAGCGATGATTCTACTGCAAAATCAAGAATGAGGAATTAAGTTCCACTGTCCCTAGAGAAATTAGCAATGACAACACGGCTCTGAGTACAGGGACCACCATTCTAATGTAGACGACGGACTTCTTTGTCCACTGATGACGCAAATTCCAATGCTATTCTGAAATTATCAATGTACAGCACGGTTATGTTTAGAGATATATCCAACTAACGGTACGGTATATATTACATTCAAAAATATAGCACTGTAGCCGTTGGATTAGTCCGTTCAATGATGATTTATGTTCTACAACAGCTCTTGAATGAGAGAACATTGTACCCCGGGCACTCGAGACATGAACATTTGGCATTACGTAACTCAGTGCAGCCATCACCACATTACTGTAGCCGTTGGACTACTTTGCACACTGATGGCGTAAATTCCAAAGCAATTCTAGGACAATCACTGTATAGTACAGTTATAGGTAGAGATACTTGCAATTTACAGTACGGTGCTAGGTACATCCATAAATAGAGCACCACGAGCGTTGAATTGAACTGTTGAATGATGATTTAATTTCTGCAACAAATCTAGAGTGACGAAATACAGGTCCACTCCCCTCGAGACACTAACAATTGACAACAATGTTCTGAGTACAGCCAATATCACAATAATGTAGACGTAGGACAACTGTGGACACTGATGACGTAAAATCTAACGTAATTCTTGAGTAACCAATGTATAGTTTTCTTACGTCAAGTGATATTTAAATTTCGCAGTACGGTAGTCAGGACAGCTACGAACAGAGTACCGTTGACGTTGGACAAAATTTGTCATTGATGATGAATATTCTACAGAAACTGTAGAATAAAACATGAAGGTTCATTGTCCCTGAAGAAATTAACAATTGGTGACACAGCACTGAGTACAGCCATCAACAACGTACCGTACACGTTGGAACGCTTCCTTCACTGGTGACGTCAATTCCAAGGCAATTCTGGAATAATCAATGTATAGCACGGCTATGGCTTGAGATATTCCAATTGCAGGTGCGGTACACATTACAACCAGGAATATTGCACTGTAGCCGTCGGGTTATGGTTTTCTGTGACGATTTAATTCTATGACACTTCTAGACTGACAAAATGCAGATCCACTATACCTCGAGTTATACACAATTGAAACAACAGTTTCGAGTTCAGCCATCATGACAATATTGCAGACGATGGAGTACTTTGTTCACTGATGATAGAAGTTCTAAAGTAATTCTAGAATAACCTATGTATGGTACTGTACAATTCACAATGCGGTGCTCAGTACGTCCAGCTAGATAATTCTATTATCTGATGATGCGCATTCTACAGCAATTTAGGAATGAAGAGTGAAGATCCATTATACCTCGGCAAATTTACAAATGACAACACAGTAATGAGAACAGTCATCATCACGGTATTGAAGCCGTCGGAAAACTTTGTGCTCTGACGATGAAGGTTCAACAGCAATACCGGAATTATCATAGCGTGTTATGTTTATAGCTTGAGATATTACCATTTGACAGTACGGCACTTATCGCAGCCACAAACATAGCACTGTAGCCTTTGGATAAGTCTGTCCAGTGGTGATTTAGATACAATAACAATTCGAGAATGGCAAAATACATGTGCACCATCCCGCGAGATATCGGCAATTGAAAACACAGTACTGAGTAGAGCCATCATCAAAATAAAGAAGGCGTTGGACTGCTTTCTACAGTGATGATGTGAAGTCGAATGTGGTTATTGTATAAACTATGTATGTTTCGGTTATAGCAAGTGATATTTGCAATCGAAGGTATGTCATTTAGTATATCTTCCAACAGGGCACCCTTGCCGTGGGATTAGTCTGTTTAATGATGATCTAGGCTTTATAGCTATACTAGAATAACAAAATACTGATCCAGTGACTCTCGAGATATTAACAATTGACAACAGAGTACTGATTTCAGTCACCGTCATAGTATTCTAACGGATAGATTACATCCTTCACTGATAATGTCACAGCAAAGACAATACTAGAATAATCATTGTATACTACTGTTATGGCGTGGGATATTTCAAATTGACAGTACGATACTTTGTATATTCATCATCTGAGCCATGCAGCCCCTGTATTAATCTGTTCAATGATGATTTAGATTTCATAGCAGTACCAGAATGACAAAAGGCAGTTCCATTATCCTTCGAGATATTAGCAAATTGCAACACAGTACAGAGCACAGCCGTTGTCATATTAATTTAGACGTTGTACTGCTCTATTCATTAACGGTGTAAATTTCAAGGCTATTCTTGGATAGTCAATGTATACTACTGTTATGGCTAGAGACATGAGTAATTGACAGTACTTTACGTCGTACATCTGCCAACAGAACAATGTTGTCGTGGGATTAATCTGTTCAATGATGATATATAACCTATAACTATTCTAGAATGCAAAACACGTATCTTTGATCTCTCGCGATATCAACAATTGACAACGCATTACTGAGTTGATCCGTCATCACAGTACTGTGGCCGTTTGAATACTTTGTTCACTGATGATGTAAATACCAGAGCAATTCTGGAATTATCAGTGCATGTTACGTTTACGGCTTGAGAAATTTCCAAATGACTGCACGGTACTCAATACATCCGCCGCAATAGCACTATAGCCGCTGGATTAAACTGTTTGATGATGAATTAAATACTATAACAATACCAGAATGCGAACACACGGATCCACTGACCCTCGAGGTATTGACAATCGACGACACGGTACTGAGTAAAGCGAACATCAAGGATATGTAAACGTTGTACTGTTTTGTTCATTGATGATATAAATTCGAATGTGACTCTAGCATAACCTATGTATGGTGAGCTTACGGCTTGTGATATATAGTACTGATGGTACGGTATTTAGTACATCTTCCAACAGAGCATTCTTGCCGTCAGATTAGTCTGTACACTAATGATGTGCATTCCACAACATTTCTAGAACGAGTATTGCCGATCCTTTATCCCTCGCGATATTAACTGTTGATCGTGCAGTACTTCGTACAGCCTCAATCACAGCACTGTGGCAGTTGAAAATCCTTGTTAGCTGATAATGTCATCTGCATAGCAACTCTAGAATAATAAATGTATACTGCGTTTATGGCTAGTGACATTTACAATTCACAGCACGGTAAATGGTATATCTACCAACAGAGCACTGTTGCCGTTATATTAAATTCATCACTGTAGATGTATATCCTACAGAAATTCTGGAACGATAAATGCAGTTCCATAATCCATTGAAATATTAGAAACTGACAACAATGTACTGAGTAAATCCATCATTAGAGTAATGTAGCGGTTGGAGTTCATTTTCCACTGTGGGTGTAAATTCTCAGGACATTCTGGATTTGCCAATCTATAGTACGGCTATGGCTACAGATATTTCCAAATGACAGTACGGTGCATAGTACATCAAGCGCAAGAGCACTGCAGCCGCTGTATTAGTATGTTCCATGCAGATATATGCTTATGGCTACTCTAGTATGACAAAGGAAAGGACTATTATCCCTCGATACGTTAACAACTGACAACACAGTACTGAGTACAGCCATCATCACAGTACAGTAGCCGATAGAATAATATGTTCGCTGATGTTGCCATTGTAAAAGGAAATCTGTAGTAATCAATGTACATTTCGGACACGGCTTGAGAAATTTGCAACTGACAGCACGGTACATAGTACATCTTCTTGGAATAGGATGCGCCACGAAGATATCAATCTTATAGCAATTCTGGAATCACATAGTGCTGGTCCATTATCCCTCGATATAAAAACAATTGAGAACACAGTGCTGAGTGTAGCCATCATCACATTACCGTAGCCGTTGCTCTACTCTGCTCAGTGATGATGTAAATTCCAAAACAAAACAGCAATAATCAGAGCATTTTACGGTTAAGGCTTGAGATATTGCCTTCTGACAGTACGGTACGCACTACATCCATCAATATAGCAATGTAGCAGATGTTTAAATCTTTTCAATCATTATATGCTTCCTACAAAATGCTAGAACGACAAAATACAGACGAACTAATGCTCGAGATTTAAATTTCAAGCACATTCCAAACTACAGCCATTAACATAGTAACATAGGCGTTAGACTATTTTGTCGACTGGTGATGGAAACTCTGAATAACATCTGGTATAACATATGCACTTTACGGTAATGGCTAGTGATATTTACAATTGACGATACGGTGCTTAGTGCAGCTACTAACAGAAAACTGTTGTCGGTGCATACATCAGTTCACAGATGACGAGCATTCTACAGCAATTCTGGAGTGAAAAGGGGAGATCCATTACCGCTCGATAAATTGGCAATTGACAACAAATTACTGAGAGCAGCGATCATCACGGGACTGGAGCCGCTGCATTGCATTGTTCACTGATGATTTAAGTCCCAATGGTACTATGGGGTAACCAGTGTCTATTATGGTTAGAGCTACTGGTGTTTACGATTGACAGTACTGTCCTTAGTGCATGCAACAATATTGCAATACATCCCTTGGATTGAACTGAGCAACGATGAATATCGATTTCATGGCAATTATAGAATTCTGTAATACAGGTCCGTTATCCTTCGCTACATTAACAGTTGACAGCACAGTACTGAGAACGGCCTTTATTACAGCAATGTAGCCATTGGAAGCCTGGTCCACTGATGTTGTAAATACCAAAGCAACTTTGGAATAGTCAATGAATGGTACGGTTGCTCCATGGAACATTTACAAATGATAGTACAATACCTACTACTTCCACCAATATAGCATTGTAGCCATTGGATTAAACTGCAAAATGAAGAAGTAAATTCTACAGCAATTCTGGAATGACAAAATACCGGTCCACTATCCCTCAAGATATTAACAATTTATAACACATTACTGACTACAGCCCTCCTCACAGTGCTGTTGACGTTGGATCATTTGTTCACAGATGAAGCGAATACCAAAGCAATTCTAGGTTAATCAGTGTATGATAAGGTTGTAGATAGGGATATTTAAAACTGACAGTACGGTGCTAAGTACATTCACCAATATAGCACCGTAGACCTTAGGTTACGTTGCTCCACGAAGAAATCGGTCTTATAGCAATTCTAGAATGACTTAATACAGGTCCATTATGCATCGATATATTAACAATTGAGAATACAGTACTGATTACAGCTATCAAAACTGTAATGTAGACGTTAGAATATTTTGCTGACTGACGATGGAAGTTCTGAAGAATTTATAGAATAACCTACGTACCTTACGGCTACGGCTAGTAATATTTACAATTGAAAGTGCGGCGCGTAGTGCAGCTACCAACAGACAACAGTAGCCGCTGTATTAATCTTTTCACAGATGATGTGCATTCTATAGCTGTTCAAGAACGAAAAGTTTAGATCCATTATCCGTCGAAATACTAACTATTGGCTAAAAGTGACGATGTCAGCGATCATCACAGTATTGCATCCGTTGGACAACATTGTCCATTGATGACGTAAATCCCAAAGCAATTATAGGATAATCAGTGTATATTAGGGCTGTAGCGGGGGGTATTTACGATTGAGAGTACTGTCCTCAGTACATGCAACAGTATGGCACTGTATCCCTTGGATTATACTGATTAACGATGAAAATCGATTTTCTAGCAATTAGAGAATGGCATAACACAGGTCCTATGTCCCTCGCTATATTAACAGTGGACAACGCAGTACTGAGCACGGCCATCATCACAACAACGTTGCCGTTGGAATACTTTGCACACTGATGCTGTAAATTCCAAAGCAACCTTGGAATAATCAGTGCATGGTACGGTTATGCCTTTGAATATTTACATATGACAGGACGATACTTACCACATCCACCAATATAGCCATTGCATTAAATTGCTCAATGATGAATTAAATTCTATGAAAATTTTGTAATGACGAAATGCCGGTCAACTATCCCTCAAGATATTAACAATTAATAACACATTACACACTACAGCACTCATCGCAGTGCCGATGACGTTGCTTCATTTGTTCACAGACGATGCAAATGCCAAAGCAATTCAAGGATAATCAGTGTATAGTTAGGTTATAGCTAGGGATACTTAAATCTGATAGAACCGTGCTTAGTACATCCACCAATATAGCACTGCAGCCATTTTATTATGTTGCACAACGAAGATATCGGTTCTATGAATAGTCTGGAATGACACAGTACTGGTCCATTATCACTCGATATGTTAAAAATTGAGGACACAGTAATGAGTGCAGACATCTTCACTGTACTGCAGCCGTTGGACTACTTTATTCACTGATGATGTATATTCCAAAGCTATGCAGCAATAATCAGTTCATATTATGGTTACGTCTTGAGATATTTCCTGCTTGCCCCGTCGAACCTATTACGTCAACCAATATAGCATCGTTGCCACTGGACAAATTTGTTCAATCATGACATACAACTTATAACAGTGCTAGAACGACAAGATGCAGATTCACAGGTGCTCGAAATATTGAAATTTCAAGCACACAATTTAAAGCCATCAACACAGTAATGCAGACGATAGGCTGTTCAGTTGACTGATTTTGGATATTCTGCAGAAACTCTAGAATAATGTATGTACTGCACGGCTGTGGGTAGTGATATTTACAGTAGACAATACGGAGCTTGGTACAGCTAGCAACATACAACAGTTGCCGTCGGATTAGTCTGTTCACCGATAATGTGCATTTGACAGCAATTCAAGAATGAAATGTGAAGGTCAATTATCCCTTGAGAAATTAGCAATTGAGAGCAAACCAATGATTACAGCCATCATAACAGTACTGTTGCCGTTGGAATATTTTGTTCACTGACGACGTATATTCCAAAGTAATGCTGGATAAATCAATGTATATTAGGTTTATGGCTTGAAATATATTTAACTGACAGTGCGGCACTCGCTTTATCTACAAATTTACCTAAGTAGCCGTAGGATGGATACGTTCCATGATAATTTACATGCTATAACAGATCTAGAATTTCAAAATACGTATCCCCTGGATCGCGAACCCTTGACAATTGACAACAGATTCCTAAGTACAGCCATCATCACTGTACCCTTGCCGGTGGACTACTTTCTTCGCTTACGATGAAATGTCCAAAGGAATACTGGAATAATCAATGTATATTACGGTCATGGCTTGAGATATTACCAAATGACAGTGGGATGTACATTTCATCCACCAATAGAGCATTGTAGCCGTTGGAATCAGCTTCTCAATGATGATTTAAGTCCTATAGCTGTTCCAGAATGACAGAATACAGAATCTGTGACGCTTGAGGTATTATGAGTAGACGACACAGTACTGAGCACAGCCATCATTACAGCCATGTTGCCGTTGGACAACTTTCCTCAATGATGATGTAATTTCGACAGTGTTTCTAGAATAACCTATGTATAGTGCGGCTATGGCTAGTGACGTATGCAATTGACAGTACAGCGCTTAGTACATCTACCAACAGATCACTATTGCCGTTGGATTAATTTGTCCACTGATGATGTATACACTACATCAATCCTAAAACGAGAAGTGCAGGTCCATTGACCCTCGAGATACTAGCAATTGACCACAGAGTACAGAGAACAGCCATCGCCACAGTATTGTATCGGTTGAATAGCGTAGTTCACCGATGTCGTCAGCTGCAAAGCTATTACGGACCCATAAATGTATACTGAGGTTATGGCTAAAACTATCTAAAGCTGACTGTGCGGTACTTCGTACAGCTGCCTGCAGAGCACTGCAGCCGCTGTATTAATATGTTCAATGATGGCTTAGATTTCATACCTATTCTAGAGTGACAAATGTCATATGTATTATTCCTTGCGATACCAACTATTGAAATCAGAGCACAGAGTACAGTCATCATAAGAGTATTGTAACGCCTGAATAACATTTTTCACAGATAATGTCAGTTTCAAGGCAATTCTAGGATAATCAATGTATACTATGGTTATGGCGTGAGATATTTCCAATTGGAGGTACGGTGCTTCGTACATCTACCAGCAGAGCACTGCTGCCTCTGTATTAATCCGTTCAATGATTGTTTAGACACCATATCTGAACTGGATTGACAAAAGATATATCCGCTATTCCTCGAGATGTTTGCAATTGACATGTCAGTACTGAATACTGCCATCACCACAGTAATCTGGCAGCTGGAATACTTTGTTCACTTATCATGTAGATTCCAAAGTAACTATGGAATGACATATGTATACTACAGCTATGGCTGCTGATATTTACAGTTCACAGTATGGTATCTAGTACATCTTCCAAGGGAGCACTCATGAAGTTGGATTAACCTGTTCATTGACGAAATAGATATCATAGCTATTCTGGAATAACAAAAGGCTGATGCATTATCCCTTGCGGCATTAACAATTGACGACACTGTGCTCAGTACAACCATCACCTCAGTATTGTAGCTGTTGGACATCTTTGTACACAGATGATGTAAATTTGAAGGTAATTATGTAATAGTCAATGTATATTACGGTTATGGCTTGAGATATTTATAATTTACTGTACGATACATACTACATCCACCAATATAGCGCGGTAGCCGTTGGATTATACTGCTCAATGATGAATTAAACTCTATAGCAGTTCGGGAATGCCAAAATGCAGACCCCCTGGCTCACGAGCTAGTAACAATTGACAACACAGTACTGAGTACAGCCACCATCACTGTAATGAAGCCGTTGGCCTACTCTGTTCGCTAATGATTTTAATGCCGTAGCAATTGTGTAACAGTCAATGTACAGTACGGATATGCCAAGAAACATTAACAGTTGACAGTACGACAGTTTGTACCTCTACCACCAGAATACAGTTGCCGTTGGTTAATCTGTACACAGATGATATATATCCTAGAACATATATAGAATACGAGATGTTCAAGATTGGCGACACAGTACCTAATACAGGCATATTCACAGTATTGTACACGTTGAATTACTTTGTTCACCGATGGTGCATGTTAGAAAGCAATTCTAGAATAATCTATGTATGCCACTGTTATTATTAGCGACATTTACAGTTCACAGCACGGTTCCTAGTACATCTATCAACAATGCACGGTAGCCTTGTGTTAATCCGTTCACATATGATTTGTATTCTATATCAATTCTAGAATGACAAAATACCAATCCTCTGTCCCTCACGATACGGACGTTTGCAACGCGGTAATGAGTACTGCCATCACCACAGTAATATAACTGATGAACTGCTATATTCACGGATGACATAAATTCCAAGGGAATTCTGGAATAATCAATATATAGCACGGTAATGGCTGGACAAAGTTCCAATTGGCAGCACGGTACTTAGAACGTCTACCAGCAGAGCAGTGCGGCCGCTGGACTAACCTATACAATGATGATTTAGGTTTTATAGAATTTCCAGAACGTAGGCGAACATATCCATTATGTCTGTAGAAGCTGGTATTTGACAACACAGCGCATAGAACAGCCATTGTCGCAGTACTGTAGCAGTTGGACCTGTTTGTTCACCGATGGTGTGAATTACAATGCAATTGTAGAATAATTTATTTATAGTACGGTTACTGCTTGTGATATTTGCAATTGACAGTACGTCGTTTCGCACATCCACAGAGAGAGAGCACTGTATCCGTTGAATTAACAGGTTCAATGATCATTTATTTTCTATAGCATTCCTAGGATGACAAGATACATGTGCATTATCCGTCGTGATATTGACAATTTAGGACACAGTACTGAGTACATTCATCATAAATGTAATGAAACCGTCAGCCTACTTTTTCCACTAACGATGTAAATGCCAAAGCAATTCTGAAACAATGTATGCATGGTGCGGTTAAGTTTTGAGATATTTCCAATTGACAGTACAGTACATATTACATACGCCAATAAAGCACTGCGGCTGCTGTGTAAATCTGTTCAGTGGTGATTTAAGTTCTATAACAATTCTAGAGCGACAAAATAGAGTTCCACCGTCCTTCGAGATATTAAGCGTTGTCAACAAATTACTGAGTACAACCATCATCACAGTTATGTAGCTGTTCGACTACTATGTTCGCTGATGATGCAAGTTCCAAAGTAATTATAGAGCAACATACGTAGTGTTCTGTTGTGGCTATGGATATTTGAAACTGAGAGTTCGTTTCATAGTACATCTTCTAACAGAGCACAGAAGTAGCTGGATTAACATGTTCAATGATGATCTCTATTCCGTAACAAATCTGGAATGACAAAATACAGACTCATTGGATGGCGGGATATCAGCAATTGACAACACAGTACAGAGTACAGTCATCATCACGGTATTGTAGAGGTTGGGATACTTTTCCCACTGACGATGTAAATTCCAAAGAAATTCTAGAAGACCCATGTATAGTACAGGAATAGCAAGTGGTACCTGCAATGGACAGTACGGTATATTGTAAATCCACGTCCTGAACAGTGTCGCTGTTGTAGTAATTATTTCAGTGATGATATATAATCTATAACAATTCCAGAGTGACATGGTACACATCCATTATCTCTCGAGTTATTGCCAATTGTCAACAAAGCCCAGGCTATAGCCATCACCGCTGTACTCTACAAGATGGTCCTATTTCTTCATCGTAGATGTAAGAGCCACAGCAGTTCGAGAATTATCAGTGTATCTTACGGCTACGTCTAGAGATATTTAAAAATGAGAGTACGTGGCTTAATACATTTTCCAACAGATCATTGTAGCCATTGGATTAATCTGTTCAATGATGATATAGATTCTATAGCATTTCTGTAAATACTGAAGGCAGATCCATTATCCCACGAGATATTGATAATTTGTATCACAAGTATGGGGTACAGCCATTACCACATTAATGCAGCCGTTGCATTACTTTGATCGCTTATGATATAAATTCTATAGCACATCTGGATGACAAGGAACAGGTCCATTATCCTCCGTGACGTTAACAATTGACAACACAATACTCAGTACAGCAATCACCAGAGTTCTCCACGCGTAGGGTAATTTGTCCACTGATGATGTAAATTCCAAGGCATTTGTAGAATAATCAGTGTATAGTACAGATATGGACAGAGACATTTACAATTGGCAGTAAGGTAATTTGAACATCAATCCACATAGCACGGCAACCGTTAGACTAAGCAGTTAAATGATGATTCGTACGTTATAATGTTCCCAGAATGACAAAATACTTATCCCTTATCGCACGCGATAATACAATTTGCAACACAGTGCTGGGTACAGGCATCATGCCTGAAAAGTCGCCGTTGGACTACCTTATTCACTGATGATATAGGTTCTAATGTAATTCTGGAATAACCTACGTATAGTACGGTTATGGCTGGTGACGTTTACAATTTACAGTTCGGTACTCAGTGCATCGTCCATCAGAGTACCCTTGCCGCAGTATGAAGCTGTTGAATGATGATACAAATTCAAAAGGATTTTTGTAATGACTGGAGACAGGTCCATTATTCCCCGAGATGTGGACAGTCGGTACCACAAGTACTTAGTAGTGCCATCATCACTGTACTGCAGCCGTTGCATTAGTTTGGTCGCTTATGATTTGTATCCAGTAACACTTCTAGGATGACAAGTAAGAGATCCATTATCCTTCGAGATGATAACAATTGACCACACTGTATTGAGTACATGCATCATCACAAGACTGGAGCGGTTGGACAACTTTGCCCACTGATGAGGTAAATTCCTATGTAACTATTGAACTATTCATCTATAGTACGGATGCGGCTAGAGATATCTCCAGTGTACGATACGGTACCACCTACATTTACCAACTCCGCAATTTTGCGGCTTTATTAACATTTACAGTGATGAAACGGATTCAATAACAATACTAGAATGACAAAATACAGGTACATCATACATCGCGATAATATCATTTGACAACACAGATATGAATGCAGCTATCGTCACAATAGTGTGGCTGGTGGACTAGCTTGTACACTGTGGATTCACATAAATTCAAGAGTTATACTAGAATAACCTAGGTATTAAACGTTTATGGATAGTGTCATTTACAACAGATAGAACGGTACAGAGTACATCCTCCAATAGAGCTCGGTTGCTGTAGCGTTAACCTGATGACTGACGATGTATATTCAAGAGCAATTCTGGGATGAGAAATGCAGAGCGATTTTCCCTCAGACATTAGCTGTCGACAACGCAGTACTGAGTACAGGCATCATAACAGTACTGTAGCCGTTCGATTACTTTATTCACTAATGACGTAAATTCCAAAGCATTTCTAGAGTAATCCATCTATGGTACGGTTATGGATCGAGACACCTCAAACTGACAGTACGGTACGTCGTACATCGACCAAAAGCACACTGTTGCCCTGTATTTTTCTGTTAAATGACGGGTTAGATTCTATAATATTCCAAGAATGAGAAAACGCAGGTACGTTATCCCCCGCGAAATTAACAATTGTCGACACAGTACTGAGTACAGCTACTAAGGAGGTGCTGTAGACGTTGGATCATTTGTTCACTTATGATGTAAATGCTAAAGCAATTGTAGAACAACCATTGTATAATACGGTTATGGCTAGGGATACTTGCAATTTGCAGTACATAGCTCAGGACATCCACCAAAAGAGTACTGTATCTTTTGGAAATACCTGTTCACATGTGATGCCTATCCTACTGCTGTTCTAGGATGAGAAACGCAGACCCATTATCCCTCGAGGTAATTACAATTGACAACACAGTACTTAGCTCAGCCACCGCCAGAGTATTGTGACCGCTGAAACACTTTGCGCAATGACGATGTATTTTCTGAAGCAACTCCAGAATTACCTATTATACCCCGGTTATGGGTAGAGATATTTACAATTCAGAGTATGGCACTTCAAACATCTAACAACAGTGCCCTGTAGCCTTGGAATAATCTGCTAAATGGCGATCTGGATTCTCCATCAATCCTAGAATGGCAAAATACAGATACATTTTCCCTCGAGACATTAACAATTCGTATCACAGTACTGAGTAGACCAATTACTGACGTACTGCAGCCGATGAATTACTTTGATCGCTTATGACATAAATTCTTTAGCATTTCTAGAATGACAAGTCTCAGATATCTAATCCCTCAAGATATTAACAATTGGCAACGCAGCGCTGAGCACAGGCGTCATCACAGTACCGTAGCTGTAGGATTGCATTATTCACTGATGACATATAATATGAGGCAATTATAGAATCGGCATTGCATAACACAGTGAGGGAGTTAGATATTTCCAATTATCAGTGCGGCACTTATTACATGCACCAATATAGCACTGTAGCTGCGGAACTAACCTGTGCAATGATGAGTTACGCTCTCCATCAATTCTTGAATGACAAAATAGAGATCCACTGGTTCTTGGACATTAAGAATTGAATAAACAGTACTGAGTACAGCCATCATATTATTCAAGCCGTTGAATTACTCCCTTCACTGATGACGTTTCGAGGGCAATTCTGTGAAAATCTGTGTATACCACGGTTATGTCTATAGATGCTTACAATTGACAGTACGGTGCTTACTATATCTACCAACAGAGCACTGCAGCCGTTGGGTAAATTTTTTCATCGGTGATATGAATTCCACAGCAATTCAAGAGTAATCTGTGTATTGCACGGTAATGCTCCTGGTCTTTACAATTAAGAGTACGGTGCTTAGTACATCCACAGGCGCAGCCCTGTATCTGTTGAACTAATTTGTCCAATGATCATTTAGATTCTATAGTAACTCTGGAATGACAAGGTACTGATACATTGTCCATCAGGATATTAACAATTGGGAACACAGCACGGGGTACAGCCTTCAAAACAATAATGTGGCCGTTGGAATACTATATTCGCCTATGATTTAAATTCTACAGCAGCTCTAAAATAACCGATGCATAATACGGTTATTGCTGGTGACGTTTACAATGGACAGTACGGTACATAGTACATATTCCAACAGAGAATCGTAGCCGTAGGATTAAACTGTCCAATGATGATTTAGAATCTATAGCACCTCTAGAATGAGAAAATACGGACACATTACTTCTCGCGACACTAACAATTGTCGACAGTGTACTCAGAACAGCCACCTTCAAAGTGCTGTAGACCATGCATCATTTGCCCACAGATGACGTTGATTTTATAGCAACTGATGAATAATGAGAGTATAGTACGGATATGGACAGGGACATCTTCACATGACAGTACGGTATTCAGTACACCTACCAGCAGATCACTGTATCAGTTGGATTAATCTGTTCACTGACCATGCAAATTCAACAGCTATTCTGCAATGAGAAATGCTGACCCATTTTCTCTCGAGATTTTAGCAGTCCACAACGCAGTACTGAGTACAGGCATCATCACAGTACCGTAGCAGTTTGATTGTTTTATTTACTGACGGAGTAAATTCCAAAGCATATATAGAATAATCTATCTATGGCACGGTCATTATTCGAGACATCTCAAATTGTCAGTAGGGTACATCGTTTATCGACCAACAGTGCACTGTAGCCTTTTATAATTCTGTTAAATGGTGGGATAGATTTTATAACGTTTCAAGAATGAGAAAATACGAATAAATTACCCTTCGCGGAAGTAGCAATCGTCAACACAATACCGAATACAGCCATCACCACATTAATATAGCCGTTGGATCACCTTGCTCAACGACTATACACAGTTTGCAGGAACTCTAGAATAATCAGTATATAGAACGGTAGCGGCTAGGGATATCTACAACTGACAGGACTGTGTTTAGTACATCCATCAACAGAGCACTCTATCGGTAGGTT
This sequence comes from Eufriesea mexicana, assembly GCF_001483705.2. Lineage (NCBI taxonomy): Eukaryota > Metazoa > Arthropoda > Insecta > Hymenoptera > Apidae > Eufriesea > Eufriesea mexicana. Next base: position 472,535 of record NW_016907965.1, on the reverse strand, counting down.
TAATATGTTCAATGGTCATTCAGTTCTATCGCAACTCTGTTTTGCCAAAATACAGATCCATTATCCCTCGCGCCATTAACAACTGGCAACACAGTACCGAGTACAGCCATCATGACAGTAATGAAGAAGATGGCCTACTGTTTCCACTGATGATATTAATACCAAAGCATTTCTGGAATAATCAAAGTACAGTGCGGTTATGTCTTGTGATATTTACAATTGACAGTACGGTACTTTGCATATCTACCATCAGAGCACAGCAGCCGTTGCATGAATCTGTTAAATGATGGTATATATATTATAATAATTCTACAATGACGAAATGCAGTTCGACCTCCCGCGCGACTGTGGGAATTGGCAACAATGTACTGAGTACAGCCATCACCACAGCAATATCGCTGTTGGATTAGTTTGTTCACTGACGATGTGAATTTCTATGTAACTCTGGAATAATTTATATATAGCACGGTTATTTCTAGAGATATCTAGAGTTTACATTATGGTACTTCACACAATTGCCATCAACGCAATATATTCGTTGGATCAATCATTACGATGATGATTCTTCTCCTAAAACGAAACATGAATGACAAAATACTGTTCTCTTGTCCCTCGCGAAATCAACATTTGAAAACACGGTACTGTCACCACAGTAATGTAGGCGTTGGAATGGATTGTCCGCAGACAATGTAAGTTCCAAGGTATTTCCAGAACATTCTATGCATGGAGCTGCTGTGTCTGGCGATATTTCCAATTATCAGTACGGCACTTTTTGCTTTTACCAACTGAGCACAGCTGCCGCTGCTTAAACCGTTCACCGGTGATGTATATTCTACAGCATTTCTAGAGTGGGAAATGCAGATCCATTGCCCCTCGAGATATAAACAACTGACAACAGAGCACCGAGCGCATACGTCATTACAGTCATGAAGCCGTTGATCTACTTCTTTCACTGATGATGTAAATATCAAATACATTCCGGAATAACCAATGTATATTGCAGTTATGTCTTGAGACGTTTCCAATTGGCAGTAAGGTAGTTATTGCATGCCTCAATATAGCACAGTAGCCGGTAGATTAAATTGTTCAGTGATGATTTATATTCCATAAAATAAATAGAATGGCAAAATACAGATCCACTACACCTTGCGATATTTACAATTGTCTACACAGTACTGAGAACAGCCGTCATCACCGTAGTGTTGCCCTCTTAATACCTTGTTCACTGATGGAGCAAATTCTCATGCAACTGTTCAAACTCCTATACATAGGACGGTCATGGCTAGAGATATATAAAATTCAAAGTATGTTAATCAATACATTTACCAAGAGAGCACTGTTCCCGCTGGTTTAAGTTTGTCACTAAAGATGAATATTCTAAAGCAACTGTAGAATGAAAAATGACGGTCCATAATGCCTCGAGAAGTTAACAATTGACGAGAGACTTCTGAGTACACCCAGAAACACCGTAACGTATCCGCTGAACTGTTTTGTTCACTGACGACGTAAATTCCAACGAAATTCTGAAATAATCAATGTATAGTACGATTATGGCTTGAGATACCTCCAATAGACGTGACTGTACATATTGCATCCACAAATATAGCATTCTAGCCGTTGGATTAGCTTGTTAAATGATGACTTTAGTTCAATTAGAATTTTACAATAACAAAATACATTTCCCCTGACCCTCGAGTCATTAACAGTTGACAACACAGTACTGAGTATTACGACCATCACAGTAATGTGGCCGATAGACTACTTTGTTCGCGGATGATATATATCCGAATGTAACTCTAGAATTACCTGTATACAGTACGGTTGCGACAAGCGATATTTGCAATTGACAATGCGGTGCTTATTACATCTACCAGTAGGGCAAAGTTGCCGTCAGATTAATGTTTTCACTGATGATGTACATGCTACAGCAACCGTAGTACGAGAAACGCAGGTCCATTATCCCTCGAGGTATTGGCGGTTGACAACTCTGTACTGTGTCGGGCCACCATCACAACATCATATATTTCCGACTGTTATGTACACTGATGATGCAAATTCCAAAGCTACTCGATTTTAATCATTGTATATAACGGATGTGCGTTGAAGTATCTCTATTTGTCTGTACGGTTATTACTACGTCCAGAAATATAGCACTGTAGCCGTTGGAGTGAAGTGTTCGTTTATGATTTATGTACTGCAACAATTCTAGAATGACAAAACACTGTTCAGGTAGCCCTCGAGACGTTAACGATTGGCAATAAAGTTCTAAGAGCAGCCACCATGCCAGTAATGTAGACGTTGGACTACTTTCTTCAATGATGGTGGAAATTGTGGGGTACCTCTCGAATTACCTACGTATAATGCTGCTATGGCCAGTGTCATTTACAATTCACAGGACGGCAATTAGTACATCTACCAAGAAAATGCTATTGCCGTAGTTAAAAATTGGTAGCTATTGATGTATGTCCTACAGCAATTGTAGAATGTAGCCGTTGGACTGCTTTGCCCACTGATAACGTAAGTTCCAAAGCCATTCTGGAAAATCCATTCAATGTTACGTCTATGGCTAGAAATATTTCCAACTGACAGTACGGCACCTACTGCATCCGCCAATATGTCACTGTAGCCGTCGGATTGATCTGTTCATAGGTGATATAAATTCAATAAGAATTCTAGAATAACAAAATACACGTCCCCCGAACCTCGAGGTATTAACAATTGACAACGCAGGACGGAGTATTGCGACAATTACAGTGACGCAGTCGATAGACTACTTTGCCCATTGATGATCTATATTCGGAAGTTACTATAGAATGATCTATCTATAGTACGGTTGCAACAAGCGATGTATACAATTGACAATACTGTGCTTAGTACAGCTACCAATGGGTCACTGTTGCCGTTAGATTAGTCTGTCCACAGATGATGCACAGCATTTCTAGTACGAGAAACGCAGCCCCATTCTCTCTCGGGATATTAACAGTTGGCAACACTGTACTGAGTGCAGCCGTCATCACAGCACAGCAGCCGCTAAACTGTTTCATTCACTGATGATGCAAACTCCATAGCTACTAGGGTATAATCATTGCATATAACGTTTGTGGCTTGAGATATTTCCAATTCACAGTACTATAATTATTAGATCCACCATTTTAGCACTGTAGCCGTTGCATAAACACGTTCACTTATGATTTCAGGGCTATATCAATTCCAGAATGATGAAATGCTCTTCAAATGACCCTCGAGTTGTGAACGATTGACAGCAAAGTTCTGAGTACAGCCATCGTCACAGTAATGTAGCCGCGGGAATATTTTCATCACTGATGGTGGAAATTATATAGCATTTTTTCAATTACCTACGTATAATGTGGCTATGGCTAGTGACATTCAGAATTCACAGGACGGTAATTAGTACGTCTCCCAAAATAGCACTGTTGCCGTTGACTTAAATTGGTCACTGGTGATGTATATCCATCAGCAATTGTAGATTCAAGATGGAAGTCCATTATCCCTCGGGATATTAAGAGTTGACATCACGGTAAGGAATAGGGCCATCATTAGGGTGCTGTAGTCGTTGGACCATCTGTGCACTTATGACATATATTCCGAAGCAATTCTGGAGTGTTCAGTGCATTTTACGTGCATGTCCAGGGACAATTACTATTGACAGTGCGCTAGTTATTACATCAATTAGCAGAGCATTGTAGCCGATGTATTAAACTATTAAGTGATCACATTTATTTTGTGACAATTCTAGAATGTCAAAATGCACACCAATCTTCGCTCAAGGAGTTGGCAATCGACAACACAGTGCTGAGCACAGTCATTGTCACAGTACGGTAGACGTTGGACTACCCTGCACCATGTTGACCTAAATTGCAAAGCAACTCTAAAATAATCTACGTATAGAACGGTTATGCCTATTGAAATTTACACTTGAGGGTACTGTGCCTAGTATATCCAACAACGGAGCACAGTTGCCATTGGATTAGTCTGTGATGTGATGATTAGCAATTCCAGAATGAGAAAAGCCGGAAGCACAATCTCTCGAAGCACAAACAATTGACAACACAGTTCTGAGAACAGTCATCGTAACAGTGCTGTAGACGTTGGATCATATGTCTACTGGTGATGTAAATTCAGAAGCAATTATAGAATAACCTGTGAATAGTGCGGCTATGTCTAGGGATAATTACAATTGTCAGAATCGTGCATAGTACGTCCACCATTAATGGACTGTGGCCGTTTGATTAATCTGCCCAATGATGATTTAAATTCGATTACACTTCTAGAATGACAAGATATGTATCCATTACACATCTAGATATTGACAGTTAAGAAGACAGTACTGAGTGCAGCCATCACCACTTTAATGTAGGCGTTGGACTACTTTGTCCACTGATAATGAATATTACAAAGTTATTATGGAATAAACTATGCACAGTGCGTTAGCAGCTACGGACATTTATAATTGGCAGTACGTTACGTACTACAGCTTCCAACAGAGCACAGTTGCCGTTGGATTGAAATGATGAATAATGATTTCGACTACGTAGAAGTTCCAGAATTATAAAATTCACATGCATTATCCCTCGTGCATTAACAATTCGAAACACAGCACTGAGTACAACCATCGTCGCAGTAATTTGGCCGTTGGACTACATTGTTCACTGATGCCAAAGAGGGTAAAGCAATTCTGGAATAATCAAAGTTTGGTATTGTCATGGCCGGAGAAATTTCTAGTTGGCAGAACGCTACTCAGTACATCCACCAACAGAGCAGTGCAGCCGCCGTATTTATATATTCAATGGTGACCAACATATTGTAGCAACTCCAGAATGACAAAAGACGGATCCATTATCCCTCGAGGTATTAACAGTTGACAGGATATTATTGAATACAGCCATTGTCACAGGGCTGTTCCTGTTGATCTACCTTGTTGATTGACTATGTAATTGCTAAAGCAATTCCAGAGAGCCTATGTATAGTACGGTATTGCTAGTGATACCTGTAATGGAGAGTACGGGGATTAGTGCGTCTACCAGCCGAGATGCGTAGCTCCTATATTAATTTGTTCAATGATGGTTTAGGTTTTATTGCAATTCAAAGATGACAGCAATCGTATCCATTAAACCTCGATCAACCAGCAATTGTCAGCACACATCAGAGTACAGCCGTGATCACTGTGCGGTAGGCGTTACAGCATTTGTCCACTGATTACGTATATTCCGAAGCAATTCTAGGATAGCCAGTGCATAGTATGGTTATGGCTAGGAACATTTGCAATTGACTGTACGGTGCTTAGTACATCCATTAACAGAGCACAGTTTTCTCCGTATTAATGTGATCACTGATGCAGCAGTACTAGAATGAGAAATGCAGGACCATTGTCCATCGTAATGTTAACAGTTGACGACACAGTAGAGAGTACAGCTATCGCCACGTTGCTGTAGACGCTGGGCTACTTTGTTCACTAATGATGTAAATTAAAAAGTTATTCTAGAATAAACATGCATAGTACGGTTATGTTTGGGGACACTGACAACTGACAGTCCGGAACTTGGTACACCCACCAACAGAGGGGAGTAGCCGTTGGATTAATCTTATTAATGATGGCTTAGATTCTATACCATTTCTAGAATGACAGCGATCATACCAATTATCCCTCGAGATATGAGCAATTGGCAACACTGTAATGAGCACAGCCAACCTGACTGTGAGGTAATCGCTCGATTCGTCTGCTCATTGATAATATAAGTGGCACAGCAATTCCAGAGTAACCAGCGTATAGTTCAGTTATGGCTATGGGTATTTACCATTGACAGCATGATGCTCACTACATCCACCAGCCGAGCCCTGTAGCTGTTGGGATAACTTGTTTACTGATGATGTGTATGCAACAGAAATTTTAGAACCAGAAATGAGTATCGGTTTTCCCTCCAGATATTAACAATTCACAACACAGTACTGAGTATAGCCGTCATCACTCCATCCTAGCCGTTGAATGACTTTGTTCACTGACGACGCACGCAACAAAGCAATTCTAGGATAATCAATGTAGAGCACGGCTTGACTAGAAATAATTACAATAGACACTACGCTACTTAGTACATCCACCAACAGAGCTGCTTAGCCGTAGGATTGATCTATTCAATGATGATCTAGATGTTACAGCAGTTGGAGAATCACAGCGATAATATCCATTATCTCCCGAGAAGTTAGCAATTGACAACACAGTAGGGAGTAAAGCCATCATTGCTGTACTGTAACCGTTGGATTAGTATACTCATTGATGATATAAATTAAAAAACAGTTCTGGAATAATCAATGAATATTGCGGATATGGCTACAGATATTTCCAATTCACAGCACGTTACACAGGACTCCCACCGGCATAGCACTGTTACCGTTGGATTAATCTGTAGAATGATGATTTGGAAATCATCGCACTTCAAGAATTGCAAGATTCATATGCATGATCGCAGGAAAAGGTAGCAACTGACAACACAGTAATGAGTATTGCCATCATCAAAGTCCTGTAGCACTTAGATTAATCTGTTCAATGTAAATTTAACTCTATAGCAAATCTAGAATGATAAACGGATAGACCATATATCGTTAGTGATATAGACAAATGGCAATACAGTACCTAGTGTAGCCATCTGCACCATCCAATTTCTTTAGCAATTTTAGGACAAACACTGGATAGTGGAACTTATGTTGGATTCATTGACATATGTCAGTACAGTACTGAGTATAGCCATTACCAGAGCACAGCAGCCGTTGCACAGAGCTGCTTAAACGACGATGTATATTCCATACTAATTCTATGGTGACTAAAGGCAGATTCATTATGGCAAGGGATATTAGCGCTTAATAACACAGCAATGAGTGCGACCATCATCACAGTACTGTAGCCGTTCGATTAATTTGACCACTGATGATATATATCCCTCAGCAATACTAGCATAATCAGTGTATAATTGAATTGTGCCTGGGCATATTTACAATTGACAGTACGGTACGTAGTACGTTCACCAGCAGGCCACAGTTGCCGTTGGATTAATCGGCCCACCGATGATTTATATACTATAGCAATTCTAGAGTGACAGGAGACGTATCCATTATCGCTCGATTCATAGACAAACGACAAAGAAGTACAGAATATAGCTACCATTAGGGTACTGCTGCCGTTGTATTAGTTTGTTCACTCATGATATCAACTTCACTGCTGACTTGTATTCTATGACAATCCTATGTTGTTCAAATTAAGAACCTGTTGTATCAGGAGATATTAACAACTGATAGTACAGTACTGACTACAGTTATCGGCGCAGTATCAAAGCCATTCTAATAACGTATTCCTATCTGATCTAAATTACATTGCTATACTAGTACGACCACTGCAAGTGTCAATTGTCGCTAAGGACATTGACAACTGAAGATACATCATTGAGACTTGAAATCTAAACAGTACCACGTCCATTGGTTTATTCAATTCTCTGATAACCTGAGATCTACATAAACACTAGAATGATTACCTTATGAATTAATTACCCGTAGAGGTATCGACGGACGTCAATACAGCACAAAGTGCAGTCATCAAGACAGTACTCTAGCAGTTGGATGAATATGTTCACTGAGGGTTTGTGTTCTGCTGCATTTCTAGAATGACGGACAGAAGATTAGCTATCGCTCGAGTCAATAAGCTCTGAGGGTACAGTGCAGAGTACAGCAACTAACTCTCTACTGAAACCGTTCTATTGATCCGTTTAAAGATGGCATGAGTTTTACAGCAATTCCAGAATGAGAGGAGTGAAGTCACTTATCGGCCGAGGTATTAACAATTGACAAAGGAGTACCATGTACAGCCATCGTCACGCTACTGTAGCAGTTGGAATTATTTGTTCACTGATGATTTATATTTCACAGCAGCTCCAGTAAGTTCAATGTATAGATCAGTTATGGCTAGAGATATCTGCGATTGACAGCGCGGCAATTAGTATATCCACCAACAGAGCAGTCTAGCTCTCAGATTAAACTGTTCACTGGCGATACTAATTCTACAGCAATTTTAGAATGATCAGAGAATGAAACATTTATAGCTAAAGGCATGAGGAATTGTTAATGAACTTCTGAGTATGGAAATCCACGAAATCCAACACCTATTTTATTAACTAAATCTCTGATCGTCGCTATTATGTAGCTAATCTAGAACGATCCATGGATATATCAATTATCGCTTTAGAAATAGACAATTGTACATGATATATTGAGTGTGGCTGTCAACGTAGTGCGATAACAAGTGGATTAATCTTTTCGCTGATCATCTAAGTTATACATTAGTTCTAGTATGAGCATTGCATAGAAGAAATTTAGCTACAAATATTGACAGTTGGCAATACAGTACCGAGCGCGGCCGACTACATAATACCATAGCCAATAAATTAATCTGTTTACTGAAGCTTCAGCTTCTACAGCAGCTCTAGAATTATCAAATGCTTCGACCAGGTATGCCTGGAGATATTACCATTTGGAAATACACTACTGAGTATTGCAATTATCGCCGTGCTACAGCCATGGTATTAACCAACCCTCTGGTCATGTATTTTATATTGCAATTCTGTAAATATCAATGCGTATATCAATTTTCGATTGAAACATTTACATTTGCAAATACAGTACTGAGCATATCCATCTACAGATTACTATTTTCACTTGATTAGGCAATTCACTGGCAACATAGATACTACAGCAATACCTGATCATTCTACATCATTCTATAAACATTCTAAAGTCACTGAAGGGAAAAGCGTTCAGCGAACTGGTTAATGCGATTGCTACAGTACTTTGCAGATGGATACACTCAGTACTGTGTTGTCGTTCGTCAATACAGCTACAGATGTATTATGTATCCGTTGACCATCCTAGAATTGCTTTAGAGTTTAAATCATCAATGTATAGATTAAGTGACGTCATGGTGGATGTACTAGGTACCGTAATGTCAATTGCAGATATCTCTAGCCATTACAGTTCCAAATATTGATTGTCAAATGTAAATATCTCTACCTATAAGCGTAGTAACCATTGCTTATTATAGAATTTCCTTGGAACTGACATTATGAGTGAGCAGAAACGGACAACCGATACAATCTTGTGATGATGGCAGTACTCAGTACTGCGTTAGCAATCGTTAATGTATCCAGGCATAATTGACATGCACTTTGACATTCTATAACTGTTGTAGATTAAATATCATCACTGAATACGTTAATCCAACGGTAACAGTGCTTTATTGGTGGATGTACTATGTACCGAACTCTCAGTTGTAAATGCCACCGGCATTAACCGTTCCGAACATATGTTATTCTAGAATTGCTTTGTAATTTACGTCATCAGTGGTTCAAGTAATCCAACGGCTACAGCATTGCGGTGATGGCTGTACTCGGTACCGTGTTCTCAACTGTTCATTTATCGAAGGTTAACATGTCTTCCCGCACCGTAACAGAAATGCTATAGAATTTAAGTCATCAGTGAGGAAAGTAATACAAATGGAGCAGGACGGCGATGATGGCTGTTCTCGATATTGTGATGTCAATTGTTAATATCTCGTGGGATAGTTGACCTGCATATTGTCATTCTTTATTTGTAATAGAATGAATATCACAACTGATAAACTTAATCTAACGGCAACATAGCTCCCTTTGTGTTTGTAATAGGTAGCGTACGGAGAAGTGTAAGTGTCGCTTCCTATAACACTACTGTAAACCGATAATTTCTGAATTGCTTTGGAATTTACGTTATTAGTGAACCAAGTACTCCGGCGCCGACTGTGTTAGGATGATCAAAGTACCCATTATGTGATGTCAATCGTCTACATCTCGAGAGATAGTGGATCTGTCTTTTTTCGTTCTCGAATGGCTGCTGGATATATATCGTCGGAGAACAGGTTAATCCTGCGGCAACAGTGCTCTCTTGGTAGGTGCGCTAAGCACCGCACTAACAATTGCAGATACCACTAGCTGTAATCATTCTATGCATAGGCCATTCTAGAATTGCTTTGCATCTTACATTATCTGTGAGCAGAGAAATCCAACGGATACGGTACAGTTATGATGGCTGTAGTCAGTACTGTGTTATGAATTGTTAATTTATCGATGGATAATGTATCTGAGCTTGTTCATTCTAGAAACTCTATAGAATTTATATCGTCAGTGAACGAAGTACTCCAACGGAAGCAGTACATTGGTGATGGCCGTTCTCAGTGTTTTGTTGGCAGTTGTTAATATCTCGAGGGATAATGAGTCTGTATTTTGTCATCCTGTAGTTGCTACAGAATCTAAATGATCACTTAACGGCTTAAACCAAAGACTACAGCGCTCTGTTGGTCGACGTACTACGTAGCGTTCTGTCAATAGTAAATATCCCTGGGCATAAACGTACTACACACTGGTTATTCTAGAATTGCTTTGGAATTTACATCTTCAATGGATAAATGATCCTACGTCTGCAGCACCCTAGTGATGACTGTATTCTTTACTCTGTTGTCAATTGTTATTGCCTCGAGGGATAATGGATCTGTATTTTGTCGTGATACAATTGCTATGGCACCTAATTATCATTGAACAGATTATTCCAACGAATACAGTGTTATGCTGGTTTGTGGCCTGAAAACCGTACGGTGAGTAGTAAATGTTGCTAGCCATAAACGTTCTATACATGTGTTATTATAGAATTTTTAAAATGTACGTCATCAGTGAGGAAAGATATCGAAAGCCTGCGGTACTGAGATGAAGGCTGTAATCGGTACTGTGTTGTCAACTATCCATGCATCGAAGCATATTGGATCTGTTCTTTGTCATACCAAAATTGTTATATAATTTAAATCATCAGTGAACAGAGTAATCCAATGGTAGCAGTACATTGATAATGGCTGTACTCACTTTTGTGCTGTCAATCTTTAATACCTCCAAGGATAATGTATCAGCACTTTGTCATTCTATAATTGTTATAAAGTAAAAGTCATCACTGGACACGTTAATCCACCGGCAACAGTGCTTTATTGGCGGATGTACTAAGTACCGTACTCTAATCTGCAAATATCAATAGCAATAGCCGTTCTATGAATGCGTTATTCTAGAATTGCTTTACAATTTATGTCATCAGCGAGCAAAGTAATTGAACCGCTACGGTGCGGTCATGATGCCTGTACTCAGTACTGTGTCCTCAACTGTTCATTTATCGAGGGTTAATGGGACCATCCTTTGTCATACTAGGAATGCTATAGAATTTAAGTCATCACTGAAAACGTAGTCCAACGGCAGCAGTTCAGTGATAATGACTGTACTCAGTATTGTGTTACCAATTGCTAATATCATGAGGGTTAATGGATCTGTATTAGTAGTTCTTGAATTGCTTTACAATGAAAATGGCCGATGAGCAGAATAATCCAATTTCCGCAACGCCCTGCTCGTGGATGTAACAACTAGCGTAGTGTCAACTCTAAATGACCCTAATTATAATCGTACTATACACTAATTATTCTAGAATTGCCTTAGAAATTACAAAGTCAGAGAACAGAGTAGTCCAACGCGTTTAGTGACCGCATGATGACTGTGCACAGCACTTTGTTTGCAGCCGTTTATGACTCGAGGCACAATGGATCTGTCTTCTTTCATTCTGGAATTGCAGCAGCACATGAATAATCAGTGAGCGGTTTAATCCAATGGCCACATTTCTTCATTGGCGGCTATACTCAGCACCCTGTCGTCGATTCAATATGTCTCTGGCGATAATTGACCTATCTATTGACAATTCAAGAATCTCTATAGAAATCAGGTGGTTTGTGAATAGAATTATCCAATGGATGAAGCACGACGTAGACGGCTATACTCAGTACTGCGTTACCAATTGTACAGGTATGAAGCGGCTATTTATGTATGGATTGATCATTAGAGGATTGCTATGAAGCATAAATCATCAGCGAATAGATTAATGCGCTGGCTATTTTACGTTGTAGATGGCTACATGCGGTACCGAGTTCCGATTTATTTATCTCCCCGACAATTTATCTATCCATTGATAGTTATTGATTTGCTTTAGCTATACGGCGATCAGCTTATGCATTGCACCAATGGCTATGGTACCGCGTTGATTACTTTACTCAGTAAATTATTGTCAATCGTTGGTATCTCTGGCAATAATTTCTGTGTCAATTGATCTCTACCGATTTGCTATAGGACATAAGATGTCCGTCTATAAATCAACCCAATTTTTATAAAATTGCCTATATTCCTATACTCATTTCATTATAGATAGATTTTAATATCTCTTGGAGCAACATACCTATCAATTGCTCGTTTTGGAATTGCTATAGAAATTACATGACCAGTGAATAATTTAACGCATAGGATATTTTACTGTGGAGATTTATGTGGGTCGATGTAGATGGCTATACTGGTTACTGTATTGTCACTTCTTAATATCTTTGGCGATAATCAAAATTCCTATTGATGACACTAGAATTGTTACAGAAATTGTATGTTCACTTCATAATAAAATGAAAGTACTGTAGATCTGTTTAGTGCTATATACTCAGTTCTGCATTGTCAGTTGCTAATACCTCTAGCGATAGTTGACCTATCCTTTGAGCATTCTAGGATTGCTATAGAATTTACGGCGGGTAGTTTATACCAGTGGCTATGATATTAAGTGGATGGCTGTACGTAATGCTCTATCTCCAATAGTTAGTTTCTATAGGTATGATGCATCTTTCAATTGAGCATTCTAGATTTGCTGCAGGAGTAAGATTATCAGTAAATAGATTGACTCAATGACTCTAATATTGTGCGCCACAGTAGAGTCAGTCGTTAATATCTCTGGAGGTAATCGATCTGTTCATTGACGCTTCTAGTATTGCTATAGAATCCAAATCATGAATGAATTGATTAATTCATTGGCTATAATACAGGACAGGTGGCTATACTCGGCACTGTATGTTCAATTTCAATACATCTGCCGATAATTGATCCACCTAGTGATCATTCTGGAATTGCCACAGAATCTTTATAATCAGTCAATAGCTTACACGAATGGGTATAGTACTTCGTTCGTGGCTACACACAGCTCTGTATTTGAAATTGGTAAGATCGATAGCGATGATAGATCTGCCGGTTCATCGCTATAGGTTTGACTTAGAATTTGTATGATCATTGAAAACATTAATTCAATGGCTGCGATAATGTAATTGTGACTGAGGGCAGAAGCTGGTGAGGGTTCTGGTGTTAGATGTCCGCCAGAAACCACGATGGAACTGATGATCCATGTAGCTGCACAGCTGAGCTGCGCAGTGCGGGAAGCTTCGGTGAATTTGTAGGGCCCAAACCGGTAAGTCCACTCACCTCGCCTCCTCGTTGGTGCCCTCGGGATCTAGTGGGTGGTGTCCGATGCGTCCGCGCATGCATCTGGATGCGAAAGAGAGAGTAGCAATGGACCATGGAGACCTTCAGTTGGATCTCATATCCATGCCAGACCTGAAGTGGCCCAAGGGTAATACGTCAAATCGGGTAACTCCCGGGGCGTACTCCTAAAGCCTGCTAGGGTCAAGTGCGGATTGACTTCCTCCGCTGGTTGGTCCATGCTTATTTCATTGGTATGACGATGATCTAAATTCGCAAACATCTGCCACTATATCCATAAATGGACCAGGTACGGCAAAGCCGCGCATTGGCGCCGAGATGCATGAGGAACAATAGCTGTAATTGTGACTATTACCAGCAATGTACAGGCAATCTCTGATGCCTCTAGCGGGAATTGACCTATCTATAGATCATTCTCTAGTTCCTACGAAATTTGCATTATCAGGGATTGCTTTACGCCATTTCGTCACATTGGATATAGGACTATGCTTTTGGTTATACTGATTACTGTATTTTCGTCTATTAGCACCTCATGGGAGAATATATGATCCATTGATCATTTCTAAATTGCTATATGGAAATAGGACGATCACTATATATGTCGACCCAATGGCTATAGCAACGTGTTGATGTATGTATTCAGTACTTTGTTGCTAATTATAAATATTTCAAGCGACAATTCATCTGTCCATCGTTCTATCTAGATTTCCTATAGAAATCATGGGATCAGTGATTAGATTAATGCAAAGGATATAGTAATGTGTAGATGACTATAGCCTGTAGTGTATTGTTGATTATTAATTTCTCTGGACACAATTGCTCCACCCGCTTGTAATCATAGTACTGCTATGCCATTAAAATGATCAGTGAGTAGATTCACGCAATGGCTATAGTACTCCGTAGAGGGCTATACTCTGTACCGTACTCTTGGCTGTCTTCTTCTCTGGAAATAAATGAACATCACATTAGTTAACCGATAATACTTACAGAGCTTACATGAGGAGTGAATGGATTAATACAATTGTTACAGCACTGCCTCGGTGCCCATAATCAATACTGCTGCGTTAGTTGCCTATTCCTCCAGCAATAATTGACCTATCCGCCGGTTTTTCTGGAACTGCTATAGAATTTAATGGACGGTGAGTAGATCAATCCTATTGCTACCGTGCAACGCCGATTGTTGTGTCCAGTAACCTAATGCTAATTGCCAATGTCTCCAGCGATAATATCTACCCGTTGATGATGCTAGGATATCCATAGAATCTTCATGTTCAGTGAATAGGTTAATCCAATGGATTTGGCACAGTTTAGACGGTTATAGCCTGTAGTGTACTCTTCACTGCTGACGTCTCCAGAGATAACTGATCCATCCATTCATAATCGTTGAATTGCTGTGGAATTTACGTGACAACTGAAGAAATCTGTGCATTGCCTATAATACTGCGTTTGTGGCTACACTGAACACAGCGTTATCTATAGCTAATGTTTCAAGCGAAGATAAATACATACATTGGTCAATGAAGAATTGCATTGGAACTGATAGTATCGGTGAATAAATTAATGCAATGGATATGAAACTCTGTAGATGGCTACAATCTGTACTGTTAATTGTCAATATCTCTAGGGATGATTATTCTATTTATTGGAAATTCTTCAAGAACTGCGGGATTTAAGTTAAGCTGAATTTATTAATACGATTACTGCGGTACTGCGCTGATGCAGTACTCCATTCTTAATTAACATTTCTAATATCTCTAGCGACAATTGATTTATCTATTGAAAATGCTGACTTGCTATTAAATATTAATGGTCAACGAATTCATTAATACAATGGTCATAGTGCTGCGTGGATGGCTATGCTAAGTTCGGTACTGCTATTTGCTTCTGTTCCTAGCGAAAGTTGACCTATACATTGATGATTCTTGAGTTGGTGTAGAATTAAATGACCAGTGAATATATTATTGGATTGGCTGTAGTATATTTTCGATCGCTCTACCATGTACTGTAATCTAAATAGAAAATGTCCCCAGAGATAGATGGTAAATCCATTGATTATACTAGGATTGCATGGTAATATGCGTGATCAGAAGATAGATTTATACTGCGGCTATAGTACTGCGTAGATAGTTATGCTATGTGCCGATTATCAATCGTTAGCAATTCAAGCGAATATTCATCTATCTATTGGTCAATAAAGAATTGCTATCGAATTAACGTGGTCACAGTATGTGTTAATGCTTTGGCGCTAGTACTGCATATATGGCTACATTTCCCTGAAGATGCGAAACTCAGAACTGTATCGTCAACCGTCAATTTATCGTACGATAATTCGTCTAGCAATTTATCATTCTGGAAATGCTATGGTAGTTAAATGGTCAGAGAGCATATTAATGCAATGGCCGTAGTACTGCGTAGGTGGATACATACAGTTCGGATTTGTTGATTGTTACCATCACTAGCGATACTTGGAGTATCCATTTATCACTACATAATTGCTATAAAATTTCGATGTGGAGTGAATTGACTAATCCGTCGCCTATAGTACTGCGTCCATGGCTATACTGTGTACTGTAATTTAAATTGCTGATATATCAAGCGACAACACATCTATCTATTGGTCAATGGAGAATTGCTACGGCACTGACAAAACAGTGAATAGACTAATGCTATGGATGTGTTACTGTTAGGTGGCTACGCCCTCTACCTTTCTCTTAACTGATAATGTCCCTGGATATAATTCATGCATCCATAAATAATTCAATTATTAACTGAATAGATTTATTCAATGGCGTTATTAATGCGTAGGCGGCTACATTTCCGCTAACGTAGCAGCACAAAATATTCTATTCTCAACCTTGAATATCTGCAGCGGCAGTTGATGTAGCCATTGATTATTCTTGAAGTGCTATGAAAGGTAAGCGATCAGCGAATATACTGGTGCAGTGGATACAGTACGGCTTAGGAGGCTATACCGAGTACTGTTTCTTTGAATATTATCATCTCTAGCAGTAATTGATCTACTCATTAATCATTCCAGGATTGCTATAGAATTAAAGTTATAAGCGTGTACATTAACCCAATGGCTATAGTACTGTGTAGATACAAATTCTCAGTAATGAATTGTTCAATGCTAATATCTCCAGCGATAATTGACCAATCCAATAATTATTCTATCACTGATACAGGGTACAGATGATCAGAGCATACATTAAACCAATGGCTACAGTACTTTGTAGATGACCATATTCTGTACAGTGGAGTAAATTCTAATATCATCAACGATAACTGATCTTTCCATTTGTCATTCGAGAACTGCTATTCAATTTATGTGATCAGTGAATAAATTATTCCAATGGCTATAGTGCCCTGCTGACGGTTAAACTTAGTAGTGTATTTTCAATTGGCAATATGTCGAGGGATGATTAACATGCACATTTATCATTCTTAAGCTGCTGTGTAATAAGAGTCATAACCGCATAGATTATTACAAGCGCATTAGTGTTTCGTAGCCGGCTTTACAAATGATAATTCTAGAGCTGCTATGGAATTTGAATGATCAGTGAATAGATTAATGCAATACCTATGGTGCAATGAAGATGGCTACACTCAGTACCGTATGGTCAATTGTCATTTTCTCTGGCGATAATTGATATATCCGATTGTTCTTCTGGAATTCTTATGGTACACAGGGGATCAGTGAACAGGAAAATTGAATGGCATTATTACTGTACTGATGACTGTACACGGGACCGTATTATCTATAATTGGTGCCTCTCGCGATAATTGATCTATCTATTTATCATTCCAAAATTCCTGTCAAACTTATGTGTTCCGAAAACGGATTTATCACATGACACTTACAGTACGTAGACAGCTATACTCGGTACGGTATAGTCGACTGTCTGTTTCTCTATCTACAATTGATGGAACCATTGATCATTGCAGAATGGCTAAAGAATTAAGATTATCAGAGTATGGATTAATGCAATTGCAATTGTACTGAGAAGATTTCTACACGCAGTACCGTATTGTCACTTGATAATAACTCTACCGATATTTGCAATACCAACTGGTAATTACAAAGTAGCTGTGCTAATTGAATGAACAGTGATTAGATTTATCCCATGGCTACAGAATCGTGTAGATGGCTATACTGAGCAACGTACTGTAAATTGTTAACTTCTCTAGCGGTGGTTTACCAGACAATTGATCGTTCAATATCTTTTTGTAGAATCCATATGCCCATTGAGTAACTTACTCAAATGGCAATGGTACCGTTGTGGTTGCAACGCTCAGCCTTTTATCTGTAATTTTTAATATCTCTGGAGATAATTGATGCATCCTTTGACCACTCTTAAAATGCTACAGTACTTAGGGTCAGTGCGTAGGATTATAAGGTGGATATATAACTTTGTAGACAGGTATACCCACATCCGTATTGCCAATTGTTGATGTACCTGGAGATAATGGATTTACCCCTTCGTCATTCTATAGTCGTCATAGAATTTGGATTACAAGTAAATAGATTATTCCATTGCAAATCATACTGAGCAGATGGCTACAGCCGGTACTGCATATTCTACTGCTATATCTCCAGCCATAATTGATCTATGCTTTGATAATTCTGGAACTGCTACAGTATTTAATGAGCAGCCGATGGGTTAATTCAATGGCAATGGTGCTATTCATTTGTATACAGCGCCTATACATACTCTGCTGATCACTGCTGCATTTTGATGCACACTGCAATGCTCCGCTCTGGGTAGGTCTGTGATGGAACCTTTTATAAGGGTACGTCGGGTTAGGATAGTACATGAGCCGGATTTATTCGCTGCGATACATTGGTCTTCGTCGCTTTACTATGCACTGCTATCCTACGCTGTGCTGCGTTTCGCACAGATATGCTCTACTGTGGTAAGGTTGGGTTGTGCAACGGCGGATAATGTTAGGGTATGTAGTCGTGCCATGCGCCGCCCACAGTGGTATTCGGCCCTTTAACACTCTGTGCCACGCTCTGCTCTCTTTAACTGCGCTATGTCGTGCTCAAATGTGGATAGGCTAGGTTAAGGTAGCTAGGGATTGGAGTCTGAGCTTTACGCTCGCATTCTCTGGTATTTGGAGCACTACACTTCTCACCTACAATCTGCGTCGTTTTCCTGCGTTCTGCTGACCCCAGCTGCAGTTAGGTTACGGAAAGCAGTGTGCGTGAGGCTAGAGTGTGACAGGCTTATATTTGTTGAGCTAGGATAAGTTCGGGACAAGCTTTTTTCGCCTCTAATCCTTGGATTCTGCGATTCACTTAAGCCTGTTTCACTTTCCAACGCTCTGCCTTCTTCTGCAGCCGATGGGCTTTATTGCGTCAGTGTAGGATATGTTTGGATAGGTTATGTTGGCTTTGGTTAGGAACTTTTGCCATTCTCTTGGCGGGTATACGACGATTCATTGTGTTCTGCTGCCCCCTGATGCCCTTCCCCGAGCTCTGCTGTGCCCAGCTGTGGTTAGTATCGGTTATGTTGATTAAGGGTTCTGTGCTATTTGCAGCTGCTCGTTGGTATTCGGAACGCTACTGGGCTGCGTTGTGCTCTCCTGCGCCCTGGTGCGCCCCCTTCCATCAGCTGCACGCTGTTGTGCTCTGTTCTCTTTGCGGTTTTATCCAATGCGGTACCGGGCACTGAAGTGCTGTGCTGTAGCAACCATGTGTCTCGGAGTGGTGCCGACCTCAGCAGTAGTGTGCTGTGCTGCGCTATGCAGTGATATCCGGTGCTACCTACTGCTCTGCATTGCTGTGCTACGTTCTGCAGCGCGCTGCTGTGGCAGTGGAACGTAAAAATTTCATGCATAATTAATCGGTGATCTCTATTTCCATGCAGACGCGCCATCCAATTTAGATGAAGCTTGTGAACGACCGAGACAGTAGCAGTGAGTATAAATTCAGCGGCTCATTCCGAGGAAGTACCAAACGCTGCGAAATACCCTTTCCTTTCTTGAATGTGAATACGCCTGCTAGCGGATAATTCCAGCTTTTGCACTGCAAATATCGTCTTCGGGTGAGCTTCGCACTTTTGATACTACGCGCAACAGGAAATGAAGGGAGGAAATCGGAAGGGTAGTATTTTGTGTTATAATTGAGACAGGAATGGATGATAGCTAATCCAAGGTGCCCTAAAACTGTTGATGGCAATTCGTTTAATGCGCAGGGCAAGGAGAATTGCATTAAAATTATTTCCATATACGTAGGTAGCGAAATTAGACTAATTGTATAAAGGAAATGTGGACGTGCATTTGACAAAGGCAGAAGGATACCTCAATCATGGTACTTCTATCCATTATCATCGTCATTAGTCAAGTTCATAGCCAATGGAAATAGTGCTTAATATGATAATTGATCATAAACATAGCGTTAACCAATTGGCAGACTTCAATAACCTTTGTAATAAAATTAAAAGTCTAATTGATTAAATTCATTCCAAAATTCGGCGGTATGTACTGCGTCCGATATAAGAATCTTGCTCGTATTTTTCAAGTAGCATATGCGTAGCGCATTCCAAGCTAAGTCACGGATATTTTATACTCCTGTGGTTTGCATACTTGACGAGGCTAGTCTGTTGATTTACGTGACCCTACGAGTTAACAAAATGTCCTCAATATTATTGCGTAATACATATATGACTCGTCCCTAAGAGCCAAACCGTCACAAGTCCCGAAACTAATAACTAACTTCATCCCTCCCTTCAAGCACAACCTTCCCGCTTGACTACTGCCTTGGGAGTGTACTCTTCTCCCTTGCACTCCATTCTGTTGGACGGAAATCAGTTCTCCTCATACCTGACAAGCCATACAAAAATAGTGGAGAAAAGGGCGAAAGTGTGGAGAGGCAGTGGTCGTACGCGTCCTTCTCTATTCATCCGAGCACACTCCCTACAGCCTCGTCTTCTAACCTTCGCTTCCATCGTCCCATTGCATTAAACCGCTCGTCGTTGCGATATGCGTTTCTCTTAACGAATTTATTGTATCTCCCTTGACTCCATCATATCTACAGTCACTCATTTCAGTCAAATAGTTAGTACTTAATTGACACGTCCTGAACTACATCATCCATCGCAATCGTGACGCAGGCACGTGGAAGACACGACGGATTTGGAGAACTGGATGGCATGTGAAATCTGTCTGACGGTCAAATCTTTTACTCGTCTTAACGAATGACTATATTCCGGGCTGTGGTTGTAGAAACTTGGGGCGGAAGTAGTCATGACTTGGGACAGACTTTATCACACAGTACGCGACGAAACAACAGCACAGCGATCATATCTCTATGTTCCATATATCGATATTCATTGCCCGCTCATGTCACATACGTATTCGCCTAGTGTCTTCTGTCTTTAACACCGCAAACGAACATTAATTGGCATTCACAATTTTTTCTACATGATTCACCCGTTTATGTGAGAAGTCGCGGCTATGCAATAACGCATGGCGAACGTGTATAAAAAAAGGGAGAACAAAGAGGATACGATATTTTAAAAGCCTCACTTTTAGAATATTCTAAGACTCAACGTGGTGAATCCGAATCCAGGAGCAAGTCCTGGTTGCCATGTCACGGTTATGGTTCAAATAAATAAGAGTAACATACTTTTGCGATTTTTATTTTTATCCTACATAGTGTTCTGTAAATAGTGACAGCGTCTTTAAAGTTTTTATCAAATGCTTTCTGTAACGCTAACGGACCCCTTCAAATCAAAATCGTCTATAACCAGAAATAATTCCTTTTGCCGAGATATACCGCCCTAGAGTTATACGGAAAGCTCTGAAATTTACAGAGCGGACTATCTTGTCGCATAATGGAGCTATTGCTCCGTTATTTCATAAAAAATTTCTACCTCCATTGTGCAAAAATGAAAGCCTATGCGTAGATGCTGAGTGCAAATGGAATTAAATTTAAGTTGTCGTTACTTCCGTTCTATATAGGTTTCCTATGAATAATTTCGTCGCTTGTATCGTCTGATATGAATATTTACGTGTAGATAAATGATTGAGTTAAGACAAATCTTGCTGTGTATACTCCCGCATATGTAGCATCTAGTTTTACCTCAATTTATATCTACGGAGTGGTCAGGGAGAGGCGGATTCCTAAATTTGAAATGAAAATTCTTTCGTGGAATCATATGATTTGCTAATACCTTGGAATAATATTTCTCGGTATTACTAAATGTATAAGTTGACATAGACAACAGTTTAAATGTTTTTGAAGGGAAATTGGATAACTTAGATAAGGCTTGTATAATATAGTATGCAGATATGTATGAAATATTGCGACTATGGAATTCCATTATGTGAAATGAACATAAAGGCATCGTTATTTATTAAATATCGTATAGAAATGCATTTCTCTGTTTCATTCCTTAGGACAGAATTTTGTGGTAGTATCCAAATTATTTCGGAGGCGATAGTTTGGGTTCAGTCTAAATTATATACATCGGTAGTGTACTACTTAAAAATTGCTTTATTGGGTGCTTTAGCGTTCAATAAGTGTACCCCTCTTCCTTTCTAAATCTATTTCCAATCATTCGTAAATATTGCTTTCGCCTTATTTCAGTCGCTCTTTCGACATATACGTCCCTTTTACCTCACACCGGAATCGATTGACTTCACATCATGTACCACAGCTACTGAATTACCAGGCAAAGTATGCGCAGGGATGTTTCTTTCAATATATAGAAGAGTAAGGAATAGAAATGGAAGTCTTTGCTCCAACGAATATCAAAAACACCCAGCTATCTGCTATAAACGTCCGCCCACTCTCACCTTCACCCAAATTCAGGCACGAAATCTTTGGAAACAAAATAATTTCGAGGAGCGGATCTCCGACATACGAATTACGCCAGGTAATAGAATGGAAAAGAGATCTTGTATGATGAAGCTATCGCGGTGCAGGAATTCGTACAATGAAATTACGGCCATAGTATACGAGGCAGGGTGGACGTCATAAGAATGGTGCGCGGTGGATCGGTGTGGATGATGAAGAACGAAAGATAATGAACGACCAACGACACCCGTCACGTGTTATGGGCACAGCTTGTCCAACGATTGGGCTCATTCCTTATATTACCCTGTGTTTAAATGAGTGTGTGTGAAATTCGTCATTTTTCTGCAACAACGTCTACATACTTTAGTCCTCCCTTTCTCTCCCATGCTTTTTCTCGATGCAACCTCATGGCCATGGCTGGTACAAGTGCCGGAGGTTCACAAGAAAGCATCACGAGTATCGATGTGTGCATGCATACTCGTGAAATGATGGAATGTTCCTTCTTTCTCCTTTTGCACGGATTCTAAAATACGTTGGCGGTAATTCGTATTTCGTTACGGAGCACGTGTAAGTGCTACTGGTGGATATAAAAATGTCAATGGCTATTTTTGTCGCCACAGTGAGTTGTCATTTAGTAGGTACATTGTGAATATCTTATAGCAAGGGAAATTCGATATGGTACTGGAATTAGTATCGTAAAAATCGTTTCGATTAGATTATGCATATTCAGAAAGGAATATTTACGGAATTAGTATAGTGAGTTTAGCACATGCATATGAACAAAGAATTCAGAATAATGTCCTTGCGAATGGAGGAATGATGTTAGAAATGATTCGAAAATGGTAATGTTTTTATGTCGTCTTTGCAATATTTCATTGCGTGCTTTCTACGTACTATGAATTAACGCAGCGTCACGTTTACGATATGGTATCACGTATGATACTTTTTAAGATTTTTGTTATACTTTGGTGAACGTTGAGTCACTGACATCCGAAGATAAATAATTCAAGATGTCCAGAAACCAAATTTATTCCAAGCTACGTGGTTTCAGATGAATTAACTAGCCATGGATAGTAGTAATTAAGAATATTACCCACTGCGACTCATATTCTTCATAGCATTAGCCAATAAATTGATATTTTGTGAAGATAACGCTAGTGACTGCCTACAAATGTAGATAATGATTTTTCATATATAGGCGGGAAGCAAATTATATGTTACAAGCAAAAACTCGTTTGAAACAAAATAAATTATAAATACTGAAAATAAAATATTTATACGCTTTAATACCGTTATGGACGATTAAGCGTCTCCCAACAATGTTCCAACAGATTTCGAAGTATACGAACCTCAAACGAGCGTTAAAGTTAATAATACCTCTTATTACTAGTGGCAGAGGTGCAAAGGGCATAGATTCGAAATAACGGATTACTGTGCTGAAAAGTGGAGGTAAATTGATTTCAAAATTGATTAAGCGAAGCCTTGCTAATCCCCGGGAACTGTGAATTCACTCAAAACTGATATCGAATCAGATTTTCCTACAATTATAGCGCAATCGTTTACATAATCATTCCAAATTTGTGCAGCTAACTTTTCGTTCGAAGATACCAATACGATTCTCGTGTAAATGCAGATTTCGTTTAAAACGTTAAAGCGAGTGTTCCATTGAATCAGTAACGTATTCGATAGGAATTCTTGCCACCATTTGCTTAGAAGATGCCATCAAACGCGCACAAATGTACTCAAGGGAACGAATTCAGTGTATCGTAAAATAAATTGCTTTACACGTAGCTATTTTAAAAGAAATAACAGCTATAAAGCATAGAAATTGCAATAAATATCGAATTAGATATATTTCTTATTATAACAATTACATCAGCATATACCAACATTTCTCTAAAGAATTGGTGCATAATTTCGACCAAGATGAACAAAAAATTTCCAATTAATTGACGAAGCATACGTCAAAGTTCTAAACAATTACCTACCACAAATTGCCAATAAATTCTTCGCGACGTTCGGCAATGTTGCAAGCTAACATTTATCAAAAATCTCGACTGAGGTCACCAAGTGTCTCGCTGAAATCATAGTCATTCAAAAGAAAGCAGGTCCAGGGAGGCAATCCTCCGCGACTCCGTCATCTAGCAAATGCTCTCTGGGCACTGTCTAATTACTCTCGACGGTAGTGCACACGGTGGACGCTTTTAGAGGCAGTTCGGACACGAAGCACGTCGATCAAGCCACCTATGGCACGTTCGGCTCGTCAGTTCGGCGTGGAAGGGAAGCGCGGAGCAGGAAAAGGGAAAAAGAAATGGAAGAGGTGGAGCCAGCGAGTGGAGGCTGCGCGGACGTGGGGGGAAGCTTTATGTCTACTGCTGAAATTCCGTTTATTTTGGTCGACAACGTGTCCCTCGAACGATACGTCGCACTCGACAGGTGCTACGCCTCATCCACGTTCCATCCATTCTAAGAATCGTTCCTACCCGGTACGTCATATGTGGGTGAACTCCAGCCTCGACTGGGTCGAACTTTCAATCGATTTGTTATGGTGGCATTTGTCACGATACTAAACAAAGCGGCAGGGTTTCGAGAGAGGGTAAAGGTGTAATTTTGGAGGAAAGCTCGGTAGAAGTTGCGGAGAACTCTTTGGTCTCTGCGGAATTTAGAGGGAGCCATGAGATCACGGCACAGTGGAAGTCGTGGATTGTATCAAGCGCGATATGGCACGTGGCATGGTTAAGAATGCATCTGATAGGCAATCCTGAGTCACTGTAGCAAACAAATGATGCACGTACTTCTGTCAATCTATTTTAAGGTGCATGTTTGTTGAAGATTGTTAGTATCCATTTTGTAACCAAGTATCTTGGTCACATCTTGCTTGCGAAGTATTTTTTCGCCTTTGTTCCACATTCGTGAAAGAGCGTACGTTCGCAACCCCTCTGTTTTTCACATTGTCACTGCTGTGCCCCAAGTTTAACTTTTCTTGGTTCGTTTATCTTCGAACCTCCAACAAATATTGTTTCGAGATTTCCATCAGCTTGTCTGGAAAATGACGAATATTGGATTGCAGGTTTCGTTTCACCAAGTGCCCGAAAGATAATTTGACTGAGGATATGAGAACGGAATCTGTGAGCGTTGTAGGTAAATTGAAGGATGACAAGGGTATGGAGTTTATACGATTGCTTAGGAATTTGAAATTGTTAACTGGTCAAAATACATTGTCATGATAAGAACCATCAGCCTGTAACGAGTACAGAATTATCGTGTACATTATTGTTGGCAGTTAACCATATCGACTATACGACCTTCTGGCCAAAGAGGGATAGGAGTTCAAAGATTCTTCGTCTCGACGCTGTGGACAAATTTCGGAGCACGAATAAGAAATTGTGTGGTGAATAACAGGTAGAGCTATTTGATTTCAATACCTCGCACGCGGTTACATCATTTGAAATTTGAAATATTTTTGAATATCGAGCATCAAAATTTTATCAAACGGCGACCGAAGTGCGCCTCTCGAGCGCATGGGGTTAAATCGGTGTAATGAAGCTAAAAAACCATACATAATTATGATGACTATCGGATAAAGATCGATGCCATTACAGAGGTCGGACAGTGGTAAAATTTATTGGCAGCAGCAACATTAATATGCGATAATGACATTAATGTTACGAAATTTCCTCGCCTCGCAGTAACGCTCAACACATTTTGGCTATATTACAAAGATGTTCCACATCGGCCCTTAACTTCACATATCGATTAAACGACAATTACCTTCGACTTCATCTAAAAACGGACATGACCATATAGGATCATACCAATGGCCCGACGCGTCACCCACGGATTCCACAAACGACCTGGGCTTTGTATATTTGACCCTCGTTCTCCCGGAATCCTTCGAAAAGGTGCGTGTACGTGATGGAAAATGCGCGGTGCTACGTTTATTTTGCAATATGCAACAGCATTCTCTCGGTAATTGCGGAGACAGTGTACCTGAAGCAAGTCACTTTGTCCCCTTTGGTAGTTCCATTGTTAATGTACGTTTTATTGTCCTTGTCGTAGTTGAGTTATTTATGGAGTCCGTAAAGTATTCGCGTGAGTGTTTCTGACGAAATGTATCAGGTAATTCAGTTATAAATATAAATTCTTAGAAATGATTTATCTGGTCAGATTCAGCGAAGAATTAGGTAAAGCTTCATGAGGTATATTGGATAATTTGGGTAGGAACATGAATTGAAACAAGAGATTTCTTTGGCGCTACATATAGCGTTCGACAAGTATTGAGCATTATGCTAGCTTCGGTCTTAGCTGATTAATAAGAAAATATGCATCGAGGATGTTAAATGGATTGTTAAATCCGCTTAACACGTTCGCCGTATAAGCTTCAAATTCTGACAGCTCTACGAAGCACGTAGTTTTGCCACACGTGTGAGGCAGAGACTATGATGTATAATGCAGGTTCGCGTAAAGGTATGATGAATACTTGTGCCATTGATAATCTACGTTAATAAACCTTCATATGTTAAAAAGTGAAAGTGTGTGACGACGTTACAGATGACATATTCTACAATGTATACAGGATTGTTAACAAAGGAATGCTGTAATTAAATTCAGTAAAAGTTAGAACCGACTACGAGCGTCTAAATCTAGGTGCAATAGATCGATTTGAAATTCGCCGGTCGTGGTTCCAAATTTTAATAATGGGATTGGTACGCGAACTCCAGCATTTTCAAGAATCGGATATTCGCGTGATTTTTGATTTATCCGGCCTGCCGCAAGTGCCCTGTACGGTGTGGAGGAGTCTCGGAAAGCGTTCTCATCTATTGAAACAATGGACAGAATTACTGACATTAAGTGCAGTCTGACCCGTCCCAATGAGGTAATCGAAATTACCGCATACCCTTGAATCGTCAAGGATTGCATTACTCATATCTCACGACGATAAGGTCTTATGGAGATGTTCTTAATATAACCGATATTGCCAAGCGTCGCAGGAACGCCGTTTTACCTTGTTCGTGCCATGCCTTCCATTGCTGCAAGAACGGTATCGCGTAGACTAAAGGTTCTAAAGGTGTAGCTAGTATTAGGATTGTAATTAATGTTTGCAGCTGGAAATTCAATACTGTATGTAATTCATCGAGGACTTAGTTCGAATTGCGTAACTAATTTTATTTAATTAATAATACTAATATTAATTTAGGACATAGGTACACTGTCGCGTAAAAAGTTAAACAGGTACTATGTATCATAAATTTGCATTTCATAACCTGTAAGCTACTATTAAAATACAAGTTGATACGTATCATCGTAGTTTGCAGGCAATATCCGATGAAATGCATATTTTAACCGTCTTCGGATCCTAGTTACAGTTATTTCTCAGTTGTTGATGTCCTGCCGAAAAGGAGTAGGTGTGAAGCATATGAGAAACCTAAACTCTCAGCTTATATTACATTGGCATAATTTCTGTTCGCTTTATACTTTCGAAGGTCAAGATGAGCATTGAATATTTCCAATAGATAGGAAACGTCGTAAGCTTTGAACGTAGCATTTAGCTTGGCATGGTTTTCCTAAAATTTCTGTTTGGAAAGCGATACCAGTTGCCAGGACTTACAACGTGGAAGTGGCTACGCATGAGGCTACATGCGCCCCAGTGACGAAGCCTGCATGCGACATCTGATTCAAAGGTATCGAATCTAACTTGGAGCGAAAGAAGTTGCAGTGTAGCTACTGACAACTCACTGTACCTTGTGCCTTACAAGAAGGGTTTTGGATTTGTATACAAAAGCTTATACTCCACTGACGCAATGACAATATGCTACACTGCAACGGACACTAATATTCATAAGTTCCCAAGATCTAGGGGAATCATGTACGAAAGACGGGAACAGAGAAAGGCTATGTTACAATCGCTCAACGAGTGCGCGTTTATTGATATGACAGACCAGAATACGAAACGTAATCCTGGGTACAAGGCGATCCCACGCAAGAACCACGATCGGGCCTAGCCGACCACAGCCACTGCCGATCTTGCCACGACTTGGCGGTGAACCAAGGTAATCCCAGAGACATTGAAACCCCAGAGCCGCTACGAGGGTCCAGTGATGTCTGGCAGCCGGACCGATATTACCGGACCCTGCCCCAAGGGATAGAAATTAATCATCCCATATGTGATGACCGCATACACATGCCGGACCAACTACAGGCTTATACCCTAGAAACGTACGACGAGGGTAGCTGGAACCTCGCATCGACTCCAGAAGGAGCAGTGGCCGAAGAACATCCTGGAAACGGATGCATGATGGGATTGACAGTGGCATGAATGAACCTCGTAGACGAGTCGTGACGATGACTTACGATTCACGGAATTATCGAGCACTCGGGAATACGTCGCGTGGGCTAGTTGGTACTTAAGGAGGATCGCGATTATCGGGAGAGCAACTATGATATGTTTGGTATACGAGAGGGGTAACAGTGGAAGTGTTTGGAATTGATGTATCGCTCCACGTCATGTAGCTAACCTTTCTACGTATATCGCGCGCGTGGGTCTTAGCATAGTAATCGACCGTAAATCTATTTATGACGACTTAGGTCCAAACGCAACCATTCCTCGTTGTCCATCAATGTCTTCTACCTTGTAACTAGTTGTGTGTAAATACACGCATCTCTCGTTGTCTTACGCAGTCTTCCTGATTAACTCTAGAGATACCTGTGAGCTGAAAGGGGAATTTATTTATTTGAATATAACCCAAAAGAGAAGGCACTAGTTACACGAAAGAAAATAGAAGCGAGACCAAGAGAAACCGTATTCCTTAACTAAACGGGAGGTATCATCCATCGTTGAGGCAGAAATAGCTCATCGATGAAGTAAAACTGAAGTCGGGATAACAAACCAAAGATGAAAGGATTCGGAAACAGGGATATATATATTCTGAAATTAAACTAGTATGGCAGGGAGAATGATGTATACGTGGATCCGTCAATGGCTGTCGACCATCCAGAATATTTATACAATGACCGCCATCCATCTCTACATAACCTAACACCACCACCCACTCCACCGACGAACTGTTCGTAATCTCAGAAATAACTATACTGACGTAGAAACAATAACTGAGCTCGAGTTCAAAACGGCGCATGCAGATGGTAAACCTGTAAAGTAAATATGTAGATTAGTCCTGCGAAGGAACTGGACAGATGGTGGAATGATGAGACGCATTAATGGCAACGTCGGTATATCTGAGTCACAACAAGACTATAAAATCGAAGAATGTCGGTATAAAAATATATTTACCGAAGTCAGCATGCCCAACTTTGACCCTCGCGAAGATAGCCTGGGTCCAACTGGTAAATCCCACGAAGTGTCTCACCCGGCAACCGAGGTACCCCACCGAACACCACTGGGCGAGGACCTGAGAATTTGCACGGTGCCCCTTTTATATGAGACGCAATCTGTTCCCGACATCGGTCAAGGATTTTCTATCTTTGTCGACTTCGTTAATTATTTAGTAAATGTATGTAAATGTAAGATTCGGGTCATCTGTTATTAACAATATCAATTAGACATTGACAATGAACTCAATATTTTATACAAAATTAATAACACCATTTACGTGTTTTCTAAATTAAGGTATCCTCCTGTACTCATCGTTATAATAAGTTAACACTACTTCTTTTTATATGAAAGTTTTTCAGTTTCTGCATATATGTTCACCGTCCTGTTAATTCTGATCTTCATCCTAACATTGCTTCTGGGTGGTCTCTTCTTCAGAGAAATGCAAAAGAATGCTCTATTGTGAAGCAAATGCGTATAATATAATAAACATTTTACAAAAATCCTGGTATATTCGTATGAATAATGCTAGGAGAGTTATTTCTAACCTCTGATAGCTATTTATAATTATTTAGGAGCAATAACAATTGTTATTAGTCATTGATTAACTGGGGATACTCTCATCTAACTTCTGAGACGGGAATAACCTCCTACTGCTCTTACTGCTTATTCTTGCATAATCGCACGTTTTTCAAGTCTGAGGATGGTAGAGCAACTTAGATTACGCATTCATATTTGACAAAGTAAACTCTAAAGGAATTGCCAAGTGGTTATCCCTGATTCAAAGACGAGATAAAATTTAATGGACAGTTTTACCTAGAGTTATCAATACCCCAATCAAATTCATTTAATCTGTGGTAGGTGAAATTTATAATTAAATTTTGTTAGTCCTGTTGGTTCTATCCATTTTTATCACAAATCCATGCTATGAGCAATTTGTTATTAATTGTAAGCTTAATATCTCATACATAGCATGGCCGCAAATTTAATTTGCTGTTTAATAATTAAGTAGCAATCGCAAGTAGCAAGCATGGTTTCGAACGTGTACTTAGAGATTCGTACGCCTAAGCTGCTTTCGACTCTGATAAATCCAATACGAGGCAAGTTGGACTAGAAATCTCAGCACTCGACTCTCGTCGCTATAAGCGAATAAATAATCTGCAGTTCATTACCTGGTTTTCTTCCCTCAGAAGATATAGGACGAGAGAGTGTGTATGTATAATTTCCCTTCCTTCCTCAAACAAAATCTTCTGGTTCGAATAGCGTTTCACTATGATATTGGCGCATCATGGTGAATCATAGGAAAGCTTTCATGGCGCAAAGTACACATACGGTTGGATTTGGCTATGGGATTAAAGAAGAAGTTTGCACGATTTTTTAAAATATGTGAATAAGAAGTCGTAGATTTTACCAAAGGCAAATTATTGTAAAAATTCACGGGAAATTAGGGTATGCAGGTACAATGGGATAATGTCATGAGAAGGGAAGTGACGTGATTTTGATTATTAAGAAGCTTATATAGGGTACGTTCTAATAATACGAATCATAGATTGTGTTAAAGTTTAATTTGAAAATTCCACGAATAATTAGCGTAAGTATGTACTAAAATATTAATGCAGGTTACAGAGACGGTATATTATCTTAGAAATTCAATTGTTGGAAATATGTCGTGTCAAAGATATGAGTTAAAATGGGGGTAAAATTTATCTTTATATTTTACATTTGTTTACATAGATCCTAACAGATTCATCATAGATCCATCACTCATTCAAAATTTGGCCCATACTTCTAAGATGACGTATTTACACGCTTTCTAAAATTTTCCTACTACATTCGGTTCCTTACATAATACTTACGTAGTATTGTAAGAATTCTTAATGCTACAGTATTACTTGAAATTATTCTTCATAGCTTACTCTCACGAACAATTTCTCAACCATTTGCACACCGCTTGTACCACTGGAGCAGCGTCGTAGATCGATAATTTTTTATTTGTCTTTACCTTCAGTTAACAATTAAAATGAAAACACTGAATAAGACAGCACTTCAAGGAGACTCGCAAACATCTCCAATTTTCCTTTTCGAAACAAAGCTCTTGTTTCTACCATATCTTCCAGTGCAGACATCTGATCGGATTCGGCATAGGTCGAATAATTAAAAACGTTTTTATAGTGTGGAGGACTAATTCTTATTGCTATTACGACTGGGTACATCTTTGTCTTGCTTCTGGTTTCCAAAAAATGTATTTGCTATGCCTTTCTGAACCTAACTCTACACTTACAAGGTGTCTGCCAAAGTATCGTCATAAAATAAATTTGATTTAACCGTTTCGCCGACAGAATCCCCTACGGCGATTTATGATTCTGTTACAGCAAATGAGAGGCAGTAAGGCGTAACGAGATTTCGGTCTTCTGGCGACACTATACGGACGAAACGGTACAACTCTAGCTTATTAACAGTTGAGCGAAGGGTGGTAAACGGATATGCCTTGAGGTGTGTCATCGAGGTGATACCTAGCCGCAGTGGTCGATAACTCTTGGGCAGGTAAAATGAGAATTTGGTGCAGAATGTATACTAAAATGTGCTCTTTGCCCCTTTTTTCGTTTTCCAATGCCGGATGCTTAAAAGTTCGTGGATTCGGGGACCTGTACTTATACGCGCTGCGAAATATCGATTGTGCTTCTGTTTTACAGTTATTCGGCTGTTAAGCATTGAATATTAGTGTTTCGTATTTAGAAATTGTTCGTCTTGCTAATAACTTGATGGAAGTGGTTGGCACTTTTATATCGTTGTAACTGTGCCACGCGTTTTTTCAATTTTGTCAGAAACTCTCGGTTAGATGTCCTTCAGCGGTGGATTTGAGACGAAAATTGATATGCATTAGTTTGTGGGAGTGTCTCTTCTCTAATATTCGTGCTTCAGGGATACGACGTTTGTCACAATAATGTGTACATATTATATGAAGCTATTCGATAAATATAAGAGAGTTTAGATAACACCTCTCTTACCATAGTCACAAATATCAAGAACAATTTTCATGTAAAAACCGTATTTTTCAAATAATTATGAAAACAGCGAACCAGGATTTCGTTATTTTAACGGGCCTGGCAGTACTGACGTTAAGTTTTGTTTTACGTAATACGGATTTAGAATACAAGATTGATGTAAAGACACTATATAAATGTATGGTAAGCTTTTTATTGGGGTATAGATGATTTCGTATACCGAAAATTCTTTACTCTTACATTATTTGGTAATGTGAATCATTGCTGGCGATCTATTAGGTTCAAGAGTATCAGACATTTAAGAACAGCGAGCATATCAGTGATCATTCTATACAAGCCACTGGTGTTACAATTTCGATGTAAATATCCATTACTTGACATCCCCCTTTCGTATTTTTACTACCTCCTGTCAAGGACACCTTGTTAGACTAAACGCTCTTTGTGAATCAATGAATGAATCACGAGAAAGGAAATATCCAGCAATATCAATTCTCCTTTATCTTCTGAGTTTGATAACACTAACTGGTTAAAAGAGGATATTCTAATATCTTGATGTAATATAATTAGTGTACTACAATTCTAATATTCCATTATAGTCTTATGCTGTTAGAGGTAATAATAAAAGTAAATAAAACTATAATCAACTTGTTTGGTTCAAAGATATGAGCTTTTAAAAAATAAAGCTTCAACCCAGTTGGATTGGACGAAATTGCTTTGAATTTAAAATATCCTGCGCATTTAATGAGACAAAGACACATATTGAACTTCTAAATGCAATGTTAAGGCCTAAAATTGATCTGGAATATATTTTATTTTAAATCTGCTCTCCTGCGAATGATGGCTCATAGTATTCATCTCCTCTCTTCATTTATAATGAAAATAAATTTTTTGTCGTGAAAAACATCCAGTAAGAAATGCTTTCATCAGATTTGTAATCTAACTATTCCACAGCGCGTGATATTTCATAGAAATGCAACAGTGGTATTACACCAGGCTTATCTGCAATATGTTGATCACCTGACAATTGTCGTTCATTATATTCAACCTTTGTCCGTGAGTCCTTAATATATAAATCAGTACATTGGTTCATTATTGGCAGTGGATTTAAGGTAATTCTTGGAGTTATTGATAAATATTAGTAAAGTTGTGAAGCAGAGAATGCGGTTATAGTTATGGCAATATTAACATACTTTGAAGGTAATAATAATGTTAAATAGATAAATATCTGGACGTTTGTTCCACTGGTACTGATTCTAAGGGACGTGATTTCCCAAATGGAATGGGTTTTCATTGAATTAGTTAATAATACGTTTAATAGAAACAGATGACAACAATAAAATTTCTTTCGAAGGAATGCGAAGCTTTTAATTTTCATTAGCAGCCAGTTTGAATAAAAGTTCCTTATTGTATAGGAACAGGGAAGAATAGGAATAATAAAGGACAGAATAAAATATTAACATTCAAAATAAAATTCTTATATATTCTCAGTAGCACCAATTATGCGTAACGTAATATTAGTTGATATAATTAATTCTCATTCATTTCAAGGGATTCCGAAGATAGTGAGTAATAAAACCCGCTCTAGAATGAACACGTGAAGCTCTGTTTCTCAACCAACCGGTTAATGACGTTTTATTTCGAAACTTTCGCTTCAATAAAATGTAAATGAATACTCTGGTAATTAATCTTAGCTCTGCTACTAACTGACGTGGTTAGTTAAAAGACTTCAGGTTAAATACATACCTTCACCGCAAAAATTGCCCCCAATTTTAACCTTCATATATAAGCTTCAAGCCTGCGTTCAATATCATATTATTTTAAATATACTTCTCTCAAACATTTTGTTAAGTATATGCATAATGTGACAGAATAATATTAATTAGAAGAATAAGTAATTAAACTTGCGATGGCATAATTAAATCAGAGGACACGCATACATCACTTTTTCAAGAAATTCTGCCTTCCTTTCAACCACCTTCCTAAATTCCATCCTTACAAATGTAAAATTGAAATAATGAATAAAATGTGATGTGACTTAAGTGTAGCATTCCTAATATTATTACCAATAATATAAGCAGCAGTGCAGGAGGATTAGTCAATATTTATTTATCCTAATTGTACACATTTCCTTTTCTTATTTCTTAGACACTAATTCCTATTTCTTATCACAAGGTCTCCAAATGATCATGATCCACTTCTCACTCGCTTCGCGTGCAACCCTTGATATCTCCCACATTCTAACTCATTTTATAACAGACGAATATGATAATGTTCGTAATACCTGTAATTCGTGTTCCGGTAAAAAACGTTGTTAGAAATCGGCTTCTAAATTTTATTTTAATTCGCACACCTCTGTTTCGATACTACCGCATCAGTACAAGGCACGTTTCGAAACTTTTAATTTATACCCTTCGCATAAAATTCTTAAGAAGGAATAAATTGCTCATATTACAAAACATAGATGTTAATGGACATCATTTATAAATAGTTTAGTTCTGCTAGAACAGGTAGCATTGCCTCTAGTACTGAATAAGTTAAGAAAATGAATTTTAATAAAATATATACAATTAAGTTATACTTAAATGAATAGGTTATTTAAGGGTATAAATCGTGAAACAAAGAAGGGAAATTTATGACATAAATAAAGGGAAACAAATCGACAGGTGTATCGGTGTAATTCGTGTATCTTATTTGTCACCCATAGGAAGTCCGATGAATAATAAAGGATGCGCAGGCGTATCTTCGGCGTGATACTTATAATAGAAAACGCACTCTGATGTTTCGCCTCAGGTACTTCGGCATGGAGCATGCTCCAAGAAACTCCAAATCCCATCAATGCAACATGAGCTGGCAAACACTCCGCTAAAAATGAACATGCACTGGCGTACAGCAATTCCCCAGCTCCATCCCTTCACGCAATTCTATTTCCATTCCCACCAACTCCCTGTGCAATATCAAGGCGAAAAATTCTTCTGAACGAACCGATAAAAGCTTCTTAATTAAATTAAAGTCATTACGCTTTATTTTAGATACTTGCAATTAAGTGCTGAATCAATTTGCTGTTCCTTTCGAGATATCTAGAATTTCCAACTACAAACTAGACATAATTGGACTCCATTATCACAAGACAAAAATAGAAATCTCAGAATCTCTCTGAAATTTATTTTTGGAAAAGTGTGGGAAGGGGACAGTAATATACTATTGTGTAGAACAGAAGTTGATATTTTGAAAAATTTGACAAGGAAGGCACACATTTCATTAATACCATTTAGGGAAGAAATACTCAGATATTGTGAAATTATATTCAATAGTCTTTGTCCGTTAAGGAACTGAATTATGAGTTGGAAAGGTGTCCTTAAAGTAAAAGTTAGAAATAACCACGAATATTAGTTAATGGCAAAAATGTATACACATTGAGATACAAATGAACTAATATTTTCAATCCTTTCGCACAAAGTAATTGCCTTCGTTAGGTACCGTTGGATATCATTCGTGGCAACATCCTTTACACTTAATCCTGAATAATGACGAATTTTGAATCAGTCGCTTGGAACAGTAATTTCGATATTATGAAGATTATTTTAAAATTTCGTCTCCTCGTATCAGTATTCCATTTTGACAAATCAGTTTTAAGTTCGTCGACATTCCTCGATTCTCAATTTTTTTCTATAAAAAGATTATCCTCTTTCCGATTCGTTGTAATATTCCTCATCATAAATTTTGTATTATGATGAATTTTGAATTATTCATATACAGCATTGTAATTTCAATGTTAAAAGGAACATTTCAAACTTGCTCCCAGTAGAAATGTGTCCCTATTCGTCACCTGGCAATCTGTATCAACTTCTCAATTAATTATTTATCGACTATTCTCGTTTCTCAAGTTTTTCCCATAAAAGGACCGTATGCCTTACCCTCTATGTGGAATAATGATGAATTATGGACCTGTCACATCTAGGATAGTGTTGGGTACTATTTCAGAAAAGGCCACGAATCGGCGACTGCCAAAAGAAACAACTTATAAACCGATCAATATTTTCTAGAAGCAAATAGAGAAGTTGTTTCAGGTATCAAAATTAAGTCCCATGCTCCCAATGGCGTAGGAAAACGCAGATTAGGGAAAGCATCAATGCATGGTCCTCGAGAACAATAACAGTGTCCTTAGAAGTTAGTTGTAACCAGCACGAGCGTGAGTCGCCTCGCTTTCGAATGAGAGTCAAATTAGAGTGCGTCTTTGTTTGTTTTCACCTTGTCATCTTGGTGTTCTTCCTTCATTAAAACAATTTTATAAATTTCATGATGTTGTTATTCTGTTATTCTTGTTGTGTCAATTTCTGGAGTCTCAGCGCTAGTTCTCGCCATCCTAAAATTTAGTAATTTAGTAATTTAGTAATTTGTAAATATAGTAATTTCAACATTAGAAATATTATTCCGAAGTGATGTAAATACGTACTGAAAGAAAACACCGAAAGGTTGATAATATTACAGTAATAGAAGAGAAATCGGGATATTAAGTAATATGAAATTTTTAATTAAAGGTTTGCGAGTAGACACTATATCCATTTCAGGTTTAGCATTAAATGGAAACATCCTTCGTTCATGTGGTTATAAGTAACGGAAGGAAATAAATTTATCTTTCATTAGTGATTCGATAGATCTATGTGCGAATGTTAAATTTCGCGGAAGATGAAAAGGGAAATGGAGATGTTAAATTTGGCATGGAAGAATCACTAGCTTTTACTTCTTATAGGTCTTGATATGATTTGTAGTGTGTATGGTAGATTACATATAATTCACCTTCAATCTTTATCTTCCCACTATTTGTTTTAATCTCTCTTGTAATAGATGTATAATTAAAGTACCCTTCATTAGGGCATTGCTTCCTTTTGATGTTCGTTACGTAATTAATACAATTTTATTATGAAAATTTCGTATCCACCCTCCTATCATCTTAATTTTCTTATAAAACAACGTAGTTTTTCACGCTTTTCTACAAGTATGACATTTAGAATCCAGCAAGGGCCACTTGGAGGCTAGATAAGCTTGCTCAAAATACTTTATTGTAATTCTACTTAAAGCGGCACCAACACATGGAGTATATGAATAATACAATTACATAATTATGTCCGAATGAAACGAAATTAGCAATTCCAGAAATAATTACTGGGACTGGTCGTTCCAATTGTATGTATGAACGGTAAAATCATGCTGTTCCAAACACAGTAGCTAATAATAATTGTAATAACAGCACTTCCCAAGAAACTGCCTCCTATTTCAGAATAATTAAGATGACGAACTCTCAAAATCCACGAAACAAAATGGGCATGTGTATTCTTGGGAATAAGCGTTGCAGCAGAAGTATCTGGTTAATGATTCCGTCAAACCCTGCTCGAACGTGTTCATTTGCAGCAGCCGAACGTACTCCGGTCACACATATTTCTTCAAATCACTCGTCCATTCGCGCGTTCTTCCCATGATGAGAGGAATTAATAATAGACACAACGTTTCGTTTGAGGATCGTCGGAAAATATGCTGCTCGCATGAGTGCAAAAGGTAATATGGTCAAATAATTAGAGCAACGTACTTGCAATGAAAGCATTTTCATAGCGATAACCGGAAGCCTAGCAACTTGCTTCTGCGTTCAATGATTTTCCATTGTATGGAACCAAGCGAAAACGTGGATCTACGCTACCTTAGCCTTTGAGCAGTTATATCTTTGTGAGGAGAGATACTAGAATATCATCTGTTGGCGCTATATAAAGGCTGAAGCCGTACCCTTGCGTCCCAGAATTTTCATTTGGACATTTTCGTGGTGGAAGTCGGAGACGGGTTTTCGGTGAAAAGATTGTGGAAGTCTTTGGAATCCTGCTTCCTTCAGAAATTTATTCCTAGGCCCCAAGTTGCGTGAAATTGGACCACTGTAGAGACACCAAGTTATACAGTGTACGGTTTTTGACTGCTAGGCAATTTCTTTCCGAATAAATTATTCCACTAGACTCCGAACTTGTTTGCTATTGCTTTAAACAACAATGGAATTTTACTTGCTCTTATTCAATATGACTGGTGCGTATTAATTGAATTTCATCTTGTCCATATTCTACAACGTTGGTCTTTTAATTAATATCATGTCGCAGGTATACTCTTCATTGAGACAGAAATTAATTGGGAACGAAGTATTGCCCATTAACTTTCATGGTGTGACTACAGCTGTTTTACGTAATTGAACGTAATGCAAAAAAGTTACTTTCTTATTGAAACAACCGGTATTCCAATTTTTACAAATACTCTGTCATAAGGTTTCGATGTATCTACAGTAATACAGTGTCAATAAAAATTCCATCCCGGTATGTGAAAGTAAGGCTCACGAAGGCATGCAAACGGAACTCATGGTAGCGTATGGCGCTAACCGCCTACACTACGATAACGAGTCTCCATCGTCGTGTGCTTTTCGTACTGAATCACATAAACATCAATTGCTCTTGCATTAGGCTGATATTACGTGAAGCGTACATTAACGAGCGCAAAATTTGAATAAATTCAAAAATTGACCAGATTTTGCTTAGAATAAGGCATGTATGTTAGTTGCCAATTAGAATTTAGTAACACCATCATGATTAGATTCTCGTAAGTATATCATGGTAGGAAGGACTTAAGAGAGTACTAGTAGAGAATTAGCATTAATTCGTACATTAAACCAGCCAAAGATCAAATCCAAAGCCATTTCCAAACCTTCTACTTGAAATTCTCCCTTGAATCGATCATTGCTTTGTTCGCATGACTGCGTTATATTGCATACAATATAAGTTACGTTAATTTCACTATACCTTTCAAACTCCTCTTTCCTTTTCTCATTCGTGGGTCAATTAGCCTGTGCTAGGTGTCGCGTTAAATATCAGATGGCGATGCATGGAGTGCCCGAATGAAATAATTCCACACGTTAATTTGTACCCGATACATCGTACACCGCTTTATGGAATTTCGTCGAGTTTTCAGCAGGAAATCTTCGAAACACTATTTTTCCGCAACGTCTGTATCACCGAGGGCAATGTCTCGAATATGCATTCGGTCGATGGAAGTCTTTCCACGTTCTAATCCCACTTCCTCCGCGACGCATTGCCAGGACAGACGCTAACTGGCGCGTGTCAGAAGTACGTATCGCGCTATTCGGCTGTCCTAACGACAATGTATGATATTAGCGGGGTCATGATGCCAGCATTACAACTTTCTCCTGGCAAACGGGCGCGTCAACGAAGGTACACTTCTTCGCGGATTTGATTCGAATGCATTTGGTGTTCGCTCGAGACAGAGAAACAAGAAACTGAGCTGATACTTCAACGGGCAGGAATACCAGAACGGTCTGCAGACTCGATGTCGGGGAGTCATCGGTATGACGTTCCTTGCACTAAATACTCCACTGGCGATCTCTGCCTTGATATTCTTGGAAGCTTTTTGCATACAGTCGTATAAAACAGAGTTATCTGTTTTGGGAAGGTTTGGTTATAAACATGGTCTGGACTTATTACTGGAGTCGTGGTTCTCGACAATTTTGCTAAATGCATTAAAGTGATATGCCATTCATTATTTAAATTAATGTTGGCTGGTAGACTGAAGTTTCTATTCAAGCTATTCCGCAGTGCTCTATCATTCGGAGTAAATAACGTGGAACTTTGGTTAACTAGATAGCTTAATATGGTTCAGTCGGCCGCACGAATTATTGCTCAATATCGCAACCTTTACTAATATCTAGTTTACTTATATAAAGCTTTACCTGTACGGGCTTAACCATTCTGAAGAATTACAAGAAAATTATTACGGTGAAGCACATTGTTAACGGTAATAAGGAAAAATAATAATATGACAAGGGAATATAGATAAAAGTAAAAATATACAAATATACAAGGAGAAGAGATGTGTATAAGTATAAGCAAAAAAGTATTTGCTACAGAGAGGTGCGATACAACAGTTGTTTTATAGTCTGGAGGGATTGGCTGGATAGATATAAGGTAGAATATGATTTGTAGACATTATTAATGATTATATTAATAACTGTGTGTTCTGCAAAAGCACATTTACACTTTTGAAAATGATAAAAGTAGTATCGCCTTGGATAAAAAGATGGAACATGGATTTAGGATTTTTTGTTTATATCAGAACGGTTTACAAGGCTATTGAGCACTTTATATACAAAAAGAATACCAGAGATTTACCTCGTTCATTGTAACGTTAGTAAGATGCGTGATGAGGATCTGAATTCTTAGTTATGACGAAACTAACTTGGGCTGTCCAATATGTCGTGAAGCTAAACGTAATAGCAGGCATCGTAGTTTTCCTAAAGAGCTTGTGTGCAATTCAAAGTAAGGTGACCAGATTATTAGAATCATTTGTTAGATAGGTTGGAAAACATTTAAATCTGTTGCTTTGCCTTATGTCGTTAATTAAATAGAATGATATGGCATACTGAATTAGTTAGTCTAGTTATATTCCATTCACTACTTCAAATAGTGTAATACTGTTATTTGGTACATAAATATTCTTTCCTTGAGAATTAAATATTATTGACCAAATTTTTCAATTTTTGGCCAGAATCTGAAGTAATTACAATATTTTAAGTAGTTCTACATTTTCACAAAGCTACTCGTAGCGTGGGGATACATATTTTATCAAAAGCATGCTTCGAATTTGAATGCTCTCCAATTTTATGTTATTTGTACTTCTTCCTACAATATATAAACATATAATTCAGCTATCTGTATTATGTCACTGTAATATAGTTTAAATTCGACAGATATCTATCCGTATTATGCCTAAACGATGCACATATGAACAAAAATATTTACAAACTGCGTAGAAATAAATTTCCAAGGTATCCATGTAATTCAAATTTTAATACTGACCCATTTCATGACGAACGTCCGTTCATTTTTCTCAGCACTTAAACGAACTTATAATTATTCCACAATTAGCCAGTTTCCGCTTGCATTAACATGAACGAAAATAGATTTTCCAATATAAAGTACGATTATCTATACGAATTCCGAAGGGAATTGGCAATTACGAAATATGGCATTGTTAGCTGGTACCTTGTTCGTCTTAATTCGTATCACGGCAAATTCGGGCTTATTAAGCTTACTTCGCATTATCTTAGTTGATTTGCATTGCGAACTCCTTTATGAAAATTATAGAGTATTTGTGAAGAAGGGTAAGCCTATGCAAGATGAAGATATGAATGCCTCCCAAAAGAGGACTTCGAAATACATTACCTCTGCTTGGTTATAAATGTCGAGTACGCAGGTCGTCCGAATTGATTGAAATTGCGTGAACTATTTACCCAAGCACCGTCGGGAATTTCACAGCAGAAATTCCATTTAAACAGGTTGCGACTGAAAATTTAATTGGAATGCTTGTTAATATAATATGTGTGGCCCACGACGTGAATAGCATCATTGAACGGAACTGAAGCGATATTTAATTACAGTGTATTTAAGGAAATATTACTTGAAGTCTAATTACAATTATCGTTAAAACTTATGAAGGAAATAATTAAAGCAACAGATGAGGGCGAGAAATGTTTCCTCTGGTGCTGATATGAGCACTTCAAAAATGTAATGAAATCCAGCTCATGAAGAAAACGTATGGTCTTGCTTTCAAGTGTACAAATTGGAATAAACTAGAAATATTTCCGAAAGCTAGTCGTAATGTGTGTAACAATGTAAAGTAACGTACAGCTAATTGGGAGGTGACTTGAGCAACGTGGACTATAGTAAAGTTGGAGATTACGAATTTGTAACGAAAATTTCCAAACAAAGCAATATAGAAGCATTAGCAGTAGTAAAGGGTATTCGCATGCATGGCGTATAAGCCGATATATTGCTGTCGCAAACGAAACATTTAGAGCGATGGAAATTCAGCGAGTAATCTACTTCGAGGTATCAGGATAGTAATACAAAAACAATGTCAATCATGAGAGTAAAGTTCAGATGCTTGAACCCAAAACGGGTCCATTCTCAATTCGAGAAAGGTGATCTCGCAATATTAACATGCTTGTTTAGCGTGCGTGAGGACTATATGATAATAACTGAAATAGGAGCAACTGCAAGTGAAATATGGAAAAGACGTACCCATATTTCACCCGTATTTCACCATAAATGGCAACGACCGGAATCCACAAGTGCATACAAGAAAAGTTTCAAATAGTTACGTGTACATGCCGAAAATATTTCGAAGCGCAAATGGTTAATAACCATAAACGAGACTCTCAATGCAACAGCGTGCCGAGAGGACCAACATTGTGGACCGAAGGGCGAGGATCGTGAGACGGGGAAAGCGTGACGGGCGTGCGAGTGGGACCTAGCTTCTTCCTTCGCAACTATGTCTCCCTCATACGTATTGGTCTGGTCGGAAACTGTGCATTCAGAAACGGAGCGCGTCATGTCGGTCTTTACAAGCGGCTCTGGCGCTGGAAAAGCAGATGCACGGGTCTCGCGACCTTGTTATAACATGGTTATAATGAGTCGTTTATTGGATCAATCTTATGCCACAAGTTCTTCTATTTATGGGGTACACGTCCTTATTGGGTCGTTCTGTGCTATAGCTTCTTTTATTTAATGAGTGCCATACAGTTAGTGTGGCGCGCTATTCCTATCAGTAATGTTTGGAAGACGTCACAACTGAAATTAAACTGCATTTAAACTGCATGAAGTGTGTGATATTACTAAGATAAGGCTATTCGGGGCAAATCTGAGCCAGTAGAAGAACTTTGCAGCAAAAAATAGAAAGTTTTCACAACATTCCCTGAATCTGTAATCAAATTGCGCCGCAATTGCATGAAATTTGTGATATTACTAAAACAAAGGATTTCTGTGCAGTTACAAAGCAGTAGTAAATCCTCGCCCAAAAATTGCAAGTTTTTTAAAAATTCGCTGACACCGCGGTCACGCAACACTGCAATTGCTGGAAATGTGTGACACTACCAGAATAGTGTTACTATGTGCAGTTCGGGCACAGTAAAAAAACTTGACCGCAAAAAACCAATAATTCTATGTGTTCGCTGAAGCTGTAGTCAAACAGCGCTGCAAACGCATAAGAGATGTGTTATTCAGTGACTAACACTATTATGTGCTGTTTCGCTCATTTCTGCAGCAGCAGTTGGAGTACATCACAAAAAATCGATAATTATCTAGAATATCGCTGAAGCTGTTCTCAAACTGCGCTCAAAAGAATGAATTTGTGTTATTCGGTGAATAACGTTATTCTTAGGGAGAATGCTGAAGAGCGTAGGTGAGCAGGGAGTAAGTTAATACATTGGCTGCATAATTATGTTGATGACTGTAATCAGAAGCATATTGTCAATTGTTTATGTCTCCAGCTACAAATGATATATCTTCTGATCAGACTAGAATCTCTACAGAATTAAAATCGTCAGTGATTAGATTTTTCCAACGGCTATAGTTCTGTATTGGTGATTGTACTTAGTACCGTAAGGTCAATTGTCAATCACTCCAGACACAATAGATCTGCACATTGTTTATTATACAGTAGATCAGGAATTTAAATCGTCATTGTATGCATCTGTCCGTCGGATGTATTTCTGTACAGATGGTTAGGCTCAGTACTGTGATCACATTTGTCAACGTCCCTATCGACAATTGCTCTATCCATTCCATATT
This sequence comes from Eufriesea mexicana, assembly GCF_001483705.2. Lineage (NCBI taxonomy): Eukaryota > Metazoa > Arthropoda > Insecta > Hymenoptera > Apidae > Eufriesea > Eufriesea mexicana. The sequence goes on along the minus strand of NW_016907965.1, from coordinate 428,316 downwards.
CTTGAGTTTCTGAACAACTTAGGGCATCATAGACTTGATTAATCCACTTGCCATAGTACTTCGTAGATTGGTATTCCCTGTAATGTATATCCGTGTGCCAGTATCACTAACGGTAATTGATCAGTCCATCTATCTTTCCATAAATGCCGTACTGATTTTATGACCAGGGAGTAGATTAATCCAATGAATATTGTACCGTGTTGATAGTTGTAGTCAAATCTTTATCGCCACTTTCTAATATCCCCTGCTGTAATTGAATTATTCATTGATCATTCAAGAGTCTCTAAAGATCTCAGATGATCAGAGAATTGAATAGTCCAAAGGAAATAGCACTTCGTAGATATATACTCAGTACTGCACTGTGAATCATATGTATCTGAAGTGATAATTGACCAATCCATTTATCACCCTAGAATTTCTGTAGAATTTAAATCATCCGTGCATAGACTATTCTAACGGATATGGCCATGTGTTGATGTCCGTTCCATGTACCGTATTGCCAACTGGAAATATCTCTAGCGATAATTGAGCTATGGATTGATGAAACACGAATTGCTATAGAATTTACGTTACTAGTGTATTGATTAATCCAATGGCTATAGTTCAGTGATGGTGGCTGTATTCAGTCCAGCATTGAAGACTGTGAATGTTCAAAACTATAACTGATCTATCCATTGATCCATCTAGAATTGCAGTACAACACAGATGAACGAAGGGTAGGCTAATGCGACAGCTGTAGGACTACCCAGACAGCTCGTCACAGTACTGCATTGAAGTACACAGGTTGTAGAATTATGTAGATGCATATACTCAGTACAGTATTGAGATATGTCAATACCTCCAGCGAAAGTTGTGCTGTCCGTTGATCATTCTAGAGTAGCTATAGTGTTTAAATCACCAATGAATGGATTAGTCTACCGGCTAATGTGCTCTGTTTGTGCTGTACTAAGTGCGGTACTGCCAATTGTAAATACCTACAGCCATAACTGTACTACACGTTGATTATCCTATGGTCGCTGTGGAAAGTAAGTCATTGGAGAACAGATTAATTCAACGGCTGCAGTGCTTTGCCGGTAAATGTTCTATGAATCATACTGCACACTGCAATGGGTATAACTGGCCTACACATTAAAAATTCTAGAATAGCTGGGAATATAGTCATCAGTGGATAAATCTATCCAACGTCTACATTACCGTGGTGATGGCTGCACTCAGTAATCTGGTGTGAGTTGTTAATATCTAGAGACATAATCGATCTGTCTTTTGCCGCTTTAGTATTGCTATAAAGTTAGATCACGGGTCAGCAGATTACTCAAACGGATACAGTGCTCTGTTCGAGGATGTACTAACCACCGTACTCACAATTGTGAATATCACTAGCCATAACTGATCTTTACATTGATAATTCTAGTTCTGCGGCTGCATTTCAATCGTTAGTGAACAGATTATTCCTACGGTCACATTACTGAGATGATGGCTGTGCTCTGTACCTTGTTGATAGTTGTTAAGTTCTCGAGAGATAGTGCATCTCTCTTCGGCCGTTCTAGAATTTCTATGGAATTCAAGACATCAGTGAGCAAATAAATCAAGGGGATACAGTGCTCTGATGTTTTACGTACTGAGCATCGTACTGTCAGCCGTAGATATCCCTAGCCATACCAGACAAACGTTGATTATTCCAGAATTGCAGGGAATTTAATCATCAGTGAAAACATTTGTACAACTGCTACATTGATGTCATGATACCAGTACTCAGCACTGAGTTGTTAGTTGCTAATATCTCTAGAGATAATGCATCACTCTCTTGTTTTTCTACAACAGTTATGGAATTTCAGCCATCAGCGAGCATATTACTCTAAGGGCTATACCACTGCGTTGATGGCAACAACCGGCACGGCATTGGCGTTCGTCAGAGTCACCACTGATATTCGAAGTATACATTGGTGATCCTAACGTGATATGCTGTTAGAATCACTAGTCAACTGATTAACCTACTGTTACATTGCTCTGCCCGTGGAAGAAATAAGCACCATACTGACAATTACAAGCTACTCAAGGTGAAAACGTTCTATGCATTCACTATTCTGGAACGGCAGAGGAGCTTCAGTCATCTGTGAACAACCTAATCCTACGGCTGCAGTACTGTCACGGTGGTCAGTACTCCGTTGGCAATGGTTATTATCTCGAGCGTTAATGGATCTATTCCATGCCATTCCAGAGTTGAAGTATTATTCCACCAGTCAGTGAAGGGATTAAGCCGGCAGCCACAGTGCTCTGCTGGTGGACGTACTAAATGCCGCGCTGCCAATTGTAAATATCTCTAGGCATAACTGTACAATACACTGATTATTCTAGAATTGCTACGGAAATCAAGTCATCAGTGAACAAATTACTCTAACGGCCACAGTAATATGATGACGGTAGTACGCAGTAATGTGTTAACAATTGTTTACATCTCGAGCCGTAATGTATCTGGGTTTTGTCATTCCAGAATTGCTTGAGAATTTAATCAGCATGAAACATGTTGATCAAGCGGCTGCACTGCTCTGTTAACGGAATTACCTAGCAGTTTATAAATATTTCTCTGTGTCCCCTACGACAAATTGCTCTGTCCATTGATTATTTGTACTCGCTTTGAAAACTAAGATGTCAGTGAACCGATTAATCCAACGGCGACGGGGCTCTGCTGGTCGCACCAAGCAGCGCACTGTGAACAGTAAATATCTGCTGCCATAACTGTGCTATACATTGATTGTTCTCGATTTGTGGAACTTAAATCATCAGTGAACAAATTAATCCAACGGCTACAGTACCGTGATAATGGCTGTACTCAGTACAGCGTCGTCAATGGTTAATGTCCTGAGGGATAATGAATGTTATCGCAGTCATTCTACAGCTGCTATAAAATCAGAACCAACATTGAACATATTAATACAACTGATGTCACTAACCATAAACGTAATATACATTGGTTCCCTAGAATTGCTTTGAGATTTACGTCGTAAGTGGCAAAAGTGTTATAACGGCTACGGTACAGTGATGATGGCCGTACTCAGTACTGTGTTGGACACTGTTCACGTATCGAGGGCTAATGAAACATTCCTTTGCCATACTGGAAAGTTATAGAATCTGAATCATCAGTGTACAAATTAATCCAACTGCAGCAGTAGAATGGAGATGGCTGTACTCAGCATTGTGTTGTCAACTGTTAATATCTCGAGGGATGTTGGAAATGTATTAGTCAGTCCACAATTGCTGTACAATCAAATTTGTCACTAAGCATATTAATAGTACGTCCGCAACGCTCTGTTCGTGTATGTACTATGTAGCGTCCTGCAAATTGTAAATGTCCCTAGCTATAACCGTACCATGCTCTGATAATTCCAGAATTGCTTTGGAATTTACGTAATCAGTGAGCAATGTAATACAACGGCTAAGGTACTGTGACTGTGGCTCTACTCCGTAGTGTGTCGTCAATTCTTTATATATCGAGGAATAATGGATCTGTGCTTTATCATGCTAGAAATTCAATAGAATTATATCATCTGTGAAAAAAGCAGTCCAACGGCAGCAGTACTGTGATGATGGCTGTACTCAGTGCTCTGTTGTCACTTGTTCATATATCGAGGGAAATTGGATCTGTTGCTTGCCATTATGGAACTGCTGTAGAATATAAATCATCAAGGGACAGAGTAATCCAACGAATACTGTACGGTGATGATGGCTGTACTCTGCACTTTGTTGACAATGGATAATATCTCGAGGTACAATGATCCTGTACATCGTCACCCTATTATTGTTGTAGAATCTAAATCATCAGTGTACAGATTAATCCAACATCTACGTTTGTGGTTGTACTAAGCGCCGTATTGTCATTATAAATATCCCTAGCCAAAACAGTACCATACTATGATTATTCAAGAATTGCTTTGGTATATACATCACCTGTGAGCAATTTAATACAGCGGCAACAGTACTGTGATGTTGGCTGTGCTCAGTACTGCGATGTCATTTGTTACTGTTTCGTGCCGTTATGTATCTGTCATCTGTCATTATGGAATTGCCGTAGAATTAAAATTATTATTGACCAGATTATTCCAACGCAGACAGTAATCTGTGGCTGGATGTGCCGAGTACCCCAATGTCAATCGTAAGTCTCTCGCGCAAAAACTGATGTATGCATTGGTTATTCTAGACTTGCTTTGGCATTTACATAATCAGTAGAGGGATTGATGCAGCGACAGCAGGGTCCTCTTGATGGATATACCAAGAAATGCGTTGCCGTATGTCATCTTCTCCAGCGACACTTGCTGTATTCATTTATCATTAAATTATCCCAGAAGAACGTAGATGAGTAGCGAACAGATCACTTCCAGTGGCTGTGGTATTGTGTAGATTTCTGTAGTCATTACAGTTTTGTCAATTGTTAACTTGTCGGGCGAAAGTGGATCTCTCTTCTGACATTCTAGGATTGCTACGGATTTTAAACCATCAGCCCTTATATTTATCCACCGGATACATCCCTGTGTTGACAGCTACACTCTGTACAGTATCATTTTTTGTCATTATATCTAGGGACGCTTTGTCTTTCCGGAATTGCTATGGAACTTAGATAATCAGTGATTATATTAATGCGGATATAGAACTGTGTGCACAAAAACACCAAGTATTGAATTATCAGTTGTCGACATCTGATGCGATAATTGATCTATCCATAAATCGTCCTGGAATTGCAATAAAAGAGAGACCATCATTTAATAGGTTAATCCAACGCCTGTAGCAGTATGTTGACGACCGTACGCAGTATAGTATCGTAAAGTATTATTATCTCCAGCCATACTTCGTCCACTTACTGATCTTCATTTATTGCTATGTACTGCAGCTAATCAGCGGGTATATTAGCACATAGGCAATAGAAGAGTAGAGATGGCTGCCCTTACTAATTTATCGAAAACTGTAAATATCTTGAGCGGTAATTGACATGTCTTGTGTCATTCCGGAACTGCAACACGGTATAAGGCTACAGTGAGCAGGTTATTCCAATTGCTACATTTCTGCCTTGGTGGCTATACTCAGTACCATTTTGTTGACTGAAAATGTCTCTGGCGATAACTGATCTATCCATTGACAATTCTAGAGCCTCTGCACAAATCAGATGATCTGTGAATAGAATCATCCAATGGATACAGCGCAATGTAGACGACTATACTTAGTACTGCGTTATAAAGTGTGTATGTATGGAGCGATAATTAATGCATGGATCGATCACTACAGAATTACTATGCAGCCTAAATCGTCAGCGAATAGATTAATGCGCTGGCTGTATTACTGTGTTGATGGCTACACTCAGTACTATGTTGCCATTTATCAGTATCTCCAGCGACATTTTACCAATCCCTTGATAATCCTTGGACTGCTTTAGATATAGACGATCAGCGTAAGTATTGCACCAATGGCTGTAGTACTGCGTCGTTTGCAATGCTCAGTAAATTAATGTCAATCCTTAGGCTCCATGTCAGTAACTGATAAATCCATTGGTCACTATTGAATTGCTATGGAATATGAGAGGTCCGTTTATAGATTAATCCAATTTTTATAGGCTTGCCTATGTGCCTATATTCATTACATTATAGTTAGCGTTTAATACCTCTTGCAATAACTTATCCATCAATTGCTCATTTTGGAATTGCTATAGAACTTACATGATCATTGAATAGTTTAACGCAGAGGATATTTTAGTTTGAAGATGTACACGAGGCTCTGTAGATGGCCATACTGGCTAGTTTACTGTCATTCCTTAATATCTATGGCGACAATTAATATTTCCATTGATGATTCTAGGACTGTAACAGAATGTTCATGTTCAGTTTATAAATAAATACAAGATCTCTAGATCTGTTTAGGGGTATATGCTCAGTTCTGTATTATCGGCTGTTAATATCTCTAGCGATAATTGACCAATCCATTGACAATTCTATAGAATTATAGAATATGCTATAGAATTCACAGCGTATACCTTACACCAATGGCTATGGTACGATGTGGATGTCTGTACACAGTACTCTATCCTCAATTCTTAATTTCACTAGCTGTGATGCATCTATCCATTGATAAATCTAGAAATGCTGCAGGAATAAGGTGATCAGTATATACATTGACCCAATGGCTCTAGTACCGTATAGGTGGCCGCACTCGGCACTCTATAGTCAATCGTTGATATCTCTAGCGTTAATTGATCTCTCTATAGATCATTCCTAAATTGCTAAACAATTTAGATTATCAGGAATACTTCTTGCCACCTTATGCCGTTGGCTATAGGGCTGTGCTGTTGGCTATACTGATTACTGTATCTTCATATGTTTGCAACCTAAGCGTTAATTTATATAAATTTACTATTTTAAAATTGCTATAGAGAAATAGGATGCTCAATATATACGTTGACAGAATGGCTATAGTGAGGTATTGATGGCTGTACTGAGTACCTTGTAGCTAATTGATAATATTTCAAGCGACAATTCATCTTACCCTTGTCCTATCATGAATTACTATAGAAGTTACGCGATCAGTGAATAGATTAATGCAATGGATCTAGTAATATGTAGATGGCTATAGTCTGTAGTGTATTGTTGATTGTTACTTGCTCTAGACATAATTGCACCACCCATGCGTCATCATAGGGTTGCTATGGCACTAAAACGATCGGTGAATAATTTCATGCAATGGCTACAGTACTCCTTAGATGGCTATACTCAGTACCGTATTCTTGACTGTTATTTTCTCTAGAAATAAATGAATCACACATTAGTCAATCTATAATAGCTACACAACTAACACGAAGAGCGAATAGATTAATGGAGTTATTATAGGATTACGTCTGTGCCTATACCCAGTACTGCTGCGTTAGTTGCCTGTATCTCTAGTGAAGTTGACCGATACGTCGATCACACTAGAAATGTTGTAGAATTTAATGGTCAGTGAATTGATCATTCTTATTGCTACCGTGCAACGTCGACTGTAGGATCCAGTACTGTATTGTTAGTTGCTAATACCTCCAACGATAGCATCTACCGGTTGATGGTCCTAGGATCCTCATTGAACCTTCATGATCAGTGAAAAGGTTAATCAAATTGATATGGGCAGTATAGATGGCTATAGCCTGTAGCATTATATTCACTGTTAGTGTCTCTAGAGATAACTGATCCATCCATTGATAATCGTTGAATTTCTGTGGAATTCACGTGGTAACTAGAAAATATGCCCAATGGCTATAATACTGCTTATGAGGATAAGTAAAGTAATGCATTGCCCACTGCTAATATTTTAAGCGAAAATTGATACATCCATTGGTCAATGAAGAAATGCCTTATAACTGACAATGTCGTTGAGTAGATTAATGCAATGGATATGAAACTGTGTAGGCGGCTATAATCTGTATTGTTAATTGATAATATCACTAGAGATGGTCGATCCATCCGTTGATAATTCTTGAAATACTGTCGGATTTAAATGACAGCTGAATTGATTGTCACAATGGCTACGGTACTGCGATAATGGCAACACTCTGGGCTTAATTGTTAATGCTAGCATCTATAGGGAGAATTGGTCTATCTATTGAAAATTCTGGAATTGCTATTGTACATTAATGACCAACGAATTCATTAATACATTGGCCATGGTACTGCGTGGATGGCTATACTAACTTCGGTATCATTACTTCTTATTGTCCCTAACGTCAGTTGACCAATGCATTTATGATTCTTGTATTACTGTGGAATTAAATGATCAGCGAATCTGTTATTGCATTGGTTATGACTTACTGTCGGTGGCTCTACCATGTATTGCATTGTCAATGGACAATATCCTCAGAGATAAATTGTAAATCCATTGATCATTCCATGATTGCCTTTTAACTCATGTGATCATTGCATAGATTAATGCAGCGGCTATAGTACTGCGTGGATAGGTATACTAAGCGCCGCATTATCAATTGTTAATATTTCAAGAGAAAATTAACATAGAATTGCTACCGAATTAACGTGATCACGGAATATATTAATGCACTGGCGTTAGTACTACGCAAATGGCTATACTTCCCTGAATATGCAACACTCAGGACTGCATCACCAACTGTCTATTTATCATGCGACAATTCATCTAGCGATTGGTCATTCTAGAAATGCTATGGAAGTTAAATGATCGGAGAGTATATTGATCCAATGGCTGTAGTACTGCGTAGGTGGATATACTCAGCTCGTTATTGATGATTGTTAATGTCTCCCGCGATCTTTGATGTATCCATGCATCATTTGACAGTTGCAATAAAATATTGATGAGCAGTGAATTGTCTAATCCAATAGTACTATATCCGCCTATAGTACTGTATCCGCGGCTATAATGAGAAATGTAATTTCAATTGCTGATATATCAAGCGACAATTCATCTATCTCTTGGTCAATGAAGAATTGCTACAGAATTGACAAATCAGTGAGTGCATTAATGCTATGGATGTAGCACAGTTTAGGTGGCTACACCCTCTACTGTTTTCTTAACCGCTAATGTCTCTAGAGATAGTTGATCCGTCCATTGATAGTTCTTGAATTGCTAGGGCATTAAATACTTACTGAATAGATTTATTCTGTGGCGCTATTAATGCGTAGGCTGTTATATTTCCGATAAAGTAGCAGCACCTAATACTGTATTCTCAACTTTGAATATCTGTAGCGACAAGTGATGTAGATATTCATTATTCCAGAATTGCTATGAAGGGCAAGTGATCAGTGAATATGTTGATGCCATGAATATAGTACGGCGTAGGTGGCTATACTAAGTTCTGTTTTGTTGGATATTATCATCTCTAGCAAGAATTGACCTGTAAATTAATCATTCTAGTATTGCTATATGATTAAATTTATCAGTGTCCACATTAATCCAAAGTATATATTACTGTGTAGATACATATCCTCTGTAGCGGAATGCCCAACGCAGGTATCTCTAGGTATAGTTGACCAATCCAGTAGTGCATCTATCACTGATATGGAACATAGGTGATCTGTGTATACATTAAACCAATGGCTACAGTACTTTGTGGATGACCATACCCTGCACTGTAATGTCAAGTTTAATATCACCAACGACAATTGATCTATCCATTGTCCGTCCGAGCACTGCTACGGAATTTATGTGGTCAGTGAATAAATTTTTCCTATAGCTATAGTGCTCTGTTGAGGGTTACACTTAGTAGTGTATTGTCAATTGGCAATATGTCGAAGGATGATTGATATGCACATTGATAATTCTAAAACTGTTGCGGAATGAAAATCATATCTGCAGAGATAAGCATAAGCTCTTTAACGTATTGCAGCCGGCTTTACTTATGATCATTCTACAACAGCTACGGAAATTAAATGATCAGCGAATAGACTAAGGGAATTACTATGGTACAATGAAGATGGCTATAGACAGTACAGTGTAGTCGATTGTCAATTTTTCTGGCCATAATTGATATATCCGACGGCTCCCCTAGAAATGTTACAGTATTCAGATTATCAGCGAATAGGGTAATCGAATAGCAATAGTTCTATATTAATGGCTGTACACATGACCGTATTTTCTAAGGTTGATGACACTTGCGATAGTTGATCTATCCATTTACCATTCTAAAATTGCTGTCAAATTTATGTGTTCTGTAAACAGATATATCAGATTGCATTTACAGTGCGTAGACGGCTATACTCGGTACGGTATTGTTGACTGTCAATTTCTCTATAAATAATTGATCCTATCAATGCCCATTGTAGAAGAGCTGATGAACTGGTATAATCGGCAAATAGTTTAATGCAATTGCAATGGCACTGAAAAGATTTCTATGCTCAGTACCATGTTGTCGCTAGATAATATCTCTAGTGTTACTTGAAATATCAATTCGTCATTCCAAAATAGCTATGGAAGCCTTATGACTAGTGTATAGATTTATCCAATGGCTACAGGAACGTGTAGATGGCTATACTGAGTAGCGTATTGCTAATTGTTAACTACACTAGCGAAGATTCATCTAGCCATTGTTCGTTCAATAATTTATTGCGGAATGTAGATGCTCATTGAATCGATTACTCAAACGGCAGAAGTACAGTGTTGGTGGTCACGCTCAGCACTTTATCTTCAGTTGTTAATACCTCTGGCGATAATTGGTCCATTCTTTGACCATCCTTGGATTGCTGTTGAAATTAGAATGTCAGTGTGTAGGTTAGTAAAATGGAAATATATATATTTGTTGCCGGATATACTCACTTCTGTATTACCAATTGTTGATATCTCTGGCGAAAATTGGTTTACCCCTTCGTCATTCTATCGTCGTCATAGAACTTGGGAGAGCAGTTAATAGATTATACCAATGCAAATAATATGGTGCAGATGGCTACAGCCAGTACTTCATATTTAATTCCTACATCTCCAGCCATAATCTATCTATCCTTTTATCATCCTGGAATTCCTACAGTATTTATCGACCTGTGGATAGGTTGATCCAATGGCAGTGATGTTATTCATTTACATTTAGCGCCTATGTATGCTCTACTGCGCTCTGCTGCAGTTTGCTGCAAACTTCAATGCTCCGCTCAGGTTAGGTTTGGGACGGTAGCACTTATAAGGTTGGGTCAGGTCAGTATAATACATGAGTCTGCTTTATTCGCTGCGATTCGGTAGTTTTCATCGATTTACAATGCACTCTCCTCTTCTGCTGCGTTACGCCTCGCAAGGATATGCTCTACTCTGGTAAGGTTAGGGTGTGCAACGGTGGATAATGTTAGAATATGAATCGCTGCTTTGCGATGCCACCAGTGGCATTCGGCTCTTTTATCTGCTGTGCTACGCTCTGCTGTCATCAACTGCACTATGCTGCACTATGCTCAAACATGGATGGGCTGGGTTAGGGTAGCTTGTGTGTGGAATCTGCGATTTGCGCTAGTATTCTCTGCTGTTTGGCGCACAACAGTGCCCTCCTGCTATCTGCGCCGTGTTCCAGCGTACTGATGATTCCAGCTGATGTTAGGTTACGGAATGTAGTGTACGTGAGGTTAGGTTATGGCAGGCTTGGGCTGGTTAAGTTGGATAGGTTCGGAATATGCATCCTTCGCTGCTATTCGATGGACTCTGCGCTTCACTGAGGCCTGCTGCTCTCTCGAACGAACTGCCTTGCATTGCTGCCGTTAGGATTTATTTCGACAGAACAGGATAGGTTCGGATAAGTTATGTTGGCTTTTGCTAGGAATTTGGTCTATTGGCTTATACTCGGGGAATACGGCGCTTCATTGGGTTCTGCAGCCCTCTGATGCCCTTGCGTGCTCTCTGTCGTGCCCTGCTGCGGTTAGTATCGTTTATGCTAGTTAAGGAAACTGTGCCATCTGCAGCTGTTCACTAGTTTTCGGAGCGCTACTGGGCTCTGTTCGGCTCTCCTGCACCCTGGCACGCCCTCCTGCAATCAGATGCACACGGTGCTCTGCTCTGTTTGTGGTTATATCCAATGCGGCCCCGGGCACAGGAGTGCTCTGTTGTGGTGACGGTGCTGCTCGGAGCGGTGCTCTCCTGACCACTAGTGTGTCGTGCTGTGCTATGCGGTTATATTCGGTGCTATTTATTGCTGTGCATTGCTGTGCTATGATCTGCATCGCGCTGCTGTGGTGGTAGAACTTAAAAACCTCATTCATAGATAATCGATATTCTCTATTTCCATCCAGATTCGCCGTGCATTCCAGGTGATGCCTGTGAACGGCGAAAAGAATAACAGTAAGCTAAATTCAACAGCTCATTCCGAAGGAACAGCAGACCTTACACAATACACTACCCTCTTCTTTTCTTAAACATTCCAGCTTTGGCACAGCAAATACCGTTTTCGTGTGAGCTTCGAACTTGTGATGCTACACGCAATAGGAAATGAGAAATGTAGATCGAAAGGGCAAAAACTTGTATTATAGTTGAGTTAGGAATTGATGATAGTTTATCCAATGCTCCATCAAACTGTAGATGGCAGTTCGTCTAATGTGCAGGTCAAGTGAAGTTGCATTAAAATAATTTCCTAAGACGTAAGTAGCGAAATTAATGTAGTTGTATATAGAAAATGTGGGCATGCAGTTGACGAATGGAGCACAACATCTCAATCAAGATACTACTAACTATTGTAATCGTCACTTTTCAATTTTATAGCCTATGACAATAGAGTTTAATATGATAATTGACCATATTAATAGCATTTGCCTATTGTCTGACTTCAATCAACCTTGTTATCAAATTAATTAATTAGTTCATTATGCTCATTCCCAAGTTCGGCATTATGCACTTCGTCCGACATAAAAATTGTGCTCGCATTCTTCAAGTAGCATATGCGTAGTGCATTTCAAATTAAGTCATGTATCTTTTACATTCCCGTGGTTAGCAAACATGACCAGGAGAGTTTGCTGAATTAGGTGACCCCATTAATTAACAAAATATTCTTAGCATTACTGCGTAATGCTTATATAACTCGTCCTAAAAAGCCAAAGCTCTACAAGCCCTCGAACTAATTTCTAACTTCTCCTTCCAGGCACAACCCTTCCCACACAACTGCTGCTCAGGGAGTGCACCCTTCTTCCTTGCAACCGATTCTGTAGAATAAGAATCCGTACTTCTCATACCTGATAATTGATGACATACTAGTGGAGAAAAGAGCGAGAGGGTGAAGAGACGGAGGGCGCATACATCCTTCTCCTTTCATGCGAGCACCTTCTATTCAACTCCTCCTTCTAGCCGCCGCCTTCAACCCCCCAATTCAGACAATTAATAAGTACTTAACGGACATGTATTGAGCTACGTTCTCCATCGCCATCGTGACGTAGGCACCGAGAAACTACGTCGGTTGCGGGGAACTGGAAAACATGTGAAATTTGTATGACAGGCAAATTTTCTACTCGCCTCAACGAATGACTTCATTCCGGGCTGTGGTTGTTGAAACTAGGGGAGGGAGTGGTCATGACCTGGAACGGACGTTATCGCAGAGTACGCAACAAAATAACAGAACAGCATGCAGTTACCTATGTTCCTTATATGGAAATTCATTGTACGCATATGTCACATTCATATTCGCTTAGTGTTTTCAGTCTTTAACACCGCAGACGAACATTAATTAGCATCTACAGTACTTTATACATGTTACACCGGTTTATGTGAATAATCGCGGCAACACAACGATGCATGGCGAATATGTCAGAAAAAAGGACAGAACAAGGAGGATATGGTTTTTAAAATAGTCTCCTCCGAAATCTTCTCTACTCTAATGCGGTAACTCCATATCCAGAAGCAAGTGCCTGTTGCCATGTCACGTTTATGAAACAAAGAAATAAGAGGGATTGATTTTTGTTATTTTCATTTTTACACTAACATAATATTCTCAAAATAGTAACAGTTCCTTCAAAGTGTTTATCAATTGCTCTGTGTAACGCTGACGTTCCCCCTGCAATCAAAACTGTATGTAATCAAAAATAATTTTAATCTACCGAGATATACCGCCTTGAAATTATTCGAGAGGCACAGAAAATTATAGAGAGGACTATCATCTCGTCGCATAGTTTAGTTATTGCTGTTATCTCATGATGAACATCTACCTCCTTTGTACCTAAAATGGAGGTTTATGCGTAGATGCAGAGTGGAAGTGGTATTAAATTTTATCTATCATTTCTTTTATTCTATGCACGTTTCCCATGAGTAATTCCGTCGCATGTTCTGTCTCATATGAATATTTGCATGTAGACAAGTGATTGAAGTAAGACAAGTCTTGCTGTGCATGTTCCCGGTTAAGTGGTATTTAATTTTACTTCAATTTATATGTACAGAGTCGTTAGAGCGTAGTGGATATACAAATGTGAAGTGAAAACGTTTTCGTGGAATCAAACGGCTTAGTTAATGCCTTGGAATGATAATTCCAGGTATTATTAAATGTATAAGACGCCATAAGACAGCATTTTGTATGTTCTTGAAAGTGAAGTATATAACTTAGGGTAGACATGTAAAACACGGTATATAGGTTTTATGAAATATTTAGGATTACGGAATCCCATTATGTAAAAATGAACCTAAAAGTGTGGTTGTATGCTAAATACCGTTGAATATTGTATTTCTCTGTTTCTTTCATTAGAACAGAATTTTGTGATAATATTCAAGTTAAATTCGATGCCATATTTCGGATTTGGCCTAAAGTAAATGAATCGATAACGTATTACTTACAAATAGTTATATTGGGTACTTTATTATCCCATAAATGCACGTCTTTTCCTTTTCAATCTATTTCCAATAGTTTGTGAATATTGCATTTCGCCTTATTTCAGTCGTCATTTCAAAATACCTATCCCTTTATCCTCACGCCGGAGTCGATCGACTTCACATCATAAACCACAACTATTATATTATCGAGCAACGTTAACGGAGAAAAGTGTCTTTCAATATATATAGAATGGTTGAGAATAAAAGTGAAAGTCCTTGCTGCAACGAATATCAAAGTCAACCAACCATCTGCAATAAATGATCGCTCACGGTCGCGTGTATACAAGTTCGGCCACGAAACCTTTGGAAATGTATAAGCTCGTGCAGCAGAGCTCCGACATACGAATTACACCAGGTAATAAAGTGGAAAATAACTCTAGTATGATGAAACGTTCGCAGTGCAGAAATCCTTCCAATAAAATTTTGGCCATAGTAGTCGAGGCGGGGAGAACGAAACAAAAATTGTGCACGTTGGTGCAACGATTGCGTTCATTCCTTCCATTCCCATGGGTATGTATGCGAGTGCGTGACATCATTCGTCTTTCTGCAACTCCGTCCACTTACATCGGTCCCCCCTTTCTCTCCCGCCCTTTTTCCCTTTGCAACCACATGGCCATGGCAGGTACACGTGACGGTGGTTCACCAGAAGGAATCACGACAATCGGTGTGCACATGCATACTTGCGATATGATGGAGTGTTTCTTCCGTCTTTTCGGTAAGTATTTTACAATACGTGGGCGTTAATTCATGTTTGGTTGCAAAGCGCGTGTAAGTGCTACAGGTAGATGTCAAGATGTGTACGATTATCTTTGGCGCCATTTTGAATGGTCATTTAAGTGGACACTTTGAGAAGATTTTATATCAAAGGAAATTCGGTATAATGCTGGAATTAGTATAGTACAAATTGTTTCGATTAGATTATGCATTTTAAGAAAAAAGGCTTGGCGGAAATAATGCAGTGAGTTTAGCACATATATATGATCGTAAGATTCACATTGTTATTCTGGAGACAGGAGGAGTGAAATGAGAGGTGACGTGAAAATTGTAATATTGCATATTATGGACTTAAAATGAAATATTGTGTGTTTCCTACGCATTATAAATTATCGCAACGCCATGTTAATGCTATGATGTTACGTATCACATTTCGTATTGTTTTTGTTGCACTAGGGCGAATGCTGTGTCACTGACCACCGAAGATATTCACTCTAGAGGTTTAGAAATCAAATTTATTTCAAGCTATGTGCTTTTAGATGAATTAACTGGCCATGGTTAGTAGCAATTAATAATATTACACTCTGCGATTCATATTCTTCATAGCATTTGTCAATAAACTGATATCTTGTGAAGAAAGCACTAGCGTCTACATCTAAGTGTAAATAATTATTTTCGGTATGAAGACGGGAAACTAATTCTTTGTTACAAATTAACACTCACTTTAAGTAAAATAAACTGTACGTGTTGAAAGTAAAATTGTTTGCCGCCTTAATGGCGTTTTGGCTGATTAAACATCTTTCAACTATATTGTACCGTATTCCGAAATATATAAATTTTAAGCGTGCGATAAACGTTATAATTATGCCGATTACTAGTTGCATAGAAGCGAAAGGTTTTGCTTCGAAATAATGAATTGCTCTTCTCAAAATTGGAATTAAATTGATTCTAAAACTGATGCAGCAAAGCTTTGCTGGTACCCGTGACCTGAGAGTTCGCTTTAAACGTAAATAGATGCAGGTTTTCCAAAAAATATAGGACAATCGTTTACACAACCATACCCAGCATGTGCAGCTCACTTTTTCTTCGCTGATAGCAATGCGATCAGCGTGTAAGCGCTGATTGCGTTTAAAACGTTAGAGCGTGTATTCCATTGAACCAGTAACGTACGCGATGTCCAATTCTTGCCACATTTCATTTAGAACATGCCATCAAACACGCACAAGTATACTCAAAGGAACGAACTCAAGGTATCGCAAATTTAATTGCTCTACACGCAACTATCTTAAAAGGAGTAATAGCTTTGTACCTTAAAAAGTGCAATGAATATCGAATTAGGTGTATTGCTTTTTATAATCATTACATCAGCGAATGTCAACATTTCTCTAAAGGGTTGGAGCATAATGTTGAACCAAGGTCAATAAAAAATTTAAAATCAATTGACCAAAGCGTACGCCAAATTTCTAAACAATTTCCAACCACAAACTGTCAATAAATTCTTCGCGAAGTTCGGCAATATTACAGGCAAACATTTATCAAAAATTTTCACTGAGTTCACCAAAGGTCTCGCTGAAATCATAGCCATTCGAAGGAAAACAGGTCCTAGGAGATAATCCTCCGTGACTACGATATCTAGCAACTACTCTCTGAGCATATTCGAATTAGACTCGTCGATAGTGCACACGGCTGACGTTTTCAGAGGTAGTTCGGACCGTTGGATGCACGTCTATCAAGCCACATCTGACACGTCCGGCTAGGACAATTCGGCGTGGAAAGAAAGCACGGTGCAAGAAATGCGAATGAGGAAGGTAGGATGAGGGGCCAGTGAGTTGTGGCTGTGCGGAAGGGGGAAATGTTTCTCTATACCGTTGCAGTTCTGCTTATTCTGACCGAAAACGTGTCGCTCGAACGAATCGACACAATCGGTAATGTGTTACGCTTCATCCACGTTCCATCCATTTTAGGGATCGCTTCGAGCCGTTACGTTATGTGTGGGTGAACTCCAGCCTCAGTAGGGACTGATTTTCGATAGATTTGTTACGGCGGAATTTCTCACGCTCCTAAACACAGCATCCAGGACGTCGAGAAAAAGGAAAGGTGAAATTTTTAAAGAAAAATTGGAAGACGGAGCGGAGATCCCTTTGGTCCCTGCGGAATTTAGAGAGAGTCATAAGATCGCGGCACGGTGGAATTTGAGAATTGTATCAAGCTTGATGGGTATATGGAGTGGTTTGGAATATATCAGGTAGGTAATCCTGAGTCACTATACCAAGCAAATGATGGACGCACTTCGGTCAAACTATTTTAGAGTGCATGTTTGCTGAAGATGTGGAGTATTCATTTTGTAATCTGGGACGTTGGTCACATCTTGCTTACCAAACATTTTTTTGCCTCTGTTCCACATTCGTGGTAGAGTATATATAAGCAAACCCTCTGCTTCCTTCACAGCAGTGTTCCAAGTTTTACATTTCTTGTTTCGTTTATCTTCGGAACTTCAACGAAGACAGTTGCAAGTCTTCCATCAGTTTGGTTGGAAGCTGACGAAAATTAGAATTTATGTTACGTTTCACCAAATATCCGAAGAATAATATATCTGGGAATAGGAGAAATGTATTTGAAGGTGTTGTAGGTAGATTGAACGTAGGCAAGGATATTGAAATTACATGTTCGCTCAGAAATTTGAAATTGTTAACTGATTAAAATGCATTGCCAACATTTGAAACATCCAACTGTGACGAGTGCCTAAATATCATATATCTTATTGATGGCAGTTAACCATTTTCACTCTACGATTTTTTGGCCAAAGTACAGCAGAAGTCCAAGAATTTCCGTTACAACGTCGAGGTTAATTTTCGGATCCTGCATGCTACGATATTTTGGCCAAGGTATTGCAGGAATTTAAAGGCTTTCCGTTTCAACGTTGGGAAGGAATGAGAAATCGGATGGTAATTAACACATACAGATATTGATTTCAATGCCGCGCACACCGTTACATTATCTAGAATTTGACATATTTACGAATATCGAGCTCCAAAATATTATGAAATGGCGAATGAAGTGCGCCTCTCAAACGCAAAGGGTTAAATCGTTGTAATGAAATTAAAGGAGCATACATTATTAAGATCACGATAGAATAAAAATCGATATTGGTTCAGAAATTGCACAGTGGCAACGTTTAATGGCAACAACAACATAAATATGTTAGAATGACAATAAAGTTACGTATCATACATCGTTCTGCTGCAACGCTCAACACTGTATTGCAATATTACTACCCTGTTCGACGCGGACTCTCAACTTCACAAATCGATTTAGCGACAGATACCACCGTCTTCACCTAAAGTTTAACATGACCACATATTATCATACTAATGGTCTGACGCGATACCCACGGTTTCTCCGACCGACCTGGGCCATGTATATTCGACCCTCGTTTTTCCCGGTAGCGAAAATGCTACGTGTACATGATGGAAAGTGTGCGATACTTCGCTTATTCTGCAATAAGCAACTGCATACACACGGGAATTGCGAAGATATTGTACCTAAAGCTAGTCACAATGTCCCATTTGTTTGCTCCATTGTTAATATGTGTTCTAATGTTCTTGCCATTGGTGAATTATTTATGTAGTTTGCAGAAAGTTCGAGTCAGTGTTTTTGACGAAATATGCAAGGTAATTAATTCATAAACATAAATTTTTGGAAGTGGTATATCATGTCTGACTCAGCGAAGTATTAGGTACAGTCTCAGGAAGTATTTTGGGTAATTAGTTTGGGAACATTAATTGAAAACAGAGATTTCATTGCCGCGATATATAGGGTTCGACAAGTATTGAGAATTACGTTACATTTGGTGATAGATGATTAATTCGAAAAAACGCATCGAATATGTTAAATGGACTGCTAAATCCGTTTAACCCGCTCACTGCATAATGTGGAGGTCGCTACGCATCGAGGCCCAACCTGCGCAATAGTGCTGCAACCTGCTGGCGATATCTGTTTCAAGATATCTAATCTAACCTGGAGCGTAGGCAGGTAAAGTGAATCTACTGTCACTTCATTACATTTCTTGTCCTACAAAAAGCCTTTCAGATTTGAGTATTATAATTTATACACGACTGACGCAACGATGATATACTGCTAGGTGACTTCTTCCCAAATAAATTAATCCATTAAACTCCGAACCTGTTCACGGTTACTTTTAAGACCTGAAAGAATTTTCCTTGCTCTTGTTCAGTATGAATGGTGCGTGTTAATTGGATTGCATCCTGTGTATATTCTGCCATATAAACATTTTAATTGGTAACATGTCGATGATATAGTCTTCATTGTGCCTGAAGTTGCTTGGAAACGAAAAATGGCGCATTAACTTTCATGGTGTGACTTTAGCGGTTATATAAACCGTAACTGCACGTAATGAAAAAAGACATTTCTTCATTGAAACGACCAGTGTTCCAATTTTTACAAATCTTCAGCAAGAAACTACCTCTGTCTTCTACAGTCAAACAGTGTCAATACAACTTCAATCCAGGGATGCGAAGGTAAGACTCACGATGGTATGCAAACGATATGCATAGTAGCGTATGGCGCGAACCGTTTGCACCACGACAACGAGTCTACATTGTCGTGTGTTCCTCATACCAAATCTCATAAATATAAATTGAACTAGCATTAGGCTGAAATTACATGTAGCGCATGTTAACGCGTGCGGAATTTAAATAATTCCGAAGATTGACAAGGTTTTATTTAGAATAAGATGGGTATCTATACCGCCAATTAAGATTTGGTGACACCATTATACTCAGTTTCAAGTAAGTATATCAGGATGTAAGGACTTAAGGGAGTACTAGTAGAGAATTTGGATTACTTCACACGCTAAGCCTGCCAAACTTCAAATCCAAAAACGTTTCCAAACTTTTTACTTGTAATTCCCCATTGAATTGGTCATTGCCTTGGCCACATGATTGCGCCATATAGCGTTCAACATATGTTAAATCAATTTTCCTATATTTTCTCAAGTTCTTCTTTCCATTCCCAATTAGTGAGTCAATTAACATGTGCTAGCTATCGCGTTAAATATCAGATGACGATGCGTTGTATGTCGGAACGAAATAATTCCACGCATTAATTAGTACCGGAAACCTCGTACACCGCTTTAAGCAGTTTCATCGTATTTTCAGCGGGAGGCCTTAGAACCGCTATTTTACCGCATCGATTGCATCGCAACGAGCCCATAGTATTGAATATGCACTCAGTCGGTGAATCTCGTTCCACGATCTAATTCCAGTACCTCCGCGCCCCCTTGCCAGGATAAATGCTAACTGGCGTGTAATGGAAGTAAGTAACGCGCGTTTCCGCCTGTACTGACGATGATGTATAATACTAGAGGCGTCATGCTGCCAGCATTTCATCATTCTGCTGGCAAACGTTCGCGTGAACGGAAATAAACGGCTTCGCGGCTATGATTCAGATGCATCTTGCACTCGGTCCAGACGGAAAATCAAGAAACCGAACTAATAATTCAACGGAGAGGAATACCAGAACTGGCTACATATTCGATATCGGGGAGCCATCGGTATGATCTTCCTCGCGTTAAATATTCCACCAGAGATCACTCCCATGATATACTTGGAAATATTTTGGATTCATTTCCGTCCTATACTACAGTGTTATTTTATATGGGAATGTTTGGTTATACACGTGGCATGGGTTCATTGTTGGATTCGTGGTTCTCGGTAATTTTGCTATATGCATTAACGCGTTATGCATTTCGATATTTTAATTAGTGCTGGCTTGTGGACTGTATTTGGTGTTTAAGTTTTTATTTCACATTATTTCAATCATTCGGCGTAAATAACTTCGGAAATGGATTAACTAGATTGTTTAATATAGTTTGGGCAGCGGCTTGAATCATTGCTCAATATCGTGGAGTTTAGTCATGTCTGGTATATTTATCTATTGCCTTATCTATACGGGAATAACCGGTATGGAAATGTGCCAAAAAACTATTGCAGTGAGGCCCAAAGCCAACTGTAAAAAAGAAAAATATTAGTAAAACATGGAAATGGTGGTAAAAACAAATATATACATATATACAAAGGGACGGGATGTATGCAAGTATAAGAAAAAAGGAACTTTCTACAAAGGGGTGCGTTATAACTGCTGTTGTGTAGTGTTAAGGGATTGGCTGTATAGGTATAAGGTGGAGCCGGTATTGTTAACATTAGTAATGATTGTATTGACAACTGAGAGGCATGCAAAAACAAATTTATGTTTCTGTAAATGTTGAAAGTAGTATCGCTTTGAATAAAAAGTTGAACACTGATTGAGAGATTTTTCATTATATCAGAACAATTTACAAGACTATTGAGCACTTTATATACGAAAAGGGTACCAGAGATTTACCTTGTTCCTTCTAACGTTGTTAAAATGTGTGATGAGTGTATGAATTCTTAGGCATGACACGAGCCGACCTTGGGCAGTCCAAAATGTCGTGAAGCTGAACGTTACAACAGGTATCGCACTATTCCTAAAGAGGTTGTGACCAATTTAAATTAAGGTGCCCTGATTATTAGAATGCTTTGCTAAATAGTTTGGGATACTGTTAAATTTGTTGCTTCGATTTACGTTGTTAATCAGATTGACCAGTGTATTCTCAGCCCATGCTCTGTTATACTGAATTAGCTAGCTTAGTTGCATTCCATTCATTCTTTCAAACGCTGTTATACTTCCATTTGGAACATAAATATTCTTTCCTTTGGAATTATATGTTATGAAGCATGTTTTTCAATTTTCGGGCAGAATTGATAACAATTACAAGATTTTAAGAAGTTATACGTTTTCGTTACGTTAGGATACATATTTTATCACAAGCAAGCTTAGAATTTGGAAACTCTTCAATGTTATCCTATCTTCACGTCCCTCTACAATGTATACATTTTATAAAGCAACTATCTGCATTATGTCAGTTTAACAGAGTTTAAACTCGATAGATATCCTCTCGTATCACACCTAAAAGATGTGCAGAGATACAAAAAGAGTTACAAACTACGAAAAATGAATTTCCGAGATATCGATAGAATTCAAATTGTAATTCTGACCCATTTCATGATGAACGTTCATTTATTTTTCTCAGTATTTAAACGATCTTATAATTATTCGTCAATTAGTCACTTTCCGCTAGCATTACCATGAACGAAGAATAGATCTTCCAACTTAAGTACGATACTGTATATGAATTTCAGGGCGTTGGCAGTTACTTAATATGAGATTGTTAGCAGTTACCTCGTTCAGTTTAATTCGTATCACAGTTAATTCGTATTGCATTTCCTGGACACTTATTAAAATTAGTGAATATTTATCAAATAGGGTATGCAAGGTGAAAATATGAATGCGTCGCGAAAGAGCGTATCGAAATGCATTACTCCCACTTGGATATATATGACGAGTGCACATGTTGCCCGCATTGAATGAAGATGCGTGCATTATCTACATAAAAATCGTTGGGAATTTCCCAGCAGAAATTTGACGTAAACGATTTATAACTGAAACTTTAACTGGAATGCCTTTTAGTAATATATGTGTGGCCCACGACTTGAACAGTATCACTGAACGGAACTGAAGCGAAAATTAATTACTGTGCTTAAACAAAATTATTCGAAAACTAATAATGGCAATCGTTAAAACCATTATAGGTAATGATGAAAACATTAAATGAAGGAGAAGAGTGTTTCTTCTGCAGCTGTTATAAGCACTTCAAGGATGTATCGAAATACAGTTCAGGAGGAAAATATATGGCTTTGTTTTTACTTGTGCATGCTCGGTAAAGCTAGGATTATTTCCAAAATTGTTCGTAAGACGTGTAGCAGTGTGAAGTACCGTACAGTTAATTGAGGGACGGTTCAAACATTGAGGACTATGACTAAATTATCGAACCCGAATTTATAATATATATTCCCAAACGAAGCAATATAGAAACATTAGCAATGGTAAAGGGTATTCGTATGCAATCCGTATCAACCGATAAATTGCTGTCGCAAACGAAACAATTAGGGCGATGTAAATTCAGCGAGTAATTCACATATGGGTATCAGGATGATAATACAAAAAACAATTTCAATCGTGAGTGTAAAGTTTACAGGTTGGAAACCTTGAAGGGTCCTTACTTAATTCAAGAAATGTGACCTCATGTTCCTCGCAATGTTTTCATGCTTGTTTGGCTAAAGTGACGACTATATGATACTAACAGAAGTAGATGTAACTTTACGTGAAATATGGAAACGAAGTTCTTGCGATTTTCTATTCTTATTCCACCACGAATGGCAACAAGCGTAGTTCATAAGTACATACAAGAAATGTTTCGAATCGTTGCGTGTACATCGCGTGAATTTTATGAAGCGCCAATGGTTAATAACCATAAACGTGACGCTCATGGCAACAGCGTGCCGAGAGGACCATCACTGTAGAGCGAAGAGCGAGGATCGTGAGTCGAGAAGAGTGTGACCGGCGCGCGAGGCGGACCCAGCTCCTTCCCTCGCTGCTATGTCTCCCTCGCTCGTTTTGGTTTCATCGGGAGCTGTGCATTCAGAAACGGGACGCGTCATATCGTCCTTTACAGGTGGCTTTGGTGCTGGAAAGGCAGATGCACAGGTATTGCGGCCTTATTATGGTATGGTTATAATATGTACTTTGCTCCTTTTGTCTTTTTCTTAGATTCCTACGTTTATGGGGCACAAGGCCTTTATTGGATCGCTCTTGAGCTACAGATTCTTTTATTTAATGAGTATGGTGCAGTTCATGTGGCAGGCTACACCTGTGAGTAAGAATTGGCAGACGACACAATAGAAATCAAACTGCGCTTAAATTGCACGAAGTGTGTGATGCTACTAAAATAAAAGGATTCGGTGCAGATCTGTAGAAGTAGTAATACCTTGCAGCAAAAAATCGAAAGTTATCAAAACATTCGCTGAACACTTTTCTGTGTAGTTATGAAGCAGTAGTAACTCTCCCAAAAATCGCCAATTTTTTTAAAATTCGCTGAAACCGAGATCAAACAATACTGCAATTTTTAGAAATGTGCGACATTACTAGAATAGTGTCACTTGGTGCATCTCCGTAGCAGTAAAAAGACTTCACTGCCAAAACCTGTTATTCTAAAAGTTCGCTGAGACTGTACTCAAACTGCTATGAAAGTGCATCAAAGTTGTGTTATTCAGTGAATAACGCAATACTGTGCATTTTTGCGCTGTTCTGCAGCAGCAGTAGGACAACAACGCACAAAGCCGATAAGTTCCTAAGAAATCGTAGAAGCTGCTTTCGAACTGCGCTGAGAAGGCATGAATTGTGTGTTATTCGGTGAATAACGTTATACACTCGGGAATTAATGAAGAACGTAGATGAGCAGGGAATAAGTTAAAGCAATGGCTGCATAACTATGTTGACGGCTATAATCCGTAGCGTATTCTCGATTGTTTAAGTCTCCTGCCACAATTCATATATCTTTTGATCATACTAGGATCACTACAGAATTAATGTCGTCAGTGATTAGATTTTTCCAACCGCAATGGTTTTGTATTGGCAGCTGTACTTAGTACGGCATAGTCAACTGTAAAGCGCTCTAGACACAATTGATATATACATTGATCATTATAGTGTAGCTCTGGAATTTAAGTCATCATTGTATCGATCATTCCGTCGGACACAGTTTTGTGCATATGGCTATACTCAGTAGTGTAATCACTCCTGTCAACGTACCTAGCGATAATTGTTTTATCCATTTGATTTTCTAGTGTCTGAGGACAACTTAGCAGATCACAGAATTAATTAATTCATTTGCTGTAGTGCTGTGTAGATTGCTATTCTCTGTAATGTATTGGCATTTGCCAGTATCACTAGCGGTAATTCATCTGTCCATTTATCTTTCTATAATAGCTGCATAGATTTGATGAGCAGGGAATAAATTAATCCAATCAATATAGTACAATGTTGACGGTTGTAATCAGAACTGTATCGCCACATTTTAATATCCCTTGCTATAATGGATTAATCCAGTGACCATTCATGAATTGCTAAAGAAGTCATATTATCAGCGAATTGAATAGTCAAATGGATATAGCACTGTGTAGATAGCTTCACGCAGTAATGCATTGTGAAATATACATATCTGAAGAGATAATTGACCTATCCATTTATTATTCTAGAGTTGCTGTAGAATTTAAATCAAAGGTGCATAGATTATCCCAACGGATGTATCCATGTGGTGGTGTCTGCTCCATGTACCGTACTGCCAAGTCGAAATATCTCTGGCGATATCTGATCCTTGAATTTGGAATTCCCGAACTGGTGTGGAGCTTACGTTATCAGTCTATAGATTATTACAATGGCTATAGTACAGTGACGGTGGCTGTACTCATAACTGCATTGAAAATTGAATATATATCTAACTATAACTGATCTATCCATTGATCCGCCTAGAATTTCAATATACCTCATATGAACGGAAAGTCGGTTAATACAACAGCTGTAGAAGTCTGCAGGTGGCTCACCACAGTACTGGGTTGAAGTACGCCGCCTGTAGAAGTATGTAGATGACCATACTCAGAACTGTATTGACAAATGTCAATGTCTCCAGCGACCATTGCTTTATCCATTGGTATTTCTACAATTGCTCGAGGACATATACGACCAGCGAACATATTAATTCAATGGTTATGGTATTGTGTAATTGGCTACACTCAGTGTTGCAACGACATATGTGAACATCTCAACCGACATTTGATCTATCCATTTACCGTCCTAGAATTGCTATAGGGTCTAAATATTCGGAGAACAGAAAGCTCCTACGGCAGCAGCGACTTCTTGGCGGATGTACTAATTAGTTTACTGCTGATGGAAAATATCCTTAGTCATAACTTGCCTATACATTGATTATTGTTGAATTGCTGTGGAATTTAAGTCATCAGTGAACAAGTTACAGCAGTGGCTAACGTGCGCTGTTGATGACAAAGCTAGTAACTGTTTTGACATATGTCAATGCTTCCAGAGTCTATTGCTCCATCGATTGAATACTCTTCAACTGCTGACAGACCGGTATGATTTGCGAATAGATTACGTCAATGACTATTGTATTGTTTAGACGGCTACGCTAATTACTGTGTTGTCATCTGTCAATAGCACTAACGATATTTGATCTAGACACTGACCAACCTAGGCTTGCTTTAAGGTTTAAATCATCAGTGAATAGATTGATCAATGGGCTATAATGCCCTGTGGGCCGTTGCTCTAGGCCCCTGCAACTGCCAATTGTAAATATCTCCAGTCGTAACTGATCTATACGTTGATTACTCTAGAATAGCTAAGGAATTTACATAAACATTGAACAAATTAATGCAATGGCTACAGCAGCGTGATGCTGGCTATACTCGGAAATGTTTTTTTCAATTGTTAATTCCACGAGCGATTATGGTCCTGTCCTTTGTCCATTTAGTATCGCTACTGAAACTGTATTCTCCGTGAACAGACTTCTCCAACGGCTGCAGTGTCATATTAGTGGATATACTATGTACCGTATTGCCATTTGTAAACGCCTGTATCCGCAAGCGAAGTAAACGTTGTACATCCCAGAATTTCCGAGGAATATACGTCACTTGTGAACAAATTAATCCAATGGCTACAGTGCCCTCCTGATGGCTACACTCAGTACTGCCGTGACATATGTCAATGTCTCTAGCATCAATTGCTCTATCCATTGAACATTCTTCAAATGCTGAAGGACATAGATGATCAGCGAACCGACTAATCCATTGGATCGAGTTGTGTGTGCATGGCTGCGATCTGTACAGTATTGCAGTACACAGATATGTGACCTGTCCTCTGATTAATCTCGAATTTCTGCGGACTTTTGAATCATCAGTGTACAGAATTATGCATCATCTACAGTGCTCTGTTGGTGGGTGAAGGAAATACCGTTCTCTCACTTGTAAATATCCCCAGTCGCAACCGTACTATACACTGATTATAGCATAGCTGACGTGGAATATATATCATCAGCAAGAATATCGATCCAACGGATGGGTCACTGTGGTGATGGTTGTTCCCTGTACTGTGCTGTCAATCGTTAACATCTCGAGCGATAATTGATATGTCCCTCTTCCTCTTACAATTGCTACAGGAACGATATCTTCCGTGAGCATATTGCTGCATCGGCTGCAGTGGACTGTTGGTGGATTTACTAATTACAGTAACGTTAATTGTGCATATCTCCAGAAACAATTGATTCGTCCATTTATTATTCTCGAATTGCTATAGAACACGAATCATTAGTGAACAGATTGTTCGAGCTGATACAGTGCGCTGTATTGAAGCCTTTGCCAAGTACAGTACTGTCAATTGCAAAAATCTCTAGCCATAGCCGAAATATGCATTGAAAATTCTGGAATTCCTGTGGAGTTAAACCATCGATGGTGAAATTAATCCAATGGCAACAGTCCTATAATTAAGGCGATACTGTGTTTGAATTGTTATCATATTGTGCGCTAACGTATATGTCTCTTGATATTCTGGAATTGTTATATAATTTTTATCGGCGTTTAGCAGATTAAACGAACGGCTAGAGTGCTCCGTTTGTGGATGTACAATGTCCCGCCCTGCCAATTGTAAATATCCCTGGCCATAAATGTTCAATGCATTGGATAGTCATGTACTGCTGTGGAACTCAAATCATCAGTGATAAAATCAATTCAAAGTATACCGCATTCTGCAGACAGCTGTGAAGAGTACCGTTTAGTCAATCATTAATGCCATGGGCCATAGTGCATATGCCCTCTTTCATTGTACGATTGCTATGTAATTCAAGTCATGAGTGTACAGATTAATCACACGGATGCAGTGCGGTTCTGTTGGACGTACTAAGTACCGTACCGTCAATTGTAAATATCTCTAGCAACAACTGATCTATGCATTGACAAGTCTAGAATTCCTGTGGTATTAAAGTCGTATGTGAACACGTTAGTGCAGCTACTGCAGTGTTGAAATGATGGCTGTACTCTTTTCCGCTTTATGAACCGTTAGTGTCGCGACCAATAATGGATCTGTCCTTTGCAATTATGGAGATATAATCGAACTTACAACATAAGTGTAGAGCATGAATCGAAGGCTGCAGGGCACCGTTTGTTGAGGTACTAAGCAGCGTACA
This sequence comes from Eufriesea mexicana, assembly GCF_001483705.2. Classification (NCBI taxonomy): domain Eukaryota; kingdom Metazoa; phylum Arthropoda; class Insecta; order Hymenoptera; family Apidae; genus Eufriesea; species Eufriesea mexicana. The sequence goes on along the minus strand of NW_016907965.1, from coordinate 400,127 downwards.
GACCATTGTATATATTTCTAGCCGGAAACGATTCATATATTGATTAAGATAGATTTGATGTTGAATCTAAATCGTTAGTGAAGAAATTTATCCAAAGGCTACAGCACCTTGATGGTGGCTCTAATGAGTACAGTCGCAAATTTTTAATATCTCTAGCGATAGTGGACCAGTCCTTTGCCATTGAAGTAATGGTATAGTAATTAAGTGGACCAGAGAACAGACTAACCCAACGGCTACAGTGCACTGTTGGTGGAGGTACTGTGTACCGTACTGCCAGTTGTATGTATCTCTAGCTTTAACTGATCTATACATTGATTATTCCATAATTGCTGCTGAATTTATATCGCCAGTGAACAAACAAACGCCACGGCTACAGTACCGTAATGATGTCTCCACTTAGTACCGTCTTGACATAAGTCATTGCCTCCAGCGCAAATGGCACTATCCGTTGATCGTTCTACACATGGTAGAGAACATGGATGAACTGCGGACAGATAGGTTCGTTGGCCATAGTGTTGTGTAGATCGCTGAACTCAGTACCTTATTGTCATTTGCCAGTAGCAGTACAGGTATTTAATCTACCCATTGGTCGTTCTGAATTTGCTATAGAGATTAAATCTTTAGTGGACGGACCAAACCAAAGATTACAGAGCACTGTTGGTGGATGTATTTAGCACTGTACTGCAAATTGTACGTATCTCCAGCCATAAACGGTCAATATATTGATTACTATAGAATTGCTGTGGAATTTATATGATCAGTGAACAAATTGGTCCAGCGGCTAAACAAATCTGAAGTTGGCTACGCTCAGTACTGTGTTGGCACTCGTTATCACCTCGAGCGGTAATGGAAACGTCTTTCGTCATTCTAGGATTGCTATGGAATATAAATCATCAATGAACGTGTTTGCAAATCGGGAACATTGCCCTCTTGCTTTCTGTACTCAGTACTGTATTAAGATATGTCAATATCTCCCGGGACAACTTCTCACTTCCCTGATCGTCCCACAATTGCTGAAGAACTTAGATGATCAGCTAACTGACTAATAAACCGGCTGTACCGTTTTGCATATGACTACACTCAGTACTTTATCCTCAATTGCCAGTATCCTTCGCGATAATTGGGATATCCTGTAATCGCTCTGAAGTATTTATGCAGCCCAGATTATCATCGAATAGTTTGATAGATTGGCTGTAGTAATACGTTGATGTATATACACGGTACTCTATTTTCAATAGTCAATATCTTTAAAAACGACTGACTTAAACTTCGATCATTATGCAATTGCTGACGAATTTAAATTATGAATGAACAGATGAATACAACGGCTGTCTTGCTCTATTGGCCGATGTACTTGGTACTGTACTGTAAGTTGCAAATATCTCTAGCCATAACATACATATGCATCGATTGATCCAGACCGGTTGTTGAATATAAGCCATTTGTGAATAATTTGGTACGTCAGTTACATGCACTATAGTGTCATATGTACTATGCACTGTATTGTAAATGCTTACTATCTCGAGCCTTAATTGACTTTCCTCTGTCATTCTAATATTGCCACATTATGAAACTCGCAAGTGCATATATTGATTCAATAGATACAGTACTGTGTTAATTGCTCTATGCAGAATTCTATTGCCAAAGCTTAAAATCTCGAGCGATAATTAATATCTCTGTTTTCACTCTAGAATTGCTACGCAATTCGAATCAACAGAATAGGTCCATCCAACGTCTATAGTACATTCTTGGTTACTGATCTGTGTGCTATAATGCTAATTCACAATATTTATTGGAGTAATTAATATATCCAGTGGTCATTCCAAAATAGCAGTATAACTTAGGTCATATAAGGGAAGATGGATAAAATGACTGCTGTTCGGCGGTGGTGGCTGTACTACGTACTTCATTGCCAAGAGTTAATGTCCCCAAATACAACATATTTATGATTGGAATATCCTACAACTACTGGAGCATGTAAATCATCGGTGAACGGATGAATGCGGCGTACACGGTTCCGCCTGAAAAGATGTTCTCTGAGCTATATTGCCACGGCTCACTGTCCGCAACGATAATTCATTTCCCTTTCGAAATTCAAGTATTGCTGCGGAAAATGTACAATCCGCGAAGCGACTATTCCCTCAGCTAAAGTATTCTGTTGGTGATTGCACCCTGTGCCGTATCTTCAATTGTTAATATCGTTAGCGGTAAATTATCGATACATTGATCATTCTGGAATTGGTGTACAACTTAGATTATCTGCGAACAGATAAATAAAATTGATATAATACTGTTCAGATTACGACAATGAGAGCCCCATCTTCTATTGTGAATAGCCTCAGCGATAATTCACCTATCCAGTGGTAATTCTAGAAAGAAATATTGCGTAGATCACCGTACAGTCGGCTGGTACAGTGGCTGTCGTTCTGCTTTGATGCCTATCCTCAGTACTGAATCGTCAATCTTTAGTTACTACGAATACAGCTTATTTCTATCTATCATACTAGAATTGCAATGATGTTTAAGTAATCCGTTAACCGATGGATTCAACTGCCACTGCGATCTGTTGCAGGACATACTATGCACCATGCCATTAATTGTATATGTCTGTTGCCATAACCGACTTATGCATTGAATATTCCAGAATTCCTAAGGAATTAGGTAATCACTGAATATATTAGAACAACGGCTACAGTACTTTGATGATGGCTATACTCAGTACCCTATTTTCAACAGTGAGTATCGCGAGATATAGTGGATCTGATATATGTCGCTCTAGAATTTTTGTGAAATTTAAGGAATCAGAGAGAAAATTAATAAGACAGATACATTACAGTAATGATCGCTGCACTCGGTACTGCTTTGTCAATTGTTATAGTCACGGGCGTGGAAGGATTTCTCCTCTGTCATTCTAGATCTGGTACAGAAATTAAATCGTCAGTGAGCAGATTAAACAAACGGATGCAGTACTCCGGTAATGGCTATAATCAGTACCTGATTGATATATGTCAGTGGCTGCAGTGCCAATTGCCATGCCCATTGAGCGGCCTACATTTGCCTAAGAACATACTTCATCGGCGAACAGATCATTTCTGTGGCTGTAGTATTGTGTAAGTAGCTACACTCAGTACTTTATTGTCTATTGTCAATGTCACTACCGATATGTGGCCTATCAATTCATCATTCAGTAATTGCTGCGAGGCTTAAATGATCTGTGAACAAACTAAGCCCACAGCTTCAGTGCTCTGTGGTTGGACGTACTGTGTGCCGTAATGTGAGATGTAAATGTCTCTAGACATGACTCTACTACACATTGATTGCTACAGGGGTCGTCGTGGAGTTTACGTTATCAGTGAAAAAGTTAATCCAACTGCTACGTTGCAGTTGTGAAAGCTGTACTCAGTACTGTGGTGTCAGTTGTTAAAATCTCTAGCTATATTGGATCATACCTTTGTAATTCTAGAAGAGACATAGAGAAAAAGCCATCAGTGTCCTGAATATTAAAACGGCTACAGTGCCCTGTTAATGGCAATACGCAGTACTGTACCGTCTACTGACAGTATCACTACATATATGTGATATTTCAATTGATAATTCAAGATTTGGGAAGGAGTATATGTCTCCAGACGGAAGAATATTCCAACGGCTACTGTGCTCTGTTGGCGGAAGTACTAAACAACGTACTTTCATTTGCAAATATCTGCTGACATAGCTATACCATGCACTGATTATTCTGGAGTTGGATTCTAATTTGCATCCTCAGTGAACATATTTATCCGACGGCTACGGTTATGTGATGACGTCTGTACTGAGTACTGCGTTGTCAATTGTTAATACCTCGAGCGATAATGTATAAGTCTTATTTTAATCTATAATTGCTGTCGAACATAAATCACCGGTATATAGGCTAATCCTACGGCAAGAGCGCTCTGTTTATCGCTACACTGCTTACGGTTTTGCCATATGTAGATGCCACCAGCGACATTTGCTTTATTCATTGATCATACTCCAATTGATGGTGAACTTAGTTAATCAGCAAACATATTAATGACAGGGCTATGGTATTATGTATGCAACTACACTCTGTACTCTATAGTTAAGCGTCTATATGACATCAGACATATGATCTGTGCGTTGGTTATTCTGGGGCTGCTATAGAATGTAGTTCATCAACCAACAGGTCTATACAACGGCAACAGTTCTCTCCTGGTGGATGTACCAAGTATCGTACTGTCAATTGTAAAAATCTCTATACATGACCGTAATGTGCAGTGATTATTCTAGAATTGGTTTGAGCATCACATCATCAGTGCACAAAGTAATAGGACTGCGACGATACTGTGATGATGGCTGTACTCAACACAGTCTAACCAATAGTTCATATCTCGAGGAATATTGGATCCGTCTTTTTTTATCCTAGAAACGCTGCAGAATGTATATCATCAGTGAACAGGTTCATCCAACGGCAATAGCGCTGTCTTGATTGGTGTACTGTGTACCGCACTGACAATAGTAACAATCTCTAGATGTAAACGTAGTAAAAGGTGATCACTCTAGAATTTCTTGGGGATTTAATTTACCAATGAACAAATTATACCAACGATACAGATCTGCGGTTAGGGCTGTACTCAGTATTGCGTTGCCAATTGTTATCATGTCGAGGGATGACGGATCTGCTCCTTGTCATTCTATAGTTGCTATAAAATCTAAATCAACATTGAAACGATTAATCCATAGGCAACTGCGCGCTGCTGGTTTATACACCATGCACCGTACTCACAATAGTAAATATCTCTAGAAATAACCGACCTCAACATTCATTACTCTAGAACGGCTGCTGAATCTATATTGGCAATGAACAAGATAATCCAACGTCTAAGGTACCGTAATGGTCGCTGCAATTTGTACTGTGGTGCCAAACGCTTATATTTTGGGCAATAGTGGAACTGCCTTCTTTCTTTCTGGGGTATCCTCAGTATATTGATCACCATTAAGCAGGTTAATACGAAGGATGCACTGCAACGCTGGTTTATGTGGTAAGAATTGTATTGTCAACTATAAACTTCTCTAGACGCAACCATACCATACATTGATTTCTCCATGATTGCTTTGGAACTCGCATCATCAGTGAACAATGTGGTTCAACGGTAACAGAGCTGTGATTCTGAAAATACCAAGGAAATTGAGAATTAATCTTTGTACGGTACTGTTATGGCCAGGGACGCTTACAGATGACAGTACGGTGCTTAGTACTTCTACCAACAGAGACCTTTTGCCGCTGAATTAATCAGTTCAACGATGACTTAGACCCAGTAGCAGCTATAGGTTGGCAAGGGAGAGATCCATTGTCCCTCGAGAAATTAGCAATAGATAACACAGTAGAGGGTGCAGCCATCATCACAGCTTTGTAACGGTTGAATAACATTTTTCACTGATTACGCCAGTTCCAAAGCAATTGAAGAATAATCAATGTATACTACGGATAAGGCATGTGATATTTCTTACCTTTGGCACGGTACATAGTACATCCACCGTCAGAGTACTGCAGCCACTGTATTACTACGCTCAGTGATGATTTAGATTCTTCAGCTTTTCTAGAGTGACATAAGAATGATCCATATTTCCTCGTGATATTTACAATTCACATCACAGTACAGAGTGCAGCTGTCATCACAGTAATGTAGACGTTGGTATTCTCTGTTCACTGATTATGTAAGCTCCAAATCAATTCTGGAATAAAAAATGTATGTAACGTTTTGGCTTGAAATGTTTCAAATTAACCGTACGGTACGCATTACAGCAACAAATGTAGCACGGTTTCCATTGTATTAATCTGTTCATTGATGATTTAATTTCAATATCAACTCTAGAATAAAGCAATACAGATCTACTAGATAGTAACAATTGTCAACACAGTGCTAAGTGCAGCCACCATCACTCTAATGTATCGGTTGGAGTAATTTGTTCACTGATGATGTAAATTGGAAAGTGATTCCAGAATAACCTATAAATAGTACGGTCATGGCAAGTGATGCTTACAGATTTAAGAGCGGCATGTGTTATTTCAGCCAACGGAGCACAGTTAAGGTTTGGATTAATCTGTTCAATGATGATATAGACTGCATAACATCTCCGGAATGACAAAATGCACATTCATTACCTCCTGCGATATTAGCAATTGACGACACAGTACTTAGAGTAGTCATCGTCACTGTAGTTTTGCCGTTGGACTAATTTGTTCACTGATGATGTATATTCCGAAACAATCCTGGAATAATCAGAGCATATTACGGTTGTATCTATAGATATTTACAATTGCCTGTGTGTTACTTCGTACATCTACCAATAGAGCACCGTTGCCGCTGATGAAGCTCATTCAGTGATGATTTAGGTTTCAAAAGCGTTCTAGAATGACAATACAGATCCATTATCCTTCGCGATATAAACAATTGACAATGCCGTACTGAGAACAGTCATTATCAGAGTACTGTAGCCGTTGCACTACGTTGTTCACTGATTACGTATATACCACAACAATTCTGGAATATGCAACTTATATTGCGGGTATGGCTTGAGATATTTCAATTTGTCTCAATGGTAATTATAACATCCACCAATATAGCAATGTAGCTGCTGGATGGATATGTTGGATGATGATTCAAGTCCTATACCTATTCTAGAATGGCAAAACACAGACCGACTGACCCATGAGGTGATGACAATTGACGACACAGTACTGAGTACAGCCATCATCACAATGTTGTAACCATTGGACTAATTTGCTCACTGATGGAGTAAATTACAAAGCAATTCTGGAATAATCAATTTACAATACGGTTATGGCTTGGGACATTTCCAATTTACATAACGGTACTTAGAACAGCCACCAGCAGAGCACTGCAGCCGCTGTATTAATTTGTTGAATGACGATTTAGATATTATAGCTTTTCTCGAATGACAAGAAACAGGTAAAATATCCCTGGAGATATTAACAATTCACAACACATTAGTGAGTACAGCCATCATCACAGTATTGTAACAGTTGTATAACTTTGTTCACTGATAATGTCAGTTCCGAAGCAAACATAGGATTATCAATGTATACTGCGGCGATGGATAGAGATATTTAAAATTGACAATGCGGTACTTGGTGCATCTACAAATGGAGCACTTTTGCCATTGGAATAATATGTTCCATGATGATTTTAATTCAATAACAGCTATATATTGACAAAATGCACATCATCTTAGCCTCAAGATATTGAGAATTGACGACTGAGTACTGAGTACAGTTGTCATCGCAGTAATGTAGCCGTTGGATAGAATTCTTTACTCGTGACGTATATTCCAAATCAACTCAGGAATAATCATAGCATGTTACTGTTGTGGATAGAGATATTTACATTTGCCAGCACGTTACTTAGTACATCTACAAATAGAGCATCGTTGGTGCTGGTTTAATCTGTTCAATGATGACTTATATTCTATAACAGTCCCACAATGTTGAAATACAGATCCATTATCCCTTGCGATACTAACAATTGACGACACAGTACTGAGCACTGCCATCAGCAAAGTAATGCAGCCGTTGTAATATTCTGTACACTAATGATGCAAGTTCCAACGCTATTATGGAATAATCAATATATATTACGGATATGGTTTGAGATACTTTCAATTGAGAGTACGGTACGTTGTACATCCACCAGCAGGGCACTGCAGCCGATGTACTAATCAGTTCAGTGCTGATTTCGATTTCACTGCTATTCTAGAATTGCAAAAGTTATATCCAATATCCCTGGAGATGATAACTATTGACAGCACAGTTATGATTACTACAATCATAACAGTAATGTATACACTGGTCTGCTTGGTTCGCTGTTTATGTAAACTCCTATGCACATCTGGAATAAAATTTGTATACTACATTTATGGCTAGTGATGTTTACAAATCGGAGTACGGCAACTAGCACGTGTTCCAATAATGCACGTTTGCCGTTTGTTAAATCTGTGCACTAACGGTGCATATTCCACAGCATTTCTAGGGCGAGAAATACAGATCCATTATCCCTTGAGATAATAACCATCCACAAATCAGTGCAGAATACAACAATCATCATAGTACTGTATTGGTTGAATAACTTAGATCACTGATGGTGACATTTCCAGTGCAGTTCCAGAATAATCAATATATATTACGGTAGTGGTAAGTGATATATACAATTGACATTACGGTACCACGTGCAGCTACCAGCTGAGCACTGTTGCCGTTGTGATAAGCTTGTCCCTGATGACGTATAGTACACAGCACTTCTAAAGCGAGAAATGCAGATCAATTATCCCTCGAGATATTACTGAGTGACAATACAGTACTGAGCACAGCCATCACAATATTTTATCGATTGTATAACTTTGCCCCTGCTAATGTCAGTTCCAAAGCAATTCTAGAAAAATCAACGTCTACTAAGCTTAGGGACAGAGACGTTTGCAATTCGCAGTACGGTAATTAGTACATCTATCAACAGAGCACGGTTCCGTGGGATTAATTGCTTACTGGATATGTATATCCTACAACAATTCCAGAACGAGGAATGTAGAACCATTATCCCTCGCGATATTAACAATTAACGACAAAGTACTGAGTGCAGCCATCATCACATCATTGTAAAAGTTGAATAACCCTATTCACAGATAATTTCAGCTTCAATGCTATCATAGAATACTCAATGCATATTACATTTATGGCTAGGGATATTTACAATTCGAAGTACGGTAATTTCTACATCATCCAGCAGGGAAACTTTGCCCGTGACTTAAGTTGGTCACGGAGGATGTATATTCTACGGCAATCCCAGAACGGGAAATGCAGATCCATTATCCCCCAAGATATTAACTGTTGCTCACACAGGAATGAGTAGAGTCATAATCACAGTGATCAAACCGTTGGTCCACATTACATGCTTATGTCGTAAATTTGAAGGCAATTCCGGAATGACCAATGTATGCTATGGTTACGGCTTGAGATACATCTAATTGGCAGTACGGTACGTATTGCGTCCACCAATACAGCAGTTTTGGCGATGGATTAAGCTTTTCAGTGATCATACAAATTCTACAACATTTCCGGAATGGCAAAGTACAGGTCCACACTTCCACGAGATATGAGCAACTGACAACACAGAAGTGATTACAGCCGATATCACATTAACGTAGCGCTTGGTCAACTTTGTTCACTGACGTTGTAAATACGAATTTGTTTCTAGAATTATCAATGTATAGTACGTACGTGTCTTGAGATATTTCCAATTGACTGTACGGTACTCAGCAAATCCTCTAGCAGAGCACTGCACCCGCTGTATTAATCTGTTGATTGTTGGATTAGATTTTATAGCTCCTCCAGCGTAACAAAGGGCAGATCCATGGTCCCTCGAGAAATAAACTATTAGCAACACAGAAATCGGCATAGCCATCTGCACAGCTCTGTAGCCGTTGGGCTACTTCGTCCGTGGGTGACGTAAATTCGAAAGTAATTCCAGAATAATTCATGTATATTACGGTTATGGCTAGAGATAATTCCAATTGACAGTGCGGTACTTATTGCGTCGACCAATATAGTACTGTAGCCGTCGGATAAATCTGCTCAATGATGAAGTAAACTCTACAACAATCATAGAATGACAAAATAGGGATCCACTGACCCGCGAAATGTTAACTATTTGCATCACAGATATGCGTACAGCCATCATCGCAGTAATGTAGTCGTTGGACTACATTGTTCACCGATGATGCAATTCCGAAGGTGACTTTAGAATAATAAAGGTGTAGTACTGTTGTGGCTTGAGGTGTGTCCAGTTTATAGTGCGGTACATGTTACATCTGCCAAATAGCTCTGTAGCCGTTGGATTAGCCTGTTCAATGATGATTTATATGCTATAGCAAAAGCATAATTGCAGAATACACATCCACACACCCCTGACAACTTAGCAATTGACAATATTGTACTGAGTGCAACCATCTTCAGAGTAATGTAGGCGTTGGTCTGCTTTCTCCACTGATGACGTATGTTCCAAAGTAACTCTGGAATAACGTATGTATACTACGGCTAAGGCTAGTGGTATTCACAATTCACAGTACGGTAGTTAGTACTTCTACCATCAAAGCACGGTTGCCGTTGTATTAATATGTGGAATGATGATACAAATTCTACAGCAGTTTCAGAATGAAGAAATATAGGTCCACCGTCCCTCTTAATATCAACATTTGACAACACAGTACTGATTACAGCAATCATCGTATTAATTTATACATTGGAATACTCAGTTCAGTGATTATGTAGATTCCTATGTAATTCTGGAGTAACCTATGTGTACTACCGTTATTCCTAGTGATATTTACGTTTCACAGTGCAGTAATTGGTACATCCACCAGCAGATCGCAGCAACCACTGTGTAAATACCTTGAGTGATGAAACAGGTATAATAGCTTTTCTAAAATGACAAAAGACAGATCCATAGTTCCTCGAGAAATTAGGAATTGACAACACAGTACTCAGTATAGTCACCATCACAGTTCTGTGGCCGTTGGACTGCTTTGCGCACTGACGACGTAAATTCGAAAGAGATTCTAGAAGAATCAATGTATGGTACGGTTATGGCTCGAGATATTTCCGATTGACAGAACGGTCATTGGTAAATCCACCAGCAGAGCACTGGTGCCGCTGTATTAATCTGTACTGTGACGATTAAGGTCTTTAAATACTCTAGAGAGACCAAAGTCAGATCCATTATACCTGGAGGTATTAACAATTGCAACATATTACCGAGTATAGTCATCATCTAACTACTGTAGGCGTCGGTCTACTTCGTTCACTCATGATGTATAATCCAAAGGAATTTTGGTAAAATGATTATATATTACGGTAATGGATTGAAATATTTCGAATTGATAGAGCGGTACTTAATACAATCATCAATTTAGCACTGTATCGTTGTATTAATATGTTCAATGAAGATATCAATTCCATAACACTATTATAGTGACAAAATACAGATTCGCGCACACTCAATAAATTCACAAGTATCGATAAAGTACCGAGTAGAACCTTCCTCACAGTAATGTTGCCGTTGGAATGCTTTGGTCGTTGATGATGTAAATAAGAAAGGGATTCTAGAATGTCATATCTATAGTGCGGTTCCGGTTAGTGACTCTCGGCCATAGACAGTGCGGCGCACAGAACATCTACGAAGAGAGCACTGCTGCCGTTGAATTTATCTGTTCACTGATGCCATATATTCAACGGAAATTCTAGAACGATAAATGCAGATCCATTGTGCCCAGAGATATTAGTAATTGAAGACACAGTACTGAGTACAGCCATCATCGCAGTAATGTAGCAGTTGGTCCACGAACTCCAGTGATGACATAAATTCGAAGGTGATTCTAGAATGTTAAATATGTTGCTCGGTTGTGGTTTGACATGTGTCCAGTTGATAGTACGGTACTCAATAATTCCACAAGCAGAGCACTGCTGCCGCTGTATTAATCTGTCGAGTGATGGTTAATATTTCATATATGTACTAGAAGGAAAAATGTCAGGTCCACTGTCCATCGAGGTATTAACAATTGATAAGACATTTCTGAGAGCAACCATCATGAGGCTACTGTATCCGTTGCACTAATGTGTACACTCATGATGTAAATTCCAAGGAAATTCTGGAATAGCCTATGTATACTTCAATTACGTCTGTATGTATTTGCAACTAAGAGTACGGCACTTACTACGTCCACGAGTATAGCACTGTAGCCGTTGGAATAAAATGTTGATTGAGGATTTAGTTTCCATAACAATACTGTAGGAGCAAAATACACATCCACAGAGCCTCGAGATATTAATGATTGACGACAAATTACATAGTACAGCTATCATCACAGTAATGTAGTGGATGGACTACATTGTTCACTGATGTTGTAAATTCCAAAGGGGTTCCGCAATAATCAATGTAAGTACGGTTATGGCTAGAGGTATTTCCATCTGACAGCACGGTGCTGAGTACACCAACCAACATTTCACTTTAGACGTAGGAATAACTTCTTCCATGATGATATATTTCTTACAGCAATTCTGAGCTGAAAAATGAATGTCCATTATCCCTCGCGAAATTAGCAACTTACAAAACAGCACTGAGTATAGCCTTTGCCGCAGTACAGTAGCCGTTGGACTACTTTGTTCACTGATCATGTGTATTCAAATGTGAATCTAGTATAATCAATGTATATTACGGTTGTGGCTTAATATATTTCGAATTAATAGTGCGGTAAATACCAAATCAGCCAATATAGCACTCTAGCCGTTGGATTAATCCGTTCAGCGATTATTTAAGTTCCGTAACAGTTGTAGAGTGACAAAATAAATATCCAGCGACCCTCAAGATATTAAAAAATGACAACACTGTTCTGAGTACAGCCATCATCACTGTACTCTAGACAATGGACTTCTTTGTTCACTGCGGATGTAAATTCCAAAGCAATTCTGGATTAGTAAATATATAAAGCGATTGTGGCTTGAGATGTTTTCAATTGAAATCACGGTACTTGTTACATCCACCATTACAGCACTCTTGCCGTTGGACAAGTCTTTTCACACATGACGTATACCCTACAGCAATTCTAGAACGAGAAGTGCAGATCCATTATCCCCCTAGATATTGACTATCGATAAAACTGTAGTGAGTGCAGCCGTCACCACAGTACTGTGGCAGTTGGAATACTTTGTCCGCTCATGTCGTAAATTGGAGAGCAATTCTGGGATAGCCAATGTATGTTACAGTTATGGCTTGAGATACTTCCAACGGATGGTGCGGTGCATATTACATCTACCCATATAGCACTGTAGCCGTTCGATTAACCTGTTCAATGATTACTTAAATTCTATAACAATTTTAGAATGACAAAATACGTACCCAGTGACCCTCGAGACATCAACAATAGACAACACTATTCTTAGAGCAGCCATCATCACAGTACTGTAGCTGTTTGACTACTTTGTTCACTGATTATATAAATTCGAAAGCAATTCTGGAATTGTCACCTTATATTACAGTTATGTCTTGAGATATTTCCAATTATCAGTACGGTTCTTAGTACATGCACCAGCGGGGCACTGCAGTCTCTGTATTATTCTGTTCAATATTGATTGAGATCTTATACCAGTTCTAGAAAGACAAATGGGAGACCCATTATCCCTCGTGATGTTAACTATTGACTTAACAGTAATGGTTGCATCCGCATCATCTAAGTCATCATTGAACAGATTAATCCAGCGGATGCAGTGCTGAGTTGGTGTATGTACTGTGTACCGTTATGTCAATTTTTAATATGTCTAGCCATGACTGTTCTATGCACTGACTATTATGGAGGTGATGGTGACTATAAATAGTCGGTGACGGAATTAAGTCTACGGCGGCAGTAATGTGAAAATGGCCGCACTAGCTACTTTGTTGACAATTGTTAGTCTGACGATGGTTAATGGATCAGTCATATTGCTACAGGACATAAATCTTCATTGAACAGATGTATCCATTCGCTGCAGTGCTATTTTCGTGAACGTAATGGGTACCGTACTGTCAATTGTAAGCATCTCTAGCCATAAACGGAAAATGTATTGATTATTGCAGAATATCGTTGGCATCTAAACCAGCCCGGAGGGAACTATTCCAATGGCTACATTACAGTGATGATGGCTGCACTTGGTACAGTCCTGTCCTTTGCTCATATCTGGAGGAGTAATTGTTCTGTCTTTTGTCCATCAAGAACTGCTACTGTATCAAAATCATCATTGATCACATTAATCCAATGGCTGCAGTGCTAGACGGTGAATGTACTAGGTTACATAACGTCAGTTGTAAATACCTCTAAACATAACCGTACCATATATTGATTACACTAGAATGGCTGTGAAATTGAAATCATCAGCGGACAAAGCAGTACAACGTCTACAGCACTATTAGGATGGCTGTCCTCAGTACAACGTTGTTAGTTGTCTATTTCTTAAGGGATGATGCATCTGCCCTTTTTCATTCTAGAATTGCTGCATAATATTAATCATCACAGGACAGATTAATCCAATGTCAACAGTGCTCTGTTGGTAGATGTACTAGGTACAGCACTCTCAACTGTAAATGTCCATGGCTGCATACCGATGGCTGCGTTCAGTACAGTGTCATCAATTGTTAATTTATCGAGGGATAGTACATCTGTACTTTTTCATTCTAGAAATTCCATAGGATGTATATCATCGGCGAACAAAGTAATCGAACGGCAGCAGTACAGTCACGATGGCTGTACTCAGTATTGTGATGTCAATTGTTAATTCCTCGAGGGTTGATACGTTTGTATTTTGACACAATAGATTTGTCATACAACCAATGTGACCACATAAGAGTTTACTCCAACGGCCAGAACGCTCTGCTATTTGTTATAATAGCTAGCGTACTGTCAATAGCAAATGTCCAGCGACGTAAACGTGCTATACACTAACTCTTCCAGAATTGCTTTGGAATATACATCATCAGTTGACAAATGGTCCAACGTCTACAGCACGGTAATGATGGCCGTACTACTTACTGTTTTGTCAATTGTTTATAATTCCAGGGATAATGGACCCTCATTTTCATTCTACAATTGCTGAAGGATATGCATCGTCAGTGACCATTGTAGACAAACGACAGCAGTGCTCTTTTGGTAGATGTACTATTTACCGTCCTGTTAATTCTAAATGACGCTAGACATAACCACATTATACGCAGGTAATTCGAGAAATGCTTTATAATTTACACCATCAATGAAGAAAATGTTCCATCATCTACATTACTGTGACGATAGCTGTACTCGGAACTCTGTTACCAATCGTTAGTAACTCGAGAGACATCTGACCAGCATTTTGCCATTCTAAAATTGTCATAGCACTGAAATCATAAGTGAACAGTCTAATGCAATGTCTATAGTTCTAAATTGGAGGATCTACTGATTATCATACTCTTCATTGGAATTATCTCAAACCACAGACTTTGTATACAATGATTGTACGCGAACAGCTCCGGAATTTTGCATCATCAGTGACCGAAACAGTTGAACGACTACGATGCTGCAGTGATGGCTGTATTCAGTACAGTGTTGTGACCCATTAACACCTCGACTCTGAGAGGATCTGTATTTTGTAATTCTGGAATTGACATAGAATTGAAATCACCGTTGAACAGATTAGACCTTCGAATAGAGCGATATATTCACGGTTGTAGTATGTACCGTAATGTCAAATGGAAATATCTCAAGCAATATCCGTTATATACAATGACTATTCCAGGATTGCTTCCGAATTTCCATCTTCAGTGGGCGATGCAGTCCAACGTCTACATCAATTTGATGATCGATCTACTCAGTACCATGTTGTCAAATGCTAATATCGCGAGTGTCTGTCGATCTGTATTTTGTTATTCTAGAGTTGATATGGTACTTAAAGCTTCATGATGCAATGGTTATAGTGTTATAAAGGTGGATGCAGTAAGTACCGTGCTGTCAACTGAATGTACCTCAAACCACAATCATAACATGGAATGACCTTTCCGGAAAAACATTGGAATTTACGTCAACAGTGTGCAAAGCATTCCTACGTCTACATTACTCTGATGATGGCTGTACCCAGTGCTGTGCTTTCAGTTGTTAATTTTTCGAGGGACCATGGACCTTCACTCTTCATTCTACAATTGCTGCAGTATCTGCATCAAGAGTGACCAATCTATACCAACGCCAACAGTGCTCTCTTGGTAGATGTACTAGTTAACGTTATGTGATCTGTAAACATCACTAGCCATAAGTTCACTATATGCATGTAATTTGAGAATTACCTTAGAATTTCCACCATCAGTGATCAAAGCATTCAAGCGACTACATTACCCTGATAGCGGCGGTATACGGTACTGCGTTGTAAATTGTTAATATCTCGAGGGACAGGGGATACGTACTTTGCTATTCTAGAATACTTATTGCATTTAAATGATCATTCAGCATAATCCGACGGTTACAATGCTACAATGTTACATTGGTGGATGTAACAAGCACCTTACTGACAATTGGAAATATCGCAAGCCATAACCGTAATATAAAATAGGCATTGCAGAATTGCCATAAAGTTTACATCATCTGTGAACAAAGCAGTCCAACGTCAACATTACTGTGATGGTGGCTGTACTCAACAACGTGTTGCCAATTGTTAGCGTCTCGAAGGTCGGTGGTACTGTACTTTGTTATTCTGGAGTTGATATGATATTCATATCTCCAATGAACTGTCCAGTCGGTCGGCTACTGCAATATATTCGTGGATGTAGTACGTACCGCAATGTCAGTTGATACTATCTCAAGCCATAAACGTAACTTACAATGACTATTCCAGAGCAGCTGCGGAATTTTCGGCATCAGTGTGAAAATCATTCCAACGGCTACACTACTGTGTTGATGGCTGTACTCAGAACTTTGTTGCCAATCGTTAATATCTCGAGGGAGGTTTGACCAGTATTTTGACACTCTAGAGTTGTTAGAGTACTTAAATCATAAATGAACACATTAATCTGACGGCTACAGTGCTAAATTGGTGGATGTAATAGTTACCGCCCTGTCAAATGGAAATACCTCAAGCCGCAACCTTTATATGTAATGATTTTACCGAATAGCTTTGGAATTTGCACCACCAGTGAAAGTATCATTCGAACACCTACCATGTTGTGATGATGGCTCTACTCAGTACAGTGTTGCCAAATGTTAATATCTCGAGTGGTAATATATCTGCGTTTCTCATCATCAGTTAACAGATTAATCTAGCGGAAAGGGTGCCCCATTTGTAGATGTAATAAGCACCGTATGGTCAATTGCATATATCGCTTGACGTAACCAAACCATACGCAGGCAGTTCTAGAATTACTTTCGAATATACATCATCCAAGAGCAAAATAGTCTATCGGCTGCATTACCGTGATGGTCGCAATACTCAGTACAGCGTTGTTAATTGTTAATACCTCCGGGGTTAGGTGATATGTATTTTGCCATTCTGAAATCCTTGTTGAACTTAAATCACCATTGAACACATTAATCCTATGGTTACAGTGCTATATTTGTGGACGTAGTAAGTATCGTACAGTCAATTGTAAATATCTCAAGCTATGACCGTAATATACAAAGATTATTCGATAATAGCTTTGGATATAACGGCACCAATGGGCAAAGCAGCCCAACGGCTACATTACTGTATGATGGCTGTACTGCTTGCCGTGTTGACAATTGTTAATTCCTTGACAGGTGATGGATCATCATTTTTCATTCTACAATTGCTGTAGATTATACATTATCGGAGACCATACTTAACCAACGGCAAGGGTGACTTCTTCGTAGAGGTACTAATTACCTTACTGTGAATTTTAAGTATCACTTGACATAGCCGCACTATACATGGGTTATACAAGAATTATATTAGAATTTCCATCAAAGCAGCACATCGCCTACTCTACCCTTATGATTGCTGTGCTCAGTACTGTGTACTGAATTGCTAATATCACGAGTGTTTGTGGACCTGTATTTTGCCTTTATACAAATGTTGTAGTAATTAAAATCATCATTGAGCAATTTAATATGGCGGATTTTGTGCTATAACGGTGGATGTAGTAATTACTTTACAGTGAATTGTGAATATCTTAAGGCATAACCGTAACATACATTGATTATCATAGAATAGCATTTGAATATACATCATCAATGAACAAGGAAATTCAGAGGCTACAATACTGTGGTCATAGCTGTACCATGTTCTGTGGTGTCACTTGTTAATATATCGAGGGACAACGGATCTGAATTTCTCGTTCTAGAAATGCTATAGAACGTACATCATCAGTGAAACGATCAATCTAACAGTAACAGTGCCCTGTTGGTGGATATAATAAGCACCGTATTATCAACAGTATATATCACTTGCCATAAGCGTACTATACATCGGTTAACCTGGAATTACTCTAGAATATCCAACACCAGTGAGCAAAGTAGACTACCGCCTACATAACCCTGACGATTGCTGTACTCAGTACTGTGATGACAATTGCTAATTTCTCGTAGGACGGTGGTCCCCCATTTTGTCATTCTAGATTTTTTATTTAACTAAATTGTCATAGAAATATTTTTACAACGAATTCAGTGCTATATTTTTGGACGTAGTAAGTACCGCACTGTAAATTGGAAGCGTCTCAAGTCGTTACCACAATATACAATGATGACTCCAGAATTGCTTTCGAATACACGTCATCAGTGAACAAAGATCTTCAACGGCTTCATCACTGTGATGATGGCCGTCATCAGTACTTTGATGTCATTTACTAATACCTCGAGGGATAATGGACCTGAATTTCTCATACCAGAATTTTCGTGGAACATACACCCTCAGTGAACAGATTAAGCCAACGGCTGCAATGAGCTGTCGGTAGATGCACTAAATGCCGTACTATATACATCGTCAGTGAAACGAATAATCCAACGGCAGCAGAGCTCTGTTGGTAGATGCACAAAGTACCGTACTCTCAATTCAAAACGTCATCAGAGGTAAGCGCGCCATACATCGGTTATTATAGAATTACTGCAGATCCCGTATTCCAACAGCGACATTACAGTGATGATGGCTGTACTCGGTACTCTGTTGCCAATTGCCATTATAGCGTGGGAAGTCGATCTGTATTTTGTCATTCCAGAATTACTATATCATATAGACCATAATTAATAGATTGATGCACCGGCTGCAATGCTATGTTGGTAGATGTTCAAAGTACCGGACTGTCAGTTGTAAATATCTCAAGACATAACCGCAATATACATTGATTATTCCAGAAATACCTTAGTAACAGCATCATCAGTGAACCTACTACTCCAACGGCTGCAGTATTGTGGAAATGCTTGTAATCAGTACTGTGATGTCAATTGTTAATATCTCCAGGCATAATGGACATGTGCCTTGTCATTCTAGAAATATTGTAGAATCTATGTCATAAGCGATCAAACTAATACAACGGCTGCAGTACATCGATGGTGGCTCCACTCTGTTCTATGACACCAATTGTCAATATCTCGAGGTACAATGGATCTGCATTCCTCAATCTGGAAATGCAGTGAAATAAAAATGGTCAGTGAACGGGTTTATCCAACGAGAACTCTCATCTGCTGGAAGATGTACTAAATGCCGTGCTGTCAATTTTAAATATCATAAACCCTTTCCGCGCAATACATAGGTTATACTAGAATCACATTCGAATTTTCATTATCAGTGAGCAATGTAGTCTAGCGGCTACATTACTGTGGTGGTGAGTGTACTCTGTAATGTGTTGTAAATTGTTAATAACTTGGGGGTCAGTGGATCTGCATTTTGTCACTCTAGAATTTTTATATCATTTGGATCATCATTGAACAGAGTAATAAAGCGGCTTCCGTGCAATATTGGTGTATTTAGTAAGTACCATACTGTCAATTGGAAATATCTCAAGCCATATCCGTAATGTAAATGATTATTCCGGAATAGCTTAAGAACTTCCGTCAACAGTGAACAAAGATTTACAACGGCTACAATGCAGTTATGATGACTGTACTCAATTCTGTTTTGTCATTTGTTAACATTTAAAGGGATTGTGGATCTGCATTTCCCGTTCTAGAATTACTGTGGAATACGCATCATTAGTGAACAAATCGATCCTACGGCAACAGTGATATGTTGGAACACGTAATAAATGCCATATTGCCAATTGTAAATATCACTACCGATAACCGCATTATAAATTGATTGTTATGGAACCATTTACGAATTTACATCAACAGAGGGCAGAGTAGTCCTGCGGCTACATTGCCCTGAGGGTTGGTGTACTCAGTACTATGATGTAAATTGCTAATATCTCGAGGGACACCGGATGCGCATTTTCTCAGTCTAGAAATGTTACAGAATTTAAACCATCATTGAACAGTATAATTCCACTGCTGATATGAGATATTTCTGGATGTAGTAAGTACCGTAACATCAATTGGCAGTATCTCAAGACATGCATTGAATACCCTAGAATTGCATTGGAGTTTACAAGATCATTGAGCAAGCTCATTCAACGGCTACAATACCGTGGCGATGGCTGTACTCGGTATTCTGTTGTCATCTGTTGACGACACAAGGGATAATGGATATGCATTTCCCGTTCTGGAATTGCAATGGAATATACACCATCTGTGAACAGATCTATTCAACGGCGACAGTGATCTGCTGGAATGCGTATTTAATGCCGTGCCGCAAACTGTATATATAGCTATCCACAATTGCACAATGAAGAGGTGATACTAGAATCACGTTCGAACATACTTTTTCAGTGAACATAATATTCGAACGGCTGCATTGCTGTGATGGTGGCTGTACTCATTACTGTGTTGCAAATTCTTACCATCTCCAGTGTCAGTGGATATGTATCTTGTTATACTAGAAATGACATAGAATTTAAAGCATGATTGATCATATTAATCCAACGGCAACTCTGATATATTGGCGGCAGTAGTAAGTATTGCACTGTCAATTGGAGACACCTGAAGTCAGCCGTAATATTCATTGGTGACACTAGAAATGCTTTGGAACTTATATCATCGATAAACACACTTATTCTACGGCTACAGGAATGTCACGATGGCTATACTCTGTGCGGTGTCGTTAGCTGCTGACTTCTCGAGGGATGTTTGATATGGTTGCCGTCGTTCTAGAATTGTTGTGGAATCAAATGATCATTGTAGGGATACATCCCGCCTACACTGCTCTGTTGGTGGATGTACTAAGCACCGTACTGTCAATTGTAAATATCCCTAGCCATAACAGTACCATACAATAAATATTCCAGAATTTCTTTCGAAATTGCAGCATAACAGTACTGCAGCCGTTGAATCACTTTGCAGACCGATGATGCTAGTTCCAAAGCAAACTTGAAGCAATCAATGTACAGTATGGTTATGGCTATAGATATTTATAACCAACAATAAGGTACACACCACATCCACCAGCTGAGCAGAGTAGCAGTTGTATTAACCTGTTGAATGATGATTTATGTACTTCAGCATTACTAGAATGAAAAGGGGCAGATGCGCTATCCCTCGAGGTGTAAACAATTCACATCACAGTACTGAGCAGAAGCACCACCACTATGCTGTAAATGGTGAATCATTTGTTCACTGATGACGTAATTTCAGAACCAAATCTTGAGTAGTCTGTGTATAACACGGTAATGGCTAGAGATGGCTACAATTGACAGCACGGTGCTTAGTACATGCACCAATAGAGCACTGTTTCCGTTTGAAAGATCGGATCACTTATGTCCTAAATCCCCTCGCAACGCTAGAGTGACACAACGCATATGTATTATCTATCAACAAGTTAGTAATTGACAACACAGTACAGAGAATCGCCATGATCACAGTAATCTAGCCGTTGGATGGTTTTGTTCATCGAAGGTCTCTTTTCAAAGTAATCCTATAATAACCTTTGTATAGTACGGCTATGGCTAGTGATATTTAAAACTGGCAGTATGGCAGGTTGTACCTCTACCAACAGAGCACAGTTGCAATTGAATTTATCTGTCTACTGGTGATGCATGTCATACAGCATTAATAGAATGAAAAGTGAAGACTCATTATCCTTCGAGACCTTAACAATTGACAACACAGTACTGAGTAAAGCCGTCATCACAGCATTGTAGCCGTTGGGCTACTCTGTTCACTGGTGTAAATTCCAAAAGAATTCTGGGATTAAAATTCACTGATCTATCATCCCTCATATTATCAATTGACAACAAGGAACAGGGTGCAGCCGTCATCACAGTACTGTACCCATTGGAATAATACGTTCATTGATGACCTAAACTCCAAAGCCATTCATGAATAATTAATGTAGAGTACGATTATCGCTGGAGATATGAACAATTTACAGTGAGCCACGTTGTACGTACACAAATAGATATAATTAGGCTTTGGATTAACCTGGTCATTGACGATGTATGTTAAACTGCAATTCTAGGATGAAAAAACACAAATTAGTAATCCGTCAGGAAATTAGTGACTGATAACACAGTGCAGAGTACGGCCGTCATCGCAGCACTGTAGCCGTTTGATTACTGTGTCCATTGATGATTTAAATTAGTCAGCCATACTCTGATAGTCATTGTATATTACGCTAATTGACAGAGGTATATACAGCTGACAGTAAGCAATTAATTGCATTCACCAAAAGAGTACAGTAGCCGACGGATTAGTCTGTTCAATTATTACAAATATCCTGTAGCAATTTTAGAACAGCAATGGAGGAATCCTTTAACCAGCTAGATTTTAGCAATGGACAACGCAGTACTAAGTGCTGCTATCATAACAGAACTGTTGCCTTTGGAGTAATTAGATCATTGTTGATTTAATTTGCCAAACAATTCCAGATGTTTATCACTTACTACGTTTATCTCTAGAGAGAGTTACTATTGACAGTACGGTACTCGGTGCATCTATCAAGGGAGCACTATCGCCGTTGGATTAGTCAGTTCACTGCTTATTTACATTCGGTAGCTGCGATGGAATGTGAAATGCGGATCAGTTATCCATCGAGATATTAACAATTGGCAACACAGCACTGAGTACAGCTATCGCCTCAGTACACTAGCCGTTGAATTACTTTTTCCATTAGTGATTTATATTCCAAAGTCAATCAGGAATAATCAATGTATAGTACAGTTATGGGTTGAGACATATAGAATTGAGTGTACTCTGCGTTGAACGTACACCAAGAGAGCTCGGTTGCAGTTGGATTAACATGCTCACTGATGACTTATATTTTCCTGCAATTCCAGGTGGACAAAAGACAGATCATTTGTCCCACGGGAAATTAGCAATTGACAACACAGTACAAAGTGGAGCAATCATCACGGTACAGTAGCGGATGGATTGACTGGTCCATTGACGACATACATTCCGTAGCCTTTCTGGAATAATCAGTGTATGGTATATTTATGGCTAGAAATATTTGCAACTGACATTACAGTGCATAGTATATCCGCCAAATGAGCACTCTAGCCTTTGTAATGATCTGTAGAATGATGATTCTGATTTTATGGCAATTCTAGAATGGCAAAGGAGAGATCCACTGTCACTCGCGGTATTAACAAATGAAAAACCTTTACTGCGTACAGAAATCATCACCGCACAATAGCAGTTGTGCTACTTTGTCCACTGACGTAAATTTGAAAGCAATTCATGAATGGCAATATACAGATCCATTATCACTCGGCATATCCACAGCTGACAACGCAATACTGGGTACATACATCATCACTTTACTCTAGCTGTTGGGTTATATTGTTCATTGATGGTTTAAATACCTCAGCAAATCTAGAGTAATCAATGTATGATAATGGCTAGTTGCGTTTACAACTAACATCTCATTACTTTATACATCCACCGTCCGAGAACTGTAGCTATTGGATTAATGTGATCAATGGTCACTTAGATCCAGTAGCACATCTACAAAGACAAAGGACATGTCCATTAATCACCGAGATAATGGCAATTAACAACACTGTAATGAGGGAAGCTATCGTCACAGTAATTTGGCCGCTGGAATAATTCGTACCTTGACGACTCTAATTCCAATGCAATACTGGAATAATCAATGTATCTTACACTTATGGCTAGAGATGCTTACAGTAGACAGTTCAGTAACCAGTACATCCACGAAACTAGCACTATTGGCGATGGAAAAATATGATCACTGATGATATGAATCCTCTTGCTACTCCAGAAAGACAAAAGTCAGACCCATTACCCTCGAGTATTTAAAAATTCACAGCACTCTCTTGGGTACAGTCATCATAACGGTACTATAGACGATTGCCTTATTTGATCACTAACGATTTAAATTTCACAGTCAAACTTGAGCAGCTAATGCTTATTACGGATAAGGCTAGAGATATCTGCAATTGGCATTACTTAGCGTCGCATATCCATCAAGAAAGCACTGATTTCGTTGCATAAGCCTGTTTACTGGTGACATATGTCCTACAACAATTCTAGAAGGAAAAATGCGGATCCAGTATGTCTCGAGATATTAACAACTCTCAACACAGTACTGAGTATAAACATAGTCACTGTACAGTAGCCGTTGGATTAGCTTGTTCATTGGAGACATACATTCTGCAGCTATTCTAGAATAATTAATGTATAGTGCGGTTATGTCTGGAGATACTATCAACTGGCAAAGCGGTACTTCCTACATACACCAGCAGAGCACTTGGGCCGTTATACTAATCTATGCAGTAATGATATAATTTCTATAGCAACTTTGGAATGGCAACAGACACGTAGATTGCCGCCCAAGGCATTAACAAATGGCAGCACAGTAATGAGTACAGCCATTGTCTCTGCATCGTAGCCGCTGTACTAATTTGACCACTGGTGATATGAATTGCGTAGCGTTTCTGGAATGATCAAAGGATAGATCATATATCGGTAGTTACATGTTCCAATGTTAATATAGCACAGATTGTTGCAATCAACAGAGCACTGTAGCGGTTTGATTAGTCAGCTAATTGAAGACCTTAATTCGACAAGAATACTAGAATAATCTAAGTATACGTCGGTTATGTCCAGAGATATATATAGTCAACAGCACGGTACATAGTACACCCAAGAGCAGAGAAATATCATTCGGGTTACCCTACCAACTGACGGTGTAAAAGGTACAGCAATTCTAGGTTGTCAAGAGAAAGTTCCATTATCGCCCAAGACGTTAATAACAGAGTGCAAAGTACTGAGTACATCCATTATCTCTGTAACGTAGCCTCCGTATTAAGTTGTTCACTGATGACTTAAATTGAACAGCCATTCTGGACTGGCCAAGTGATGGATGACATATCGATAGTCACGTTGACAATTCACAATGACCTACTCAGTAGAGCCATCATCGCTGTAATATAGCCATCTTATTAATTTTTGCACTGTTCGCTTTGTTTCTTCACCAATTCTAGAATAATGAGCGTGTAGGTCAGTTTAGGCTAGAGATATTTACAATTTACAGCGCGGAATGTAGCATATCCATTAACAAAGCACTGTTGAATTTGTATTAGTACGTTGAATGATGACTTGTGTTATATAGCAACTCTAGAATAATGAATTGATGCCTTCCGTATAGACAGTGACATTGACAGTAGACAATATAGTACTGGGAGTTTCCATTTACAGAGTGCTATAGGCATTGTATTAATCAGTTCGCTCATCATCAAATTCTCTCAGCAATTGTAGAATGACCAATGGATACAGCAATTGAAGCTGGAGGCATAGACATATGTCAAGACAGTACTGAGTGTAGCCATCATGACGATACTGTAGCCGAGGAATTTGTTTGTTCACTGGAGATATAAGCTCCACAGAAATTCTTGGATAATAAATTTATAAATCAGTTAAGGTTAGAGATAATTACAATTGGCAGCATGGTCCTCAGTACATCCACCAACAGAGCACTGTAGCCGTTGGGTTGGTCTGACCGCTGGTCTATTTAAATTCAATGTCAATACATAAATGACAATGAACAGGTCCGCTTTCGCTCGAAACATTAACATTTTACAAGACAGTACCGATTAGAGCTATCATCAAGGTGCTGCGAACGTTGGATTAATTTGTTCACTAATGATTCAAATTCCACAGCAATTCTAGCTTAATCGACATATAAATCATTTCCGGCTAGAAATGTAAACAATTGCCAGTACATTGCTTAGCACATGAACCATCGGTGCGCTGTATCCATTGAAATAGTCTCTACACTGATCACTCAAATTCTATTTCAATTCCAGAATACCAGATGACAGGTCCATTGCTGATCGCAGTACTGACGGCTGACAGAACCGAAATTAATACAGTCACCGTTTCAGTACTGTAGTCGTTGCATTAATATGTTCACTGACGACTGCATTTCCACACCAATTCTAGAATTGCCAATGTGTAAATCAGTTATGTCTAGAGATATTTACAGTTGACTGTGCGATACTTATTACATCCACCAAAGCAGCACTGTGCCCGCTCGATTAATCTGTTCACTGGTGACTTGAATCACATAGCAATAATACAATGACGAAAGGCAGATCCTTTGTTGCTCGAGACATTAATAACTGACAAGCAGGTACAACTTGCAGCCATCTACACATTACGGTAGCCGTTGAATTAATTTTTTCACTGACGCTTCGAGTTCCACAGCAGTACTAGAATGATCAATGAATTGGAAAGTTATACAGCCTGTGTACTTCTATGCAGTACTCTCATGAGCCATCTGCAGAGCTCTATAGCCGTGGTACCAAACTACAATCGGTCCATCTGAGTTATTGTGTGTATTGCAAATCTAGATGGATCAATGGTTAGATGAGTTATAGTTTCGAATATGTACAATTTTAAATGCAGTGCAGAGTTCAGCCACCATTACTATACTATAGTCCTTGGATTAGTCAATACTCTGTCAACCTCAATTCTTTAGCAATTTAGGAACTTTCAATTCATAGATCAGGTATCGCTAGAGATTTTCGACTTGACAATACGGTACAACGAACGGACATCAACACATGATTATATAATTTGGACCAATCTATGCACTGACTATTTAAATTCTGCAGCAATTCAAGTGTTACAAATAGATAGATCAATTGCTACTTTAGGTATAGACATTTCACAATGCATTACTGAGTGTAGCTAACTATACAGTGACATTACCATTGGACTAATCGATTCGCTGATGAAATGTGTCCTTTAGCAAGTCTTGAAGGATCAAAGGACAAATTAATTATAGCAGGGTATATTAGCAAGTGACAATACTTCTTATTGCCAAAACGGTACTGCAATCATTGTATTAATCCATTCCCTGGCCACCAAATATGTACAGCAATTGTAGAAATGTAAATGGACGGATCAATTACCACTAGAGACACTGGCAAATGGCAATACATAACAAAGAATTGCAATCTACACAGCAATACAGCAAGTGGATTGATTAAATCCGTGATCTCCTAAATTGCTCAGAAGCCCTTCAATATTCAATGGATATAGCAATTGTCGCTAGGGACATTGGCAAATGTGAATACACTACTGAGTATCGCCAACTGCACAGAACTGTATCCGACGGATTGATATATACAATGATGATATATATTCCAGAGCTATTCTATAATAATCAATGTATAGATCAATTGTGTCTGGAGTGCTCTACAGTTGACGATACGGTACTATGTGCAGCCACCAATACAGAACTATAGCCGTTGGAATAAGCTCTTCACTGACGTCTTTAATTCCGTAGAGATTACGGAATGATCAAAAGATAAGTCAGTCGTAGCTGCAGATATAAACAATTGACAACGCGCTGCAGATTATTGCCATCAACATGGTTCTACAGCCTTTGTATTAATTTATACCCTGTTCATCTGCGATCTTCGGCAATTCCCGAATGAACAACGATATTCACCGAATAGCACACAATTCATGCCCTTCAGCGTAGTTTGAAAGCAGCTTCAGCGATTTTTTGGGAAACCATTATTTTATTTGCGATATAGCTTTACTACTACTGCAGAAATGCGAAAAGCTTCGCAAAATGGCGTTATTCACTGAATAACGCATCTTTCACGCATTTTCA
This sequence comes from Eufriesea mexicana, assembly GCF_001483705.2. NCBI lineage: Eukaryota > Metazoa > Arthropoda > Insecta > Hymenoptera > Apidae > Eufriesea > Eufriesea mexicana. Next base: position 372,385 of record NW_016907965.1, on the reverse strand, counting down.
GCGCAGTTTGAAAACAGTTTCAGCGAACTTTCGGAAAAATTGTGTTTTCTGCGGTAAACTTTTTTTGATGCTTCGGAACTTCTCATAGTAACACTATTCAGGTAATGTCACATATTTCGAGCAATTTCATTGTAGTTTGATCGCGGCTCCAGCAAATTTTTAAAAAGCTTTCGGTTTTTGGGCGAAGATTTACTACTGCCTTATTACTGCACAGGGACATTTGTCTTATTAATGTCACAAACTTCATGCAATTGCGGCGCAATTTGATTACAGTTTCAGCGAATCTCATTAATACCTTCGATTTTTTATTCCAAAGTTTTACTGCTGGCACAAATCTGCTCCGAATAGCCTTCCTTTAATAATGTCAAATACTTCATGCGATTTGAACGAAGTTTGATTACATTTGTGTTGTCTGCCAAACTTTACTGACAGGTATTACACGCCACATTAAATGTATATTACTCATTATATACGAGAATCTATTGCCCACGAGCGATCTAATACGGAACTTGTACTCCAAAAATATAAGAACCAGTTGCAGAAGTGTGATCCAATAAAGCACAAATTCTAGCCGCATTATAACAGTGTCGCGAGACCCGTGCATCTGCTTTTCGAGCACCAAAGCCACTTCTAATGGCTAACATGATGCGTCCGCTTTCTGCCGGGTAATGCATTTCGGAACGCTCTTTTGCGTAGCATTCATATTTTCATCGTGCATGTGCTTACCCTTCTTCATAAGTATTCAATGGTTTTCATAAAAAACTAGGAAATTCATTTCTATTACGATAATTTAAAGTAAACTAAATAAACTGGAATTAACCGTGGTACAAGTTAAACAGAGCGAGGAGTCTGCTAACAATCTCATATTTCGTTATTGCCAACTCTCTCCGTATTTCGTATACAGAATCGTAACTTAGATAGGAAATCTAATTTCGTTCATGGTAACCCTAGCGGAAAGTAACTAATCGAGGAATAATTATAAGCTCGTTTAAACACTGAGAAAAATAAATGGACATTCATCATGAAATGGGTCAGTGTTGAAATTTGAATTTAATGGATAACTTGGAGATATATATTTGCGTAGTTAGTAAGTATTCTTGTATACATGTACATCGTTTAGGCATAATACGAAAAGTTATCTATCGAGCTTAAGCTATATTATAACGACATAATACAAGTAGATGCATTATAAAATTTATATATCATAGAGAGATGTAAAAATAAGATAGCATTGGATAGCTTTCAAATTCTAAGCTTGCTTTTGGTAAAATTTGTATCCTAACGTTTCGAAAATGTCCCTGAAAACGTAGAACTTGCTAAGATCATGTAATTGTAATCAATTCCGACAGAATTGAAAAAACAAAAACATTAATCTGCATTTGCCTACCACGCAGATATTAATATAATAGCTATTAATGTTGACATTACTTATTCTACCTTAAATCTATTCTGCCAATCCCTTCACACAATAAAACAGCTGTTATGTCGCACCTCTCTGCAGAAGATTCTTTTTTTTATACTTATACACACCTCGTCTCTTCGTACATTTGTATATTTTTATTTTTACCTTTACTTTCTTATCTTATTTTCATTTTCGTTTGTTACCGTTAACTTCGTGCTTCACATTAATAATTTCTTGTAATTTTGTCAGGTCGATTAATGCCGTATAGATAAAGCAATAAATAAATATACTAGACATTAATAAAATCTACGATATTGAGCAATGCAATATCATATGCAATATGCAATATCATGCCGCCTGCCAAACAATATTAAACTGTCTAGTTAAAGAATGTTCCAAGTTATAAACTCTGAATGATTTAAATACCGTGAAATAGCAATTTAGACAGCAAATTCAGTCCATCAGCCAACATTAATTAAAATAGCGGGTTGCGTAACACTTCAATGCATATATCAAAGTTAACGAGAACTACGAATCCAGCAATAAAACAATACCACGTGTATAACCAAACCTTCCCAAAACAAATAACCCTGTATTATAAGACGGAAATGAATGCAAAAGGCTCCCAAGGATATCAAGGGAGAGATCGCCCGTGGAATATCTAACACAAGGAAGGCCATTCCGATGGCTCCCCGATATCGAATATGTAGCCAGATCTTTTATTCCTGCCCATTGAATTATCAGTTCGGTTTCTTGCTTTCCGTCTCGAACGATTGCCAAATTCATTCGAGCCGGATGCGCCAGGCCGCTTATCTTCGTTCACGCGCACGTTTGCCAGGAGCATGTTCAAATGCAGGCAGCATAAAGCCCCTAATATTATACATTGTCTTCAGGACTGCCGGAATCGCGCGTTACATACATCTGTATTGCGTCAGTTATCACCTAACCTGTCAAGGCGACGCGGAGGAATTGGAATTAGATAGTGAAACGAGTATCATCGACCAAGTGCATATTGAACGCTTTGCCCTCGGCGATGCAATCGTTGCGAAAAAATAGCGGCTAGAATACTTCCCGCTGAAAATTCGACGAAATTCCATAAAGTGGTAAATGAGGTTTCGGGTACTAATTAACGTGTGAAATTAATTCATTCTAGCATTCCACGCTTCTTCATTTGATATTTAACGCTAAACCTAGGACAGGCTCATTGACCCACGATTGAGAAGAGGAAAGAGGAGTTTGGAAAAATATAGGAAAATGGATTTAACTTATATTGGAGGCCATATCACGCAATCATGTGAACAAAGCAATGATCGCTTCAACATGGAATTTCAAGTGAAACGTTTGGAAATGGTTTTGGATTTGAACTTTGGTAGGTTTAATGCACGAATTAATGCTAATTCTCTACTAGTTCTCCCTTAAGTCCTTACACCATGATATATTTACGAGAATATGAGTATGATGGTGTTACTATATTCTATTTGGCAACTAAAATACACGCCTTACTCTAAATAGAGTAACGCCAATTCTTGAATTTATCAAATTTCGCGCGCGTTAATGCACGCTCCACGTAATTTCAGGCCAATGCAGGTGCAATTGTTGTTTATGGGGTTCAGTATGTGAAGCTCACGACGATTGAGGCTCGTTATCGTAGTGTAAGCGTTTAGCGCCATACGCTACCATGAATACCGTTTGCATATATTCGTGAGCGTTATTTTCGCATACCGGGATTGAATTTGTATTGACACTGTTTTACTGTAGAAGACATCGAAGATTACTGGCTGAAAATTGGTGAAAATTGGAACACTGGCTGTTTCAATAATAAAATACCTTTTTTGCATTACGTCCAATTACGCGATATAAAACTGCAAAAGCGTCACCATGAAAGTTAATGGGCAATTTTTCGTTTCCTAGTAATTTCATAGTCAATGAAGTGTGTACCTGCGACATGGTATTAATAAAAAAATTTGTGTGGTAGAATATGCACCGGATGCGATTCCATTAACACGCACCAGTCATAATGAATAAGATCAAGTAAAACTCCATCCGGCCTTTAAAGTAATAGCAAATAATTTTGGATCTTAACGAATTAATTTATTTGGAGAGAAATTACCTAGCAGCCAGAACCCGTATATTAAGTGCTTTGGGGTTACAACAGTGGTCTAATTTTCCCGAATTTGGTGCCCAGGAATAAATGTCTAGAAGAAACGGGATTCCTAAGGCTTCCCCCACCTTTTCACCGTATACCCGTCCCCGCCTTCCACCACAAAAACGTACAAGCGAAGATTCGATCGAACGACGCAAGTGTACGGCGTTACCATTTATACAGGGCCCACAATTAATATTCTCGCAGGGATAAAACTGCTCAAATGCTATGGCGGCGTTATTTCACGTTTGTACTTGATTGCTTGCATTTCAAAGTCATTGAACGCAGAAGCAAGTTGCTAGACATTCAGTAATCTCTATGAAAATGCGTTCGTTGCAAGTACCGTGTTTACGACGCCTGAACATAATATGGTCGTCGCGATAGAACTCATAGCGAACGTTAACAAACGGGTATTTTCCGATTCTAGACTGCAAGACTATTATATGAGCCGCAAGCCGGCGACTAGCCGTAGGTCACGGAGCTCCATAATAGCGTTGATTTAATTATTTGGCCCTATTACCTTCTGCATGCATGCGAGCAGCATGGCTTCCGACGAACGTGTTTCGCTGTACGAGAAAGCGGCGTTTGCCTTTACACAACGCAAAGTCCGACGCCTCCTTCCAAAAGTTCTTAAACAAAACGTTGCGTATATTATTAATTCCTTTCGTCGTGGGAAAAACGCCCGATCTAATGGGATCTATGTAAACAGGTGTAGAATATAGGGATCAATGCTACCTCCATTTCCTCTCATATTTTTGATACGACATATTTCCAACATTTGAATTTTCATAATGATGAAATGTCCATGTAGCCTACAACAATATTGTAGCGCATATTTACTCTAATTGTTCGTGCATATTTCAAATTAAACTGTAACGCACTCTAAGATATGCTCTATTAGATCCTACCGTATACAAGCTTTTTAATTATGAAAATCAGTCCACTTCCCTTCGCATGACTTCATCCCATAGTACCTGCATACCACAGATTCACATGAACCTATGGAATAATTTGCCTTTGGTACCTACGTCTTCATATTCACACATTTTCAAAAAGCGTGCTGACTGCTTCACTCGTACCATAGTCAAATCCAATTTTATGAATACTGTGCGCCATGAAAATTTTCCTATAATTCACCGTGATATGCAGATATCATAGTGGAACGTTACTCGACGCAGACAACTTTGCTTGTGGAAGGAAAGGAAATTATAGTTAGATGCACTCTCGTCCTATATCTTCTGAAGTAAGTAGACCAAGTAATGAACTGCAGATTATATATCCGTTTATAGCGGCGCTAGCAGAGTGCAGAGATTCTTAATCCCACTTGCCACGTATTGGATTTATCGGGGTCGAAAGCAGGTTCGGCGTACGAGGCTCTACATACAGGTTGGATATCAGTCTTGAGGCCAGCACTCCAGTGTGCGTGTTTCTGACATTCACGTGAAAGCGTACGAGCAGCATCATTCGAAGTCGTTCTGTTCTATCTGAGATAAGACAAGGCGTATCAGACTCGCACGTTTGACCGCCAACGATAAGTTTCTCCTTCGCGTTTCCTGATCTCGATGTGGCTACAGCGTACCGCCATACTGCTGCGATTATACATGTGCAAGAAGAATCGATCCTATTTCTCGTGAATTATTTCAGCGTCATTCGATGTGTAGATGATAGGCGAGTGAAATTACGAGCCCAAATTACGAAACAAGTACTGCATAAACGATGTGGGCATTTTCTGAGTATGTGTATAACAATGTATATTGGAAGAGCATCTTTGAGAAGAATAGACGAGAAATCATTCGTAAAAATATTTGGGAAAACGAGGAGAGACGTGACTTTATAACGGAAATCACCGAGGGAGGAGTTTTGGCCGGTATGAGTTGTGTCTACGATGAGAGGCTTTGTTAAATTGGAAATCTTGGTGGTGTAAGATTGAAGCGGAGCTGGAAGGTGATAGTTGGTCCTTTGGCTGTGTATAAGTATATGTGAAACGTATATATAGATATATTATATGTTGACTGTGCAAATAAGATGACTGGTACTAATGGAATGAGTTAGTGAGTGGACAGTGAGCAGAATGTATAGCTAATTCGATGCCTTTATGGATGGCTTTATAAACATTCTGATGGTATAGGAGGTAAACGTTGTATCGGGACCTAAATTCCTTGCCTTTGAATATTTTGTTACTTCCAAATAGGACTAACTATGAAAACTTTAAGATGATAATAAGGGTACTGGGCTACATCTATTTTAAGCTAACTATAGGAAAATAGCATTTGCTACTTAATTATTAAACAGCCAATTAAATTTTAGGTCAAAGAGTGTATGAACTATATGGTTTACTGTTAATAACAAATTGTTCATATCATGAATTTTTCGCAAAAATGAATTGAAGCAAGATAACTGACAAGATATAATTATGAATCTCCCGTATCACTGATTAAATGTATTTGAAAAAGGAATAGATAGCTCTAGGCTATGCTGTCAAATATATTTGAACTTGTCTTTGAAGCCGTGACAACCATATGGTAATTCTTTTAGAGGTAACTTCATCAAAGGCGAATGCGTAATCGAAGCTGCTCTAGTTTTCTCCGATTTAAAGAAAGATGCGTTTATACAGGAATAAGCAGTTAGAGCGATAGGAGGTTTATTCCTGCATTACAAGTTAGATGAGAGTATCCCGAGTAAATCAACGTCCCTAATTAAAGCTACTATTTCTTCCAAATAACTATAAATCGCTATCAGAGATTCGAAATAACTCTCCGAGAATTATTCATACAAATATTCTTGGATTTCTGTAAAATGTCTATAACATGATACGCATTTGCTTCACAATACAGCATTCCTTACATTTCTCTGAAGAACAAACCGCGCAGAAGCAATATTAGGATGAAGACCAGTAATAATATAACGGTGAATATATATGTTGAAACTGAAAGCATACATATAAGAAGTAGTACGGTTAACATAATATAACTATGTGTACAGAAGAATTCCTTAATTAAGATGATTAGTAAATGTTATTATTAGTTTTGTATAAACTTTTGAATTTATTGTTCATATCTCACTGATATTGTTGATAACAAACGACCCGAATCATACATTAACATACATTTACTTAGTTATTAACGAAATCGACAAAATTAGAACATCATCGCCCGATTTTGGAAACCGATTTGGTCTCATATAAAAGGGGCACCGCGCGAAATCTCAGGTACTTGCCAGGTGGAGTTCGTTCGAGGTACCTCGGGGACGGACGAGGCACTTCCATGACTCCACCAGTGTGACATATGCGCCGTTCCTGAGGGTAGGAGTTGGGCATGTTGGCAATGGTAAATAAATTTTTATACCTCATTTCTCGGTTTTATAGTCCCGTTGCTATTCAGATATATCGTTGTTGTCTTCAATATGTCTCATCGTTCCTCTTTCTAATCAGTTCCTTGCCAGGGCCAGTCTACTTATGTACTTTATAGGTCTGTTATCTGAATTCGCTCTTATGTACTCGGGTCGGTTGCTGTTTTTGCGTCTATACAGTAGCTTCTGCTATTTCGAATAGTTCGTCGGCGGAGTGGTTGGTGGTGGCAATGGGGTGTGGTGGTGGTGAGGAGGAGATTGATGGCGGTCATTGTCTAGATCTTCTGGCCAGACGATAGCCACTGACGACTACACATATTCATCAGTCGCCCATGTTTGTTTTACTACAGGATCCACCTACATCTGTTTCCGAATACCTTGAACGGTGGTTTGTTATCTCGAATTTGGTTTTACTTCATAGATGATTTATTTCTGTCTCATCGATGGATGATTCCTTCCATATCGTTAAAGTTCATGGTTTCTGTTGGTGTCGCTTCTATTTTCTTTCGTGTAACTGATCCGTTTTTGTTTGGGCTTATATTCAGGTTAATATGTTCTGCTTTCAGCTTTTAGGTACCTCAAGATTTCATCTGCAAGACTGCGTAGAGCAACGAGGGATGCGTGCATTTAGGTACAACTAGTTACAAGGTAGAAGACATTGTTGGACGACGTGGGATTATTGCGTTTAGATCTAAGTCGTCGTAAACAGCTTTAGGGTCGATTATTAGGCAAAGACTCGCGCGCGCGATATATGTAGTATGGTTGGCTACATTACATGGAGCGATGCATCTGTACCAAATTCTTTCCATGTTACACCTCTCGTTTACCAGTCGGATCAAAATTTTTCTCGCGATAATCGCGATCGTCCTTAAGTACCAACTAGCCTACGCGACGTACTTCCGTGTACTCGACAATACCATGCATCGCAACTTATCGTCACGACTCGTCTCCAACACACATTAAAGCCACTGTCAACTTCGCCATGCATCGGATTCCAAAACGGCCTTCGTGTCACAGTTCCTTCTGGGGTGAATGCGAGGTTCGGCAGCCCTGGTCGTACGCTGCTAGGGTATAGGCCTGTAGTTGGTCCGGCATGTGTCTACGGTCATACCATTTCTGATAATTAAGTGCTTCTACGTGGGACAGGATTAGGCAATGTTTATAAGCCTGCAAGGCCTCACTGGACCCGCGTGGCGGCTCCGGGAATTTCATTGGTTCGGGGACTACCTTGGTTCACGGCTAATTCATGGCATGGTTGGCCATCGCTCAGGTGGGCTAGGCCCGATCGTGATGCTCGACCAAGGGTGTCTTGTACATAGGGGTAAGCTTCGTATACTGGTCGGTTTTTTGTGTTTTCGCGAACTCGTTCAGGCCTGGTGCGATTATGAGGTACTCCTTCATTGCACGCGTCCCTCATATTTGATTCCCCAAATTTTTGAGAACATGGGAATATCATATTTCGTTGAAATGTAGCATATTAGCGTTGCGCCAGTAGAGCATAAGTATTAGTGTGCCAATCCGAAGCACTTTTTGTAAGACACGAAATAAATTAAAGTGTGAGTGGCTTCACTCTACCTTCTTGCGCTTCAAGTTAGTTTACATGCATTAGACACTGATGTCACCATTAGTTTTCTCCGCTAGGGCAGATGTCGGTTTTCGATGCGTAGCCACTTCCATGTTGTGAGTCCTGGTAGCTGGTACCACTTTCTAAATAGCAATTTTAGGAAAACGACTCCAAGCTAAATGCTACGTACAAAGTCTACGACATTTGCTATATATTGGAAGTTTTCAATGTTCCTTTGACCTTCGAAAATGTAAATCGATCAGAAATTTTTCTAATCAAATTCAAGGGATTAAATTTGGCATGCATTTCACACTTATTTCTTTATCGACAGGCCATCGGCACTAAAAGTCACTACTGCAACTAGCTGTCGTAGACGGTTATTGTATGCATTTCACCGCATGTTACCAGTAAGCTACGAAGACAAATCTCAACATGAATTTTAAGAGCAGCTTATAGTAAATGAAATGAAAATTCATGATCCATTGTACTTGTTTAATTTATTATGCTACGGGGTACCAGGGCATTAAATTAAAAATGGTATCATCAATTTTATATACTTAATTACGTTATTCAAACTAAGTCCTCAGTTAATTATATAGGGTATTGAACGTTCAGATACATACATCTATTGCAAACCTAATATTAACTGTACCTTTAGAAACTTTATTCTACGCGCTTCCTTACGAGCAGCAATGGTATGTTTGGCACGAAAGAGATAAGAACCGCGTTTCCGCGACGCCAGGCAAGATAGATTACATTAAGCAAATTTCCGCAATACTTAGTCTTCGTCGGTTGTGGGTAACGCAATCCTTGACGATTCAGGGAAGTGACGTAACATCTATTACCTCAGAGGTACGAGTCAAGCTGCAATTAACGTCAGTACCATACTCCAATTTTCCAATGAACGAGAACGTTTTCCAAGGAGCTTTCTCTCCGTTTAGGGCATTTGCGTTGGGCCGGATAAAACAGTAATCACACGAATTGCCGATTCATGCAATTGTTGGAGTTCGCGTACCAATCCCTTTATTAAAATAGGGAACCAGGTCCTGCGAATTTCAAATCGATCTATTGCACCTAGATTTAGACATTTGTAGACGATTTCAACATTTACCGAATTAAATTACATCATTCGCATGTAATTAATCCTGCATAGGCATCAGAAAATCTTGTGCATAGCATCGTCACACACCTTCACTCTCTAACTTATGAAGGTCTATTAGCGTACATTTTCAGTGGCAAAATTATTCATGATACCTTCACGCGGACATGCAATATGCATCATAGTCTGTGCCACACACGTGTGGCAAAACTTCGTATTTCGTAGAGCTGTCCGAATTGGAATCCTGCACAGTGTGCGTAATAAACGGATTTTAGCGGTCCTCTTAATATCTTCGATGCATATTTTCGAATTAACAAGCTGAGACCAAATTTAACATATTTATCAATACCTATCGAACTACGTTTGTCGCGGCAAAGAAATCTCTGTTTACAATTTATGTTACTAAGCTAATTACCCAATGTACCTCATGAGACTTTAGCTAATCCTTCGCTGAATCTGACAATGTAAATCATTTGTAAGGATACCTATTTATAATTTAATTGCCTGATATATTTCGTCAAAAGCACACCCTCGAATTCCCTGCAAACTTCATAAATAATTCACCAATGACAAGATCGATAAAACTCATATTAACAATGGGACTACCAAAGGGGACAAAATGACTAGCTTTGGATACAATGTCATCGCAATTCCAGAGAGTATGCAGTTGCATATTGGAAAGTAAGCGTAGTATCTCAGATTTTCCATCATGTACACGTAGCATTTCGGTTACCGGGAGAACGTGGGTCGAAAATAGAAGACTCGGGTCAGACGTAGTGTCCGTGGGCAACTTGTCGGGCCATTAGTGTGATCATATCTGGTCATGTTAAGCTTTAGTTGAAGTCGATGGTATTTGTCGTTTAATCGATTTGTGAAGTTAGGAGTCGAAGTCGAACAGGGTTGTGATATTGCAATACAGTGCTGAGCGTTGCAGTAAACCGAGAAATAGTTCGTAAATTTATTGTCATTCACACATATTTAAGTTGTTTTTGCCAATAAATACTGCCACTGTCCAATCTCTGTACCAATATCGGTTTTTATTTGTCCATGGTCATAATTATGTGTGCTCCATTGATTTCATTATGCCCATTTAAAACCTTGCGCTCGAGAGGCGCACTTCAGTCGCCATTTCGTAGAATTTTGGAGCACGACATTCATAAACATGTCAAATTCCGTATAATGTAACGGTGTGCGCGGTATTGAAATCAAACAACTGTTCACGTTAATTACCGTACGACATCTTATACCAGCTCCGAAAATTATCCTCCGCGTTGTGACCAAAAATCTTTGAAATCCTGTCCGCCTTTGGCCAAAAAATCGTAGAGTGCTAATATAAAAAATCGTGGAGATGTCTAATTGCCATCAACAGTATGTATGATATTTAGGCACTCGTTCCAGCTTGATGATTCTAATGCCAACAATGAGTTTCAATTAGCTCGCAATTTTAAATTCCTAAGCAAACATATAAATTCTATATCCTTGTCATCCTTCAACCAATCTACAGCGATCACTGTTACGCTTCTCGTATTCTCAAGCATGTTACACTTCGGACATTTGGTGAAACGTAACCTACCTTCTAGTTTTCGAAGCTTTCCAGACAAACTGTTGAAACCTCGCAATAATGCTCCTTGGAGGTTCGAAGATAAAGGAAACACGATATTTAAATTTGGAAAACAGCAGTGAGAATGTGAGAAAACAGAGGGGTTGCGAAGGTATATACTTCCATGAATGTGGAGTAAAGGCGAAAATATGTTCGGTAAGCAAGAGGTGAATGAGAACCTTCATTACAAAAAGAATACTACACTTCTTCAGCAAACATGAACTCTATAACGGTTTGACTGAAGTACGTCCATCATTTGCTTGCTATAGCGAATCAGGATTACCTATCAAGTATATTACTAGCCACTTCACATGCATTATCAAGCTTGACACAATACTCAACTTCCACAGTGCCCCAATATCACGGTTATCTCTAAATTCCTCAGAGAAAAAGGGATCTCTGCTCCATTTTCCATCTTTTCATACATAATTTCACATTTCCTCCCCCTCGACAGCCCCGCTGCTGTATTTATGAACGTGACATGTTCCGCCGCACCAAATCGATTGGTAGTTCGACCCTAACGGGTCTGGAGTTCACCAACAGAAGACCTACCGGCTCGGAACGATTCTTAGGATGGATGGATCGTGGATGAAGCGTAATACCTGACCGAGTGCGTCGTTACTTATGAGGGACACGGTGTGGGCCAAAATAAGCTGAAGTTAACCGGTGTAAATCTAGCTTTCCCTCCCTCCGCGACGCCGCCGCTCGCTTGATCCTCTCCCTACCTTCCTTTTTCCCATGTCCTGCACCGTGCTTACTTCCTCGCCGTACAGACGTAGACGGTCTAGTCAGGGGTGGCTTGATCGACGTGTTTCCGGACCGAACTACATCTAAAAACGTCCTCCGTGTGCACCATACACGAGAGTAATTGGACAGAGCATAGAGAGGATTTGCAAGATCTCTGAGTCACGGAGGATTTTCTCCCAGGACCTCTTTTCCTTCGTTTGGCTTTGATTTCAGCGAGACGGCTTGTGGCTTCAGTGGAGCATTTTGATAAAGGTTTGCTTGTAATATTGCCGAATTTCGCGCAGAAAATATTGGTAACTTTTGGTAGAATACTGTTCAGAATTTTGACGTATGCTTTGCTCAATCAATTGGAAACATTTTGATGATGTTGGTTCGAAAATTATGCTTCAATTCTTTAGTGAAATATTGATATTCGCTCATGTAATTATTATTGTAAGAAACGTACCTAATTCGCTATCCATTGGACTATTTAAGCTTTAAAGCTATCATTTCTTTTAACATAGCTACGTATAGGGCAATTAATTCTACGACACATTGAATTCGTTTCTTTGAGTATATTTGTGCGCGTTAAATGGCATGTTCTAAACGAATTCATGCAAGAATTGGATATCGAATAGGTTATTGATTCGATGGAATGCTGGCTCGAAAATTTTGCCCGCAGTCTGCATTTGCACGTTGATCGTATTGCTACCAGCGAAAAAAAGTGAGCTGCATTCATTGGGGATGATTATGTAAACGATTGACCTATATTTTTAGGAAAATCTGCATCTACTTTTGTTTAATGCGAATTCTCAGTTCGCGGGTATTAGCAAAGATTCGCTGCAACAATCTTAGAATCTATTTAATTCTAATTTTAAGCAGAGTTATGCATTATTTCGAAAATAAGCGTTTTGTTTCTATGCCACTAGCAAGCAAAATAATTATAATTCTTAACGCACGCTTAAGATTTATATATATAGAAATCAGAATATTGTAAAAAGGTGTTTAATCAGTCAAAACCGCATTAAAGCGACTGATAATTTTGCTTTCCACGTGTATAGCTTGTCTAATTTGGTGCGAGTTTTAATTTGTAACTTAGAATTCGTTTCCCGCCTACCCACGAAAAATAATTATCTACTTTTGGAACCATTCTCTTGCGTTTTCTTCATAAAATAGCGGTCTATTGACTAATGCTATGAAGAATATGAAACGCAGAAAATAACATGTTTAATTACTACTAACCATGGCAAATTAATTCATATACAACCACTTGGTTTGAGGTAAATATGGCTTACAAACCTGTGATGTGCACTAACTTCGGTGGTCAGTAATCCAGCGTTTACCCCAGTGCAATAGAAATCTTCGGAAATGTTATACGTAGCATCATATTACTAATGTGCGGCTGCGTTAATTTGTATTACGTAGGAAGCACGTAATAAAGGATTATGGAGACGTAATATGCGATATTACCGTTCCCTCGTAACTTCTGATTTCATACCACCTGTCGCCAAAATATCCTTCTGAATTTCATATTAACATGTATGTGCTAAACTCACTCTACTACGTCCATCAGGATTATTTCCTAAAATGCATAATGTAATCGAAGCAATTTACACCATACTAGTTCCACTATTATATCGAATTCCCTTTCCTATAAAATAATCTCGAAATACCTGCTTAAATGACAACTCAAAATGGCGACAAAGATATTCCTTCACATTTTCATATTTACCAGCAGCACTTCCACGCATTTCCTTACCAAATTCGTATTAACGCCTACGCATAATGAAATCCTTGCAAAAGAAGGCGGAAGGTACATTCGATCCCTTCACGAGCATGCATGTGTACATCGGATCCCGTGTTTCTTTCTGTTCAAGCTCCGTCACGTGTACTTGCCACGGTCATGTGATTGCTAAGGGAAGAAGGGACGGCGAGAAATGGAGGACTAAAAGAAGTTGACGGTATTGCAGAGAGGTGAAATATATTCCACGCACGCATACATACACAGGGGAATCGAAGGAATGTGCGCAGTCGTTGGTCTAGCTGAGCCCATACTTCGTAACTGTTACCGTTGACACTTCATTAGGATTTGTTTATCATCCTCCGCGCCGATCCACCGTGTACCATTTTTATTTCGTCCACACCGTCCCGAATATTGTGGCCAAAAGCACCATTGCACGAATTCCTGCACGACGATCGTTTCTTCGTACCAGAATTACTTTCGATCCTATTACCTGGCGTAATTCGTGAGTCAGTGGCCTGCTCTTCCAGCTTATGTCGTTTTCAAAAATTTCGTGGCTGAATTTGTATACACGTGATCGTGGGTGATCAGTTATGGCAGATTTGTGGCTGCTTACGAAATTCATTGAAGTAAAGATATTTTGTTCTTTTTCTTTATTTGTGTATATATTGAAAAAAGGATTGCTGCTTATATTTTGCTGTATAATTTAATAGCTGCAGAATATGTAATGAAGTCAGTCGACATCGGGGCAAGGTTAGAGGGACAGTTATGTTGAATTAAGTCGGAATCCATTATTTAAAAATTACTGAAAACAGATTATAAGGGAAGAGATGTATCCTTATTGTATACTAAAGCACTCAGTAAAGATTTTTTAAGTAGAATTTTACCGATATATAGACTTTAGTTCGAATCTAAGCTATCACCTCCGAATAGATTTGGATATTACTGGAATTCTTTGTTGTTATAGAAAAGGCAGGAAAATACATAATCCTTCTAGGCTTTAAGTACAACCATTCCTTTACGTTCATTCTTGAATAGTGCAATTACATATTCCTCAATACTTCATATAAATCTACAAACTGTATTATACAAGTCTAACCTAAGTTATCTGCTACAACTTCACGAATATATGAACTGAAATCTATGACAACAGATATATCTAATAATACCGAGAAATATCATTCCACATCATTAACTAAACCTTCGGTTCCACGAAAATATTTTTATTTCAAATTTACAGATCCACTTCCCTCTATGGTCTCTGCACATATAAATTGATGTACAATTAAGTAGCACTTATGCGGAAATATACACTGCAATGTTTGCCTTAATTCACTCACTCATCTACATGCAAATGCCCATATCAGACAGAAAAAGCGATGAAATTACTCATAGGAGCACATATGGAACGAAAGTAATGATAACCATAATTCAGTACCATTAGCACTCTGCATCTACTCATAAACTTCCATTTTAGACGCAATAGGGGTCGAAGTTCTTCATGAAACAACACCTGCAATAGCTACGCTATGCGACAAAATTATAGTCCGCACTACAGTTTTCAGCGCTTTTCGAAAAAATGCAGAGCGGTATATCTGTGTAAAAAAAATTGCTTTTTAGTATAAACAAATTTGATTCGAAGGCGTGTCGTTTGCGTTACACAAAACAATTGATAAAAACGTTGAAGAAACTCTTACTATTTTCAGAATTTTATTTAAGCATAAGTATAGAGGGATCAAGAATGAATTCCTTCTATTTATGTGCTTCACAAGTGTGACATGGCAAAAAATGTTTGCTCCTAGATTCGCATTCACCACACTGAATTATAGCAGATTTTAGGAGAGGCTATTGTAGATCATATCCTCTTTGCTCAGTCTTTTTTTGACACATTAGCCATGCAGTATTACTTTCCCGCGATTTTTCACAGAAACCGGTGAAATTTGTAGAAAGGGTTGTAGACGGTAGTTAATGATCGCTTTCAGTGATAAGGACTGACAACGCTACGCTAATACGTATGCGAAACATGCGTTCAATGAGTTTCGATATATAGTGCACAGGAACCTGCAACCTCTGCTGTTATTTCCTCGCGTACGGCGTGATAACGTCTATCCCATGTCTAGACTACTTCCTTCCAAAGTTCCAAAAACCGCAGCCCGGAAAAGAGTCATTCGTTGAGACGAAAACAAGATTCGCCCGTCATATATATATCACATGGCTTCCAGTTCCCCGAATCCGCCGTAATTACTCGGTGCCTGCGCCACGATGGCGATGGAAAATGTAGTTCAAAACGTGTCCATTAGGTACTAATTATTTGGCTGAATTGATGTGTTTTGGATATTGTGAAATCGAAGGTGGTGTAATCAATTTGCTAGGAAAAACGCATAACGGAACCACGAGTGGTTTTAGGGAGCGGAACGAGGAAGGTGGAGGCTAGAGGACGAGTCTGAAAGAAAGGTGAGCGGATGAAAATAAAAGGACGTATGCGCCCTCTGTTTATACCCCCTTCGGCTCTTTCGACCACTATTCTTTTGGATTATCAGGTATGAAGGTTACTGATTCTTTTCTACAGAATCGAATGCAAGGAGGAAGAGTGCTCTTCCCATGCAGTAGCGGAGTGGGAAGGGTTGAGCTTCAATGGTGGGTTGAAGTTAGAGATTAGTTTGAGCGTTTGTAACGCTTTGGCTGTTAAGGGTGAGTTATAAAAGTATTACTTAATAATATTAAGGATAGTCTGTTAAATAATGGTGTCACTTAATTCCGAAAACGAACCTCATCATCTTGGATTCCACGGGATTGCAAAAGATATATGACTTACTTTGAACTGTACTGCGCATGTTCTACTTAAAGAATACCAGCACAAGTCTTATATCGGACGAAGTAGGGACTGCCGAATTCTGGAATTAATTTAATCAAGTAATTAATTAATTAGATTACAAAGATGATTCAAATCTGCCAATTGATTAATGCTATGGATGTGATCAATTATCATATTGAACACTATTACCATTCGCTATATTATTGACTAATGACGATTACAAGAGTTTGTAATATCGTGATTGAGGTACTGTGCACCTTTTGTTAAATGCATGTCTACATTTTCCTTATACAATTACTGTAATTTCGCCAGCTACGCCTAAAGAAATAATATTAATGCAATTTCCCTTGACGTACGCATTAAGCGAATTGCCATCAACAGTCTGTACGAACTTTGGATTAAGTAGCATCCATTCCTGACTCTATTATAGTAAAATCTCTTCCCTTCCGATTTCAATTTTTCATTTACTGTTGCGCGTGGTATCAGAAATCCGAAGCACGACTAAAACCGATTTTTGCAGTGAGAAGATGGAATTACATGCTAACAGGCCTATTCATATTCATGAAAAGAAGAGGGAAGTGTAATGTGCAGGGTCGGTACTCATTCGGCATGAGCCGTTGATTTCTCACCCACAGTTGCCGCTCTCACCATCCACAAGCGACATCCGGTTTAGATGGCGAATCTGGATGGAAATAGAGAACATTTGTTACTTGTGCATGAAATTTTTTAGTTCTACCACCACAGCAGCGCGCTGCAGAACGTAGCAGAGCAATGCAGAGCAATAAACAGCACCGAATATTACCGCACAGCACAGCACAGCAAATTACTCCTTAGGACAGCACCACTCCGAGCAGGACGGCTTCCAGAGCAGAGCACTCCAGTGCACGGCACCGCATTGGATAAAACCGCAAACAGAACAGAGTACAGCAGTGTGCAGCTGATTGCAGTGGGGCGCACGAGTGAGAAGGGGAGCAATGTTGGGCCCAGTAATGCTTCGAATACCAATGAACAACTGCGAGTGGCACATGTTCCTCAAATAACGCAACCGATACTAACCAGAGTAGGTCACAGCAGAGTGCAGGAAAGAGCAACTGAGCTCAGGAAAGCATGGCTGAGTGCAGCCGCGTACGGTATAGCGCCGAATAGTGCCGAATAAGATGGACTAGCACCGCTCCGAGCAGCACAGATACAAACAGCAACGCTACAGCTATAGTGCGCAGCATAGCACAGTTCAGTTAATGATACCACAGAAATGCATCGAATAAAAATGTTTCCCAACCTTACCTCATCTAACCACAACCAACACAACGAAATCTAAACAAATATTACGAATACTTCCCCGCCAATCCTATGCATATCGAAGCAAAGCAGAGCGCGTGAAAGCGCTGCAGAGCACAGCAAGTCACACTATAGAGTTGTGTACCACCGAATATCACCGATTAGCAGAGTTTTGGACGTGAGTGCTCCGAATATCGACATCACCGCGACGGAGCACATGATAGCGCGGCAGATCACTGCAGAGCGTAGAAGAGTTCAAAAGAGCACAGTGAAGCACAGGACACCACGGTATATAAGATAATAACGCAGGTTCCACTACCAACACTAAACCTAATTATAATAGCACTAAACCTGAATGTAGCAAAGCAAAACAGAGGGCAATATGGTAATGCAATACGCCGAATACCAATGAATAGCAGATGTTAGCACAGACTCCCAACGTAACCCAACCGAGCATAATCTAACTTATCCCAACCATTGCAGCGCAACCCAGGAAGCAAAAAAGCGCATGAGAGGGCAACAGAACAGTGTGAAGTGCCGTATACAGCCGAACAGCAGCCAAAAGCGCAAATTCCTAACCTAAGCATACATAACATATTCAAACCCTTCCTACTCTGACGCAATAAGGTCTAGCTGCAGCTGTGCAAGGCAGATCGTTGGAAAGCACAGTAGGCGTCAGTGAAGCGCAGAAAACACAGAATAGCAGCGAAAAATGCTGATTCGGAACCTACCCTAACTTAACCGACCCAAGCATGTAATAACCTAACCTCATGTGCACTACTTTCCCTAACCGGCCTGCAGTTGTCATAAGCAGAACGCAGAGAAACGAAGCAGACAGCAGGAGAATCT
The DNA here is from genome assembly GCF_001483705.2 of Eufriesea mexicana. NCBI lineage: Eukaryota > Metazoa > Arthropoda > Insecta > Hymenoptera > Apidae > Eufriesea > Eufriesea mexicana. The sequence continues at coordinate 353,820 of NW_016907965.1, read as the reverse complement.
ATATTGCGCTAAATAACAGAGAATACTAGCGAAAAGCACGGATAACAATCCCAAGCGAATCTGACCTGGTACATCCACAGTTGAGCACAGCATAGTGCCTTGGAGTACAGCAGAGCATAGCACAGCAGATCAAACAGCCGAATACCTCTGGCGGCAGTGTATAGCACAGATTACTTTACTAACATTGTCCATCGTTGCACAACCGAACCTTACCACAGTAGAGCATATCCGTGCGAAACGTATCGCAGCAGAAAAGAGCAGTGCATAATAAAGTAACGGGCACCATCGGATCGCAGCGAATAAAGCAGACTCTTGTCTTATCCTAATCTGACCTAACCTTATAAATTCTATCTTCCCAAACCTATCCAGGGCGTACTATTGCATTGAGCACAAAAGTGCAGCGGGGCGCAGCAGAGTATACACAGGCGCTAAATACTAATGAATAGTACCAATGCCGTTGGATAATCCTATCCACTGGTCTTTAAGTGTAATACAAATTTCAGAATGATCAAAGGACTGATCAATTATGGCTGGAGATGTTAGGTTATGAATATACAGTACTGGCTATAGCCACCTACTCAGTACTATTCCCATTGGTATAATCCATTAATGGTCATTCAAATTCTATGACGACGGTAGAATGACGAAGGTGTAAGTCAATTGTCGCCAGAGATATCAACAATTGGCAATACAGGAGTGGGTATACCCGCCTACAAAATTATATAGCCATTTTAATGATCTACACACTGACCATCTAAATTATATGGCAATCCTAGAATTGTCATGGTATGGATCAATTATCGCCAGAGATATTAACAATTGAAGATAAAACACAGGGCGGAGCCACCTACAATGTGCTACTGTCATTTGAGTAACCTTTTCAAGGAGCATCTGAATTGTATAATAAATTATTGAACGATGAATGGTTAGATAAGTCGTCGCTATAGGAGTTAACAATTAACAATACGTTACTCAGTATAGACATCTACACGTTCCCGTAGGCATTGAATATATACATTCACTGATCATATATTTTCCACGAATATTATAGAACGACCAGTACATACTTTACATACTGCAATAGATATAATCTAGTGACAGTACGGTACTGGGTATAGAAATCATTTCAGTGCCATTGTAATTGAATTAGTATATTCGCAGATAATCTTAGTTCTATAGCTATTCCACAATGATGAGTGCTTGGATCAGATATTTGTAGAGAAATTGACAGTCGGCAATACCGAACTGTGTATACACGTCTACGCACTGTAAGTGTCATCTGTTTAATCTGTTTACGGAAAACAGATTTATCAGCAACTTTAGTATGGCAAATGGATCGATCAATTAATGCAAGAGACATCAACTATCGACAATAAAGTCCTGCGTACAGTCATCAATACAGTACCATTGCGATTCAATTATCCTATTCACTGATCATCTGTATACTATAGCAATTCTAGAAGAACCATCGGATAGATCAATTATCCCCAGAAAAACTGACAATCTGCAGTACGGTACTGAGTATATCCATCTTCACTTCACCGTAGCAACTGTATTAATCTATTCTCTGATCGTTCAAGCTCAATAACAGCTCTAGAATGACCATTACTGTAGCCGGCTACAAAACACTGAGGCCACTGTGTCATTTTAAGCAGCTACGATTCTTGTTCCACAGCAGATTTAGAAATATCAGTGTGCATATCAATCATCCCCCGACATATTGCCAATTGACAACACACTACTATGTTTAACCCTCAGCAGAGCACTATAGCCCTTGGCAAAATTTAATCACTGATCACATAAATTCTATAGCAGTTCTCGAATGACCAATGGAAAGTTCAATTGACGATGGTGATATTAGAATTTACACTACAGTAAAGGGTATGGTCATCTTCAATGTACTGTAGCCATTGGTTTAAAGTATGTTCTGATCATCTATATCCCATATTAGTGATAGAAGGATTATTGGATATGTCAATTATCGCCAGTGGTGCTAGCATTGAACATCTCATTACTGAGGATTTGTATCTACACATTACTAAGCCGCAGTACTGTAGCCATTAGGTCAATGTACACGCTGATAACTTTAATTCTATAGCAATTCTGGAATGATTAATGGGTAGATCGATTATTAGTAGAGATGACAATATTCAACAAAACAGTACTCCGTATATCCGCCTACGTCGCACCATATCCATTGCATCAACGTATTCACTGACCGTTTACGTTTCATACCATGTCAAGAATAATCTGTGGCTTCATCAATTGCCGCAACAGCCATTCAAAGTTGAGAATACAGTATTGTGTGCTGCTACGTTGGCGGAAGTATAGCCACCTTTGTATTAATCATGCCATTGAATAAATCTTCTCAGTTTATATATAAATTCCGCAACAATTCGAGAAATATGAATAATTGGATCAACTATCTCTAGAGATGTTAACAGTTAAGAGAACATTAGTGGTTACAGCCATCTATACAGTACTACGTCCATAGCATTAATCTATTTACTGATGTTGTAGATTCTGTACCATTTCTTCATTGATCAATTGATACATGATTTGTCGCTTGAAATATAAGCAATTGAAATTACAGTGCTCACCGCAGCCATGCACACAGTAATATAGGCAATGGATTAGTCCAACTACTGATCATCAAAATGCCATAGCAATTCTATAATGACACGTGTTGTTAATGAGACGTTAACAATCAACAATACTGATCTGTGTACAGACACTCACGCTGTACTACCGCCACTGGATTAATCTACTCTCTGATCATTAACTACCGTAGCATCTCTAGAATGATAAATCGCTAGATCTATAATCGCAAGTGATATTGGCAGCATACGATACAGTACCGTGCGTTGCATCTTCATGGAAATATGGCCACCTACGTAGCACTAACGCAAATGCATTAATGTATTCTGTGATCACGCTAATTCAATAGCAGTTCCATATTAATCACTAGATAGACGGAAATGACAACAATAGTTCATTCGGCAATTAGTGTGTCTACCAACGCATAGCTATGGTCACTGTATTTATCTATTCACTAATTACGTAAATTACAAAGCAGCCCCTGAATTATCAATGGATTTACCATGTATCTCTGGGTATAAAGTCAATTGAAAATGCAATGCAGGGTAGAGCCACCGTCAATGAAACATAGCCACCGCAATAATTGATTCATTGATCATTTATTTCAACGGCATCTCAAAAACCATCAATGGACAGGTCAACCCTCTCTTGGGACAGTAATAAGTAATAATGTCAACCAATTATAGCCATATACGCAGGACTCTGGCCATTGTACTAATGAATTCATCGGACATTAATAATCTATAGCTATTCCAGCATTTTCAATAGATAGATCTATTATCACCAGAGATACCGGAACTAACAATTAAGCGCAGAGTATTGCAATCAGCGCAGTACCGTAGCCGTTGGATTAATCAATCCAGTTATCGTTCAAGTTCCACAGCATTTCAAGAATTATCAATGGATGTTTCAATCATCTCTAGGCATGTTAACAATTAAAAGTACATATTATAGCCGCCGACACAGTTTCATATGCTTTGCATTGATCTATTCACCGATCCATTCAGATCTAAAGCAATTCATCATTGACCAAAGTATATATCAATTTTAGCTTGAAACATTAGCAATAGGTTGTGCAGCACTTATTGAAGCCATACACGCAGCATTATATCCATTGGACAAATTTTTTCATTTCTCACGTGATTTCCACAGCAATTCAACTATTATCAATATTTGGATCTATTATATCAATAGACATTAATATTCAAGAGTGCACTACAGGCTATAGCCGCCCACACTCTACTATATCCATTGGATTAATCTATTCGCTCATGACGTATGTACCATTGGAATTATAGCATCATCAACGGGATGATCAATTATCGCCTGAGATAATAGCAATTGGCAATGGAGTACTGGGTACAACAATGGACGCTGCACGGTAGCAATATGATTGATTTATTCACTGACACTTTTGCTCCATAGCATTTCCAGAATGACCGACGGATCTGTCAACTGTCGCTGGAGATACAGGCAACCAATGCAGCAGTACTGAGTATAGGCACCCACGCAGTGCTATAAACATTGCATTAACCTATTCACTGTTCATGTAGGATGAAGAATGCAGTACTGAGTATAGCCCTGTACGGAGTACTATAACCATGGCAAGAATATATTCGCGGATCATTTTAACGCCATAGCAATACTACGATGATAAATGGGTGGAGCAATTATGTCTAGAGGAGGTAACAATCAACAATACACTACAAATTAGAGCCATCTAGGTATTACTATATCACTTGCATTAATCTATTCACTGATCACGTACCTTCTATAGGAGTTGTAGATAGATGAAAGGACAGATGACTTGTCGGTTGAAATGTTAACGATTAGCTACAAAGTAATGAGCACAGCCACCGACACATTAATAAAGACATTGGGTTAACCTATTTAGTGATCATCCAAATTCCATATAGAAATTTTGAACTGACCAATGGATAATTATATTATCGCTTGAGGTGTTAACGGTTGAAAGTACAGAACTCAGTATAGCCTACAGCATAGTCCTGTAGCATATGGTGTGAAGTATTCGCTGATAATGTATATTGCGTTGCAACTAGAGAATTCTCAATGGATAGATCAATTACCGCTAGAGATATTAGCGATTGATCGTACATTGCTGTCTATAGTCACGTTTACAGCTATTGTTTGCGTTATCGGGGCCCGCCAATTGGCGACCGCGCCGTACATCGAGCTAATGCTTTATAACTGCTTCGCGAAAAAGGTACTATTCTACTTTGTAGCGTCACCGCTGCAGGGGAACGCGTGAGTAGGTGTTGAACGCGCGGCTTGGAAAAACCCTGCCCTCACCGTTGGAGGATCATGGCACAAGTTGGACATACCCTTGCGCGAAGCAGCTCACTTGGCCGTGGCTCCGGGTTGTCTAGCAGCCCACAGCCTCGTTATCAGCGGGGGCCACGTGGAGGCGGAGCTGCCAGCCTTCGCACGGTCCTAGCAGGTTGGCGTATGCCGATATACCTGCACCGTCCCGGGATCAGTCCCTGGATACCGCCTGCGGTGACGCTCACAGGTGTCTTACCTATCACACCTTGTTGTTGTGTTCATCCGGTGCTTCCTGTGGTCATCCTCTCTGGCCATTTCTTCGTATGTCCCAGTTGGCTACTTCCTCCTTAGCAGCGGTTGGTCCTGTTCCGGTTGGATCCTGCTTGTGCCTGGCTTGTGCTTTTGCTTTGTCCTCTTCTTCTAACTTCTTCTTCTTCTTCCACAACGCGTCTTCTCCCTCCGCAACCACGTGTTCCTCGTGAAGTTTTTCCTTATCACCTTTCCCGCCATTTCTTCTCCTTGGCGGAGAGTACGTCGCGAGCGAACTTCCGAAAGTGACGGAGCGCCTTTCTTGACGTCAGGATGTGACTTTTGACTGGCCACCTGAATTTGTGGCCGCCGAGTCCTTCCTTCAGTGCGCGCCGGTCTTCACTAAAAAGTGGGCACACTTCTATGATGTGCCTCGGCGTTTCCTCTTCACCGCAGTCGCACAGTTCCGTTTCGCTGCAGCCAGAGTACCTCAGCTTATTGTTGAAGTCACCATGGCCGTTGAGGGACTGTGTCACATGGTGGTCCACGTGGATCCTCTTACTCTTGACCTTCTCGGGGACGCTGCCGAAGTAGGCGTATGTCGTTCGTCCTTTCCCTGTCGCTCGCCAACGCTCCTGCCGAGTGACCATGGCCTCGTCCCGTAGACGTCGTTTCGCTTCCACTATGTTGGTGGATCCCTTCCTTTCAGCGTACATCTGCGTGCGCATTTCGACCACCAGGTCGATAGGCATTCCCCAGCCATCACTGCAAGAGCCTCTGTTGAAATTGTCCGGTATGCTTTCGTGACCTGAAGCAGGGCCATTCTCTGCAATCTCTCGAGGATCTTCTTTATCTTCAAGTTCAGTAGGTCGCTCCAACCGGGTGCGGCGTACGTGGTGACCGGGACAGAGAGCCCCATGTACAGGGTGGTTGAAGCTCCCTGCCAGAGACCCCATTTCGCCTGGGCCATATTTGCAAGGCTACTGAACATCCTTCTGCACTTGTACGCTGTTTCCTCCACGTGCTTTTCTATCCACAGGCCGCGTTCAAGGTGAACGTCCACGTATTTGGTTGATGGGCGCATCCTGATACTTTTCCCCTTGATGCGAATTGTTGGTGGCCGTTCGGCGTCGAGCTTCCCCTTCACCAACCGGATCTCTGTCTTTTCGGCCGAAAGTGCTAGCCTCTTGCGGTTGCACCATATCGCGACCGCTGTGACAGATGATTGCCCCTCTCGCCGCAGTTCCTCCTTCGAGTTACCGCCGACCGGGATTATTATATCGTCGGCGTGCGCGAACGCTTCACATTGGGTCTCCTCGGACTCTAGTTGCGCCAGCAAGTCGTCGAAAACTAGATTCCAGGGGCTGGGGCCTAGTATCGACACTAGCGGGCAACCCATTGTTACTGGCTTCTTGACAGATTCGTGCTACCCTATCAACTGGACTCTTCTGTCCGTGAAGTAGCTTTGCGTCAGCTTGTAGAAGTTCTGCGCGCAGATCCTTCGCTTCAGTTCTGGAGCACATTAGACAACCACACATCATCGAAGGCACCCGAAATGTCGAGTGCAATCGTTAAAATGTACTTCCACTCGCTCTTCTAATTTATCGCTCCTCATAGCTTCACAATTGCGTCCTGTGTAGATTTTTCTGGACGGAATCCGAACTGTCGCTCGGAGGACAGTATATGATTGTGGAAGATTGGGGTTATCCTTTTCGCCATTAGTAGCTCCAATAGCTTGCCAATCATTGGGAGCAAGCATATCGGCCTATACGACTTTGGGCTACTTCTGCCTCTGTCCGGTCCTTTCAGAATAGTAACAACGTTGCCGATTTTCTATCTCCTCGGGAAGGATCCCCACCCGAAACAGGCGTTGACGAGATTCAGTAGCTCCTGAGGCACAGATCTCGATGCTTCCTGAATTACCTCCAACTCGATTTGGTTGGGGCCAGGGCATTTGCCTCTTTTGAGACGCGCTATCGCGCTACCCAGTTCCTCGTTCCTGAATGGGGGCCTCTCTGCGGTTCCTGGGGAGTTCTGGGAGTCCTCTCGGATCCACCGTTGCTCGGTTGCGTCTTTTTCCACGTCACCATCTGGAACGAGCACGGTTAACATCGCCTCCACCGTGGATTGCCAGTTCCAGGTTTCCTCTTGCGGCGTGCAGAGTGCGCACGTCGCCTCTTCTCTCCTCAGTTTCCCGAGGACAGTCTTGTAGACAATACCACAGGGGTCTTTGTTTCCTTCTTCGGTGACGAACTGGCGCCAGTTTTGGGTCTTCGCGTTCGTCACCACTCTGTTGTACTTCTTTAGCAATTCGCGGTAGCGCTGTTTCTCTATCCCCTCGTTGCGGGGTCCTTGGTCCCCTGGTACCTCCTTCTTGCTCGGTACGCATCTCTCTTGGCACGTGTGCGATCTTGGGTCCATCAAGGGTTGGACCATTCGTGCCATTCCTTCTTCTGTATAGCCGCATCGCAGGCTTTGGTGAGAACCCTCTCCAGCTCTGCGACCATACTCTCCATGTCCGCTTGGCACTTAATTACCATTTCGGACAGGTTGCTCTTCTCTTCCAAGATGAACTGGTGGAACTTTTCCAACTTGGCACTCCTAGTGTGGAAGCGTGGTGAGTGTGGTGGAGGCAATGCTTTCCTCTTCTTTAGTTTAAGTTGCGACTCCAGTATCCGGTGGTGGCTGGAGGTTCCGTCCTCGTGCAACTTCCAGTCGTGCACTAGCCGTAGTGCTTCCGGAGTGACGAGCGTCACGTCGATGTTAGATTTCCCGCGCGTTGTCTCAAACGTTGTGACGACGCACGGCCTGTTCAGCACCAACAGACCGTGTTATGCAATCAGGCCATCGAGGAGTTCGCCTCGCTCGTCGAGCACCCTGCTGAAACACAGGGGCCATATAGCGTTGGCGTACGCTCCAACGATGACCCTCTTGCCCGCAGGTACGTCTGCACTTTATCCAGCAGCGCGATGCCGACTTCAATATTTTCCGACGGCGGAAAATATTGACTGACCGCGTATACCTCGGTGTCTCAGTCGCTTATCTGTACTCAAGCGCAGTGTCTCTTGCACAAACTCGCGATTTCGGGAGCCGTGATATGGTTTCCTATGTTCCCCACCTGAGGGTTGGGCGCTCTTATCTCCGCGACACATGATCGCGACGCTCGTCCCAAATCCGGGTATTTTACATTCCATGGTGTAGGGCTCCTGCATGAGTATGATATCTGCGCCCGTTAGCTCCATCTGCAACCTAACCTCGTGGGGCACGATACTCGATCGCTGCACATTGTGCTATAGGATCCTTATTTCCTCCGTCCGACCGTTTTTCTTCTCATCCATAAGCGGCTCTGGCAACTAACCTCTTCAGTGCTGCTTTGTAAGACGGGCAATTCATGCTGGGGATTGCATGATCGCTCTTCTGGCCGCTTGTTTGTAGTTAACGCATACTGCGTTTTCCTGCATGCCTGAGCACCCTTTCGTATTGCGCCCGTTCTCTGCGCTGTGACCGCAAGTGTCGTGCTTCTGACGACAGTGCTTCGCTACATACACGGAGCCTTGGCATTTATAACAGCGGTTGACGGCGTCGAAGTCCCGCACCCTGCACGCACTCCAGGAAATAAATAATTACCCGTATATCACTTTACTTCGCACTTGAGGACTGACTTCCACGACACAGTTGGTCTCTTCGCTGTCCTTGCTCCCTGTGCGGAAGCAGAACTCCATTTCTTGCACTTCCGCCTCTCCAAGCTTTTGCATATTCTACTTCCTTTGACCAGCGCGAATCTCATTTTCTGTCAGCTCTCGTGGGATGTCGTATATAATCATCCTCGGTCTGTTTCTAGTTGGCGTCCCAGCCTTCAGACCAATATCCTTCAGTTTGGCGTTCTCTGTGAACGCCCTGAGACCTTCTGCGGTATTCGTTTCTACCGCTATGCCATTGCCTTGTGCTCGGCGTACTGACTTCACTTGGATGCCCCTCTTCTTCGGGTTGACCAAGGTGAAGACCACTCCGCGCGCTTCCTCACTCGTCCTGATGTCCGTGTCCTCCAACGACGGCGTTATAATTACCACGTTCTTCGGCGACATTGTTGCTGACGTTGGCAGAAATCTGCTCGACACTCTCAGCTTGACGGCGTAAGATATTTGTCCGTTCCCGGCGGCCGAGACTGTGGCTTTCTTAGCCTCGGGTTCGAGGCGCTTTATCGCTTCCATTGCTCTGGAAACGGCGTCGCGTAATGCCGCCTTCGCTTCGTCTGATGACGAGAGCCTCTCCTCTAGTTTCCCGCAGAGGACGATATTCCTTAGTGTCAGGGCTTCCACGATCTTGCGCATTTCAAGGAAGCTCTCCAACACTCTTGCGGCGTTCTCTTTCCCAATCTTCATTGCCGGATCGACGCAGAAGGCCAGCATCTTCTTCTCTATTTCAGCTGCGCGTTTGACCATCTCCGACACTGTGCGCGTTGGCTGAGATGCTGGTGTTTCCTTGGTTTCCACCTTCTTCTTTGTCTGCTCCTGCGGGCGTCGTTTTTCCGGTATAGCACTCACTCTGCGCTTCCCCATTGTTTTCTCCTTCGCACCTCTACCTGCCTTGCGGCCGGCCAGGGTGGCTGGGACCTTCGCTCGAGTCAAAATGACAGTGGGGTTTTCCAGGCTTCTACCTGGGCCCGGCGTCATAGGTAATAACCTTGTTTACTCCTTCTTTAGTCATTCGAATTATATAACTACTAGTTTTGCATGTCCTTAATCCATGAAACAGATTTAATTTTACTTTTGGTTTCTAACTTTGATTTTAATTTCCTTTAACTTTAATATTTGCTTTTAATATTTAATATTTTTAATATTCTTAATATTTAATATACTTGATATCTGCCATTCGCCATATATTTGGATTTTAATTTTAATTTTAATTTTAATTATAATTCCTTTATTTAATGTTACTACTTTCCTTTCTTTCTTTTTGTTATTTTAGCATTAGCTTTAATTTTAAGTTTATCATTAATTATTAATATTATTAAGTATTATTAATATTGCGAATGTCGATGTTTATGAATTAAATATATTGAGTTTATTACATTTTCTGTCTCCTATTCTCTATATTCCGCGCGTTCGTTCGTGACCAGTCCGCTGCAGTTAACGGGATACACTCAGGCACCGTTAGGCCGCTCCGCGACGGGCGTGGTGTTCGCTCGCCTGACGATACGGCTCCGTGCTACGTGGCGTCCAAGATGGCCGCCTCCCATTATTATATCCTTAAAATTCTTCTTATTCCACTTATAGTCCGGATCACAGAAATATGTAGCTCAAAATGAGCACACTGGAGAATTCATAATCACAACTAGAGGGAATTCCTTCCTCTGCTCCTTTGTTCCCGAAAAATCGACGATGAAAGTTACCGGGCGTGTCACCGCCGGGCGGCGAAGGCGCCAAAACGCTTTTCTTCTATTTTCTCCGTTGAAAATCCTTCTAGCGACTCGGGACTCCGGCCACTGGTTCATTTTTACTTCACAATTAACCTATTATAAGTTTCCCAAGGAAATCCTAAGATTTAACCGCCGAACCGGACTTAGAACGCGGAACGATGCAGATTCGACAGCACTGCTCAAGGCCAGGTAGGCGACTCAGTCACGTTTACAGTATCGTAACGATTGAATTAGCCTTTTCGGTTATCATACAAATTCCAAGGCAAATCTATTGTGATGTATGGACAGAATTATTATCGCTAGCGGTTGTACCAATTTCAAATTCAGTGCAGAGTATTGCCACGAACGTAGTAGTATATCAATTCGTATAAGGTACTGTCCAATCACAAATGTTCTGTGGCAATTCCGGAACGATCAATGGGTGGATCAATCATCGCCAGAGGTATTAGCGATTGACAACACAGTGCTGAGAATAGCCACCTGTCCTTTACTATACCCAATGTATTAATCTATTCATTGATAATGTAAACTCTATTACAATACTAAAAGTGTTAATGGATATAGCGGTTACCTCTAGAGACATTAACGATTGCCTATAAAGTGCCAAGAACTGCCACCTATACATTACCAGAGCCATTGCGACAATCTATTTACTGTTCATCTTATTCCTGTAAAAATTCTAGAGTGACGAATGGGTAGATGCATTATAGCCAGAGTAATTAACAATTGAAGAAAGAGTACTGCGTACATTCATGCACATAGTACCATAGCCATTGATATATAGTATCTGCCGTAATTTCTATAGGAATACTAGATTGGTCAATGGATAGGTCAATTATTGCTAGATATATTACCAACTGACGATACAGAAGTGAGTATATAACTCTACACAGATCGATAGCACTTGCATTTATCTATAAACTGAACATATACATTCTAGAATAGCAATTCCAGAATGGTCAATAGAAATATCAATTGTCGCCATAGATTTAGAGAAATGACAATACAGTATACAGGATAGTCATATACAGAGCTCGACACACATCTATGCAGTAATATATCCTCTGCGTTAACTTCTTCACTGACCATGTATGTTCTATACCGATTACAAAAATAGCAATGGATAGATAAGTTATTGCAAGGGATATTAAAATTTCACTATAATGCAATGAGTATTGGCCCATAGGCTATCGTATAAAAATTTGTATAATCTATTCACGGATCACTCAATTTCTATAGCAGTTCAGCAGTAATTAACGGATATATCAATTATTGCCAGAGATACAAACATTTGACATTAATTTACCGAGTATGGCAATCAACGCGCTACTGCAGCCATTGATGCATTACTTATGCTGGTCGCCTTACTTCCAAAGCAACTAGAGAATTGGCCGTGGATGGAAAAGTTGTCGCTGGCGACATTGATAAATGACAACATAGCACTGACTGTAGCCATCTGCACAGTAACAAACCCGGCGGATTAATTTATTCGCCAATGAGGTAGGCTGCACAGCAGTTATCTAATGATAAATCCATATATAAATTGTCGTTTCATACGTGCACAATTGTTAACGCAGTACTGAGAATAGTCGTCTGCATCGTGCTATATCCATTGGATGAATCTATTCGCAGATCATCTATCTTCCACAGATGTTCTAGAATTGTCAATGGATACATCAATTATCGCCAGAGACATTTTCACTCTACAACAGGGTACTGCGTATAGCCATAGCGGCAGAAATTTACCCATTAGAACAACCTGTTCACTGACGATTTATATTGTGTTGCAGTTCCAGAATGACAAAAGCCATATCAAATGACGCTCATGATATTAACAACTTAAAATTCATAATTAAGCGTAGCCATCTATACTGATCTGTAGCCGCTGCGCTAATCAATCCACTGATCAGCTGCACTACGTAGCAACAAGGAATGACTAGAGAATGGATACATTACAGCTAGAGATAATAATACTTGACTATACTCTTCTGCGTACAGTCATCAACATGGTACTACACCCGTTTCATTTTTCTATTCACTAATGGCTTCTATTTTATGGCAATCCTAGGATCATTAATGGATAGATCAATAATCGCTTCAAGCATTGACAGCTGACAATGCAGTACATGGTGTTGCAGTTAATGCAGTTCTTTATGCATTGCATTAATCTAATCGCTGACTATATATGTTCTTCAGCAATTCCGGAATGTCCTATGCCTGGAAAAATTATAGATATACACACTGATAAGTTACAAAAGAGTACAGAGAGTAGTCGTCCACACAATGTTATGGCCAGTGGATAAATATATCGGCTGACGATTTAAATTCCGTAGCAACCCTAGAATGACAATAGAAGTGTCCATTATCGCACGCTGAGGCAACAACTGACCACAAGGTACTGCGTACAGCCATTGTCACAGTTCTGTAGACGCTGTATTAATTTGCTCACTGATGATAACAATTGACAAAAGTGGACTGAGTACAGGAATCTACACAATACTATAGCCACTGAAAATAATCTGTTCGCTGTTCATTTAAGTTCTTCTGGAATAATTGAGAGATCAATGGATACAGTAAGTGTCGCTGGAGAAAATGACGTGCGATAATACATTTCTTATTATATGCATCAACAGAACACTGCTGTCACCGGATTAATCTTTCCACTGAATATGTAAATTCCAAAGCAAATATAGAATAACCAAAGTATGCATCGCACATTGCGCGAGACACTTACAATTGACATTACGCCGCTCAGTACATTCACAAGCAGAGAGCTCCCTGCGTCGGAATAACATGTTCAATGATGATCTTGATTCTACTGCATTTCTGTAATGGTGGATGGCAGATACATTACTGCACGCAGTATTACGGACTGAGAACACAGTACTGAGCACAGCCAACATCACAGTACTCTTGCCGTTGGATTAATTGGTTCACTGATGCCTTAAATTCCACAGCGATTCGAGAGAAACCATTGAACGCATTAGCTACCGCAAGGGGTATAAACTATTTACTGTAGGGTACCTAGAACACCCACCAACAATGCGCAGTATCCGTTGAATTAATTTGTTCTCTGATGGTTTACGTTCTATTCCAATTCTAGAATATCGACGGAATAGAAGACTCATAGCCGGAGATATTAGCAACTGATAATACATTGCGAGAATAGCCACCTACACAATCCAATAGCCATTGAATTAATCAGTTCGCTGATCACCAAATTCTCTAGCAATTGTCGAATGTACAATTAACACTGCAATTGTCGCTATTGAGATTGACAAAAATTTCGATGCAGTACTAGGTGTAGCCATCGAAGTGTTACTATTGCCGTTGGCTGGGTTTGTTCACAGGACGATATCTATTCCACCGTACATCCAGAACAACCAGTGGGTGGAGCAGTTGCTGCAAGAGATGCTTGCGATTGACCATACGGTACTTGTTATGTTCGCCAGAACAGCACTGAATCCGTTGGATCTATTTGCTCACAGATGATCCAACTTCCACAGCAATTCTAGAGCGATGAATTTATTGTGCAGTTATGTCTAGAGATATTTACAATTGAGAGTACGATTGTGGGTACATCTACCAGCATAGCACTGTAGCCGCTGGATTAATCTCTTAACTGATGATATATATCCTACAGCAGGTATAGGATGACAATAGACAGTTCTAATACCGCTAGAGATATTGACGATAGACAACACAATCCTGTGTACAGCCATCATTACAGTACAGTTGCCGTTGTATTAATTCGTTTCCTTCCAAATTAATTTCGACAGCATCTCTGGAATGATCTATATATGTTCCAGATATTGCTGGAGAAATTTAAAATTGGCAGTACTGTACTGGGTATATTCACCAACAGAGCACAGTAGCCGTTGGATTAATCTGTCCAATTGCGATTTAAATCCAACGGCAAATCTAGATTTCCAAGAGACACAACGATTATCCCTCGACATATTGAAAACCGACAAGTGAGTACTGAATGCAGGCATCATTACAGTACTGCAGACGTTGGACTAATTTGTACACTGATGAGACAAGTCCTACAGGTTATATAGAAAAATCAATGTATGCTAAGGTTACTGCGAGAGGTATTTGCAATTGATATTACGGTTCCAATATCGTGTACCAGCTCAGCACTGTAGACTCTGGACCAATCAGTTAAGTGATAGTTCATATTCTGTAGAAAATCTAGAATACTAAAGGAGAGATCCATTACAACTCGAGATATTGTAATGGACAAAACTTTGCATAGTACAGCCAACATCGCATTATTGTTGCCGTCGGGATGACTTGTTCACTGATGATTTTATTTCCGTAGCAGATCTTGAATAATCAACATATAGATCCGTTATGACTGGAGAAATTTACTATTGACAGTACGGTACTTAGTGCACCCACCATGAGAGAATCCTTGTCGCTGGATTAATGTATCCAATGACGGCTGGAGTACCGTCGCAACACTAACATTGCACAGGGCATATCCATTATATTACTAACAATTGACGAAACTGTTGGGAGTACCGGCATTATCACATTATAGACGACGTTGGGGTAATTTGTTCGCTCATTACTCAAGTTCAGCAGCAAACCAACAGTTATTAATGTGTAGTACATTTGTGTCTAGAGATATTTGCAACGGACATTGTCGTGCCCGGTGCATCCACCAACAGAGCACTGCATTCGTTGGATCAATATGTTCAATGATGATTTATATTGTGTAGCTATTCTAGAACGACAAAAGACAGAAGCACTACCGCTCTAGACGTTATGAACTGACAACAGAGTTCTAAGTAGAGCCATTATCGCAGTACAGTTGACGTTGGACTAGTTTATTCACTGATGACCTCTATTCAACAGCCATTCAATGATAATGAACATATGGATCAGTTATTGTTCGAAAGATTTTCTGTCGTCAGTTCGGTATCCAGTACACGCACCAATAGGGAAATGGATGCGTTGCATTAATTTGTTCATTGACGATTGGTATTCTACAGCATTTCTGTAATAATCAATGTAAAATAAGATATATGTGGAGACGTTAACAATTGGTATAGCCGTAACCAGCCGCCAACAGGGCATTTGTGACGCAGGATAACTACGTAAGCTGATGGATTGGACTGCATAGCATTTGTAGGGTGACCAACGCTTAGGTCAAATATCGGTATACATATTGAAAGAGTCAACACGCTGCCGAGTTTAGTCACCAACACGAAACACTAGCCGCTCAAATAAACTGTCCGCCGACCAACGAATTTCTCCCGCATTTGTGTAACAATCATTGGATAAAGCAATTATCGCTTGAGACACTGACATATTCCAATACCCTACGGAGTGTAGCAATCAGCAGAGCACGGAAGACGACTGACTACTGTCTTCACTAATGATTAAGTTTGTATAGCAATTCAATATTGACAAAAGCCAATTCCAATATTGTATGAGATATATACAACTGACAACACAGTTGTGAATTCAGCGACCGTAAATCTTCTGTACCCGATGGAATGATTTTATCACTGATGACTTAAGTTCCACAGCATTTGTATAATAGCCAATGAATATATAAGTCACAGCAGTTAAAATTGCCTGTACGGGGCATATTACATGCAAGAAAACTTGACTGTAGCCGTTGAATTAATCTGTCCATTGGTGACCTATATTCATTAAGATTTCTTGAATGACGAAGTATATATCCATTACTCCTCTAGATATTGGCAATTTAAAACACCGAGCAGATAAAGGCCATCATATCAGTACCGCATTGGATTAATCCTCCCATCGATGGTATAAAGTCCACAGCAATTCCAGTACCATCAGTGTACAGTACGGTTATTGCTAGGGATATTTACAATTGACAATACTGTGTTTAGTACATCCACCGACAGAGAACTGTAATCGGCGGATTAATCGGCTAAATTATGATTTAAATACTGTAACACTACGAGAATGACAAAATAGAGATCCAAAACCGCTCGAAATATCAACAATTGACAACACATTACTGAGTGCAGCCGTATTCACAGTATAGCAACTGCTTAACAACATTGTTTGCTGACAACGTCAGGTCAATGCAATTCTGGAGTAATCAGTGTATAGTGCGGTTATGGTTGGTATACATACAATTGCCGGTACGGTGCAATGTACATCCTCCAACTGAGCCCTGTAGCCGAAGGACTAGTCTGTTCAGTGATAATATAAATGCCATAATAATTCTAGAACGACAATATAAATATATCCATTATCCCCCTAGATATTAACAATTGACAATAAAGTATTAGGTACATCCATCATCACAGTACTGCAGCCGTTGGGTCAATTTGTTCGTCGCTGACAATTAGTCCCACAACATTTCTAGAATAATTAGTGTATAGTCCAGTTATGACTAGTGATATTTACAATTGCCGATAAAGTACTTAGTACATGTACCAACAGAGCACTGTAGCCGTTGGATTAGTATGTTGAATGATGATTTAGGTATTATAACAGTTCCAGAACGAGAATTCACTGGTCCAATGTCCCTCGAGATACAAACAGTTGACAACAAAGTACTGAGTACAGCCATCATCACCATGCCGTACCCGTTGGAATAATTTGGGGATCGATGATACATATTCCACAGCAATACTGGAATAATCAGTGTATGGTACGGTTATGTATCGGTATGTGTACAATTGGCAGTACGGTGCTGGTCACATCCACACACAGAGCACTGTAGCCGTTGGATTAACCTGTTCATTGACGATTTGGGCACTAGCACTGTTCTAGATTTCTTATGGATAGATTAATTATCAGTAGAGGTAAACACAGTAGACAGTATAGTACTGATAGTAGTCGTCTGCACAACACTATAATGTTTGGATTAATCTGTTCGCTGATTATCTGCGTTCTTGAACAATTGTAGAATGATCAATGGATATAGCAATTGTCTCTGGAAATAATGACATAAGACAGTACGGTTCAGTGTGCAGCAGTGTACAAACTAACATTACGATTGCCATAATCTATTCGGTTGTCACCTATGTTCTTCAGCAAGTCTAGCATTACCCTCTGATAGAGCAACTGTGGCTATAGGCATTGGCAAATGAAAACAGATTGCGGGTATTGCCATCTGCGGATTACTATAGCCATTGGGTTAGTCCATGGAGGGATCATATTATTTCTACACCAATACTAGAATGGTATGTAGACGGATCAGTTGACTATAGAGATGCTGACAATTGACAATACTCTACTGAAAAGATACATGATCACATTTCTACAGCCACTGCATGGAACCATCCTTTGATCATCTATATAATACTTCTGTCCTAGAAGTACCATTGGATAGATAAATCGTCGCATAGGACAGTGACTGTTGGCAGCAGAGCACAGAGAAAAGCCAACAACACATTTCGACAGGCATCGTATAAACCTATTCTGTGATCGTACACGATGTATCTTATTTCAAGAATGATCAATGCTTAGATCAATAATCGGCAGTAATATTGGCAGAAGACAATATAGTACTGACCGTAAGCATGTATACAATACAATAGCAATTGAAATAATCTGTCCGCGGATCATCCAAGTCCATAGGCAATTGCGGATTCATCGATGGACAGACAAACTGTAGCTGGAGGGATAGCTATATGCCAATACATAACTTAGTATAACCATAAACAGGACACTGTGGCCGTTTGATCAGACATGTCTCTGATGCCTTAAATTCTATAGTAATTCCAGAACGACAAAAGACATATCCATCATCGCTCGAGACGTTGGAAACTTAAAAAACAGTTCTGAGTGGTGCCATAATCGATATTCTGTAGCCGTTGTATTAATTTGTCCAATGGTGATTTAATTCCACAGCAATTCTTGCATTACCAATGCACAGAAAGTTTATGGCTGGACATTTACAATTGGCAGTACGGCGTCTAATGCCTCCACCAATAGAACACTGTACCCGTTGGAATAATCTGATCACTGACGATGCAAACTCTATAGCAATTCTGGAATGATCCACGCGAACATCAAATATAGATAGTGCTATTGCCCAATGCCAATACAGTATAGTATGTAGCGATGTACACAGTAGTATAGCCAGTTAATTAGTATGTTCGGTGATCGCGTATGTTCTACAGCAATTGAAGAATGATGAGTGGACAGAGCAATTATCGCTGGTGGCAGAGACATATGTCAATACGCTGCTGAGTGTAGCCATCGACAGAGCCCTGATGTCCGTTGATCAATGAGATCACTAACGATTAGTATTCTATAGCAATTCTGGAACAAACATAAGACAGATCGACTATCGCTCGAGATATATACTGTTGACGACACAGCACTGAGTAGAGCCATCATCACAGTGTTGCAGTCGTTTGATTAATCTGTTCTCTGACTGTTAAGTATCTGCAACTTGAAAGAACGGTAAATGGATGTAGCAATTATATATAGCTGTACTGCAAACAGACAATACGGAAATGAGTGAAGCCAGAAACACGATGCTGTAGCCGCTGACGTGGTCTGTTCCCTGATCATGTAAGTTCCTCAGCAACTGTATAGCGATCAATAGATAGAGAAATTGTCGCTCGTGACATTGACATTTATCAATACAGTGTCGAGAATGACCAGCAACACAGTACAGTAGCCAACGTATTAATAGGTACGCTGATAATATAAGTTTTTCAGCAAGTGTAGTATGACCATAGGATAGATCGTACGTCGGTCGTGGCATTAACAATTACCAATACAGAACAGGGTGTAACCATCTACACGATACTTTAGACATTGGAATAGCCTTCACGTTGGTACTCAAAGTGCTTCAGCAATTGTATAGTGATCAATGGATGGAGCAACTGCCGTTGGAGACATTTACATATGACAATACAGTACTGAGTATAGCCATCACCAGTGCACTGTGGCCATATGATTAATCTATCCACTGGTGACATAAATTCCGAGGCAATTCTAGATTCATCAATGTATGCATATCTTGTGGCTAAAGGCATACGCACTTGACAGTACAGTACTCACTGCATCCAGCAACAGAGTACTGTAGCAGTTGGTATAGTCTGTTCACTGATGAGATAAGCTCCATAGCAAATCTAGAGCGATCAACAGCTGGTTGCACGAGCCCTCGAGGCATGAACGAACGACGAAGCAGTGCTGAGCACGGTCATCCGCATGGCAGTGTAGCCGAGGTGTAGTTTGCACTCTGACGTCATAAATTCCGCAACAATGCTAGAATAATCATATTATAGAGCAATTGTCGTTATATACATATACATACGTCAATACACTACGAAATATAGCATTCAAGTAGGCACTGTAGTCGTTTGATTAACCTGTTCGCTGACGATTAAATGTTATAAAAGATTCAGGATGGCAAAGGTGATATACATTAACGCACGAGACGTTAACAACTGACAACACAGTACTGAGTATTGCCATCGTGACGGCACTGAGCCTTTAGATTAATCTGTTCAATGATAGTTTGTACTACATAACAACTCTAGGGTTATAAACGGATAGACCATATATCGACAGTGACATTGACAAATGACAATGCTGTACGGAGTGTAGCCATCTACGCAATAATATGTCCATTGGATTAATCTATTTGCTGATCATCAATGTTCTTTAGCAATTGTTGAATAGTCACAGGGCTGTGCAACTTTTGTAGTAGACATTGACATATGTCAATATATTTCCGAGCATAGCCATTAACAGAGGACTGTTGCCGTTGCTCCGTCCTGCTTAAACGACGATATATATTCTATAGCTACTCCAGGGTGGCTAATGGCAAAATCATTGTGGCACAAGGTATTAACACGTAAGAAAACAGTAGCGATTGCAGCCATCATTACAATAGCCTAGCCGTTCAATTAATTTACGCACTGATGGCATGTACTTCTCAGCAATTCAAGCCTAGTCGATGTATAGTCCAATTTTGTCCAGACACATTTACAATTGACAGTACGGTGCATAGTGCGTTCACCAACAGGACACTGTGGTTGATGGATAAATCTCCACAATGAAGGTTAAAATTCTATAGCAACTAGATAGTGAAAAAGAGAGTGATCCATTATCGCTCGGATTGTAAACGCTCGAAATTGTAGTACCGAGTACAACCATCATCACACTACAGCATCCGCTGGACGAATTTCTTCACTGATAATTCAGCTTCCACAACATTTCTAGCATCCTCAATGCATATATCAGATGTAGCAAGTGATACTTGCAATTGGCAGTACGGTGCTTAGTAAATCCACCAACAGAGCACTGTTGCCTTTGGAGATGTCTCCACAATTAGGTTTTAATTCCTATAGCAGTTAGAGGATGCCAAGACAGGTCCGTTATCGCACGAGATATTAACAATTGACAAAACGGAAATGAACACTACGATCATCACGGTACAATAGAGATTGAATTAATCTGCTAGCTCAGGATTTAAGCTCCAACACAATTGTAGCGGGATCAATGCACAGACCAGTTATGTCTAGTGTCATTTGTAATGGAAATTACGGTACGTAGTACGTTCAGCAGCTGGGCACATTTGGCGTTGGAATAATCGGTCCACTGATGATCTATATTCTATAGCAGTTCTGGTGTGACAAGTGACATATCTAATGTCGCTCGGGTCACAGACAGTGAGGAAAACAGAACCGAATATAGCCATCATCACCGTCCTGTCGCCGTTGGAATAGTTTGTTCACTGATGATTCAAATTTCACTGGTGATTTCTACTCTATGACGGGTCTAGATTGATCAAGGTATAAATCTGATGTGTCAGGAGACATTAACAACCGATGGTACAGTACACGCTACAGCAATCGACGCAGTATCAAAGCCATAGCATCTACCTATTCCTATCTGATCTAACACATATTGCTATGCTAGTATAATCAATTGTCGCTAAGGGTACCTACAATTGAAGGTAGAGCATTGAGACTTGATGTCTAAACAATACCACGTCCGTTGGCTTAACCTATTCTCAGATCACCTTAGTTATATATAATTTCTGGAATGATTAATTTATGGATTAACCCCTACAAACATAGTCATTGAATGTATGTATTTGATTCTATGTCAGTACGGCACAAAGTGCATTCATCAATGAATTATAGAAGTAGTGGAATGAATATATTCACTGGGTATCTGAATTCTTCTGCATTCCTGGAATGACGAAAGAAGGATCAATTGCCGCTCGAGACAATAAGTTATGGGAGTACAGTACAGAGTACAGATACTAACTCTCCACTACAACCTTTGTTTTGTTCTGTTTAACGATGATCTATATTATGTAGCATTTCCAGAATGAGTATATATATACATCAATTATCGTACGGGATGTTGACAATTGACAGGAGAGTACTGAGCACAGCCATCATCGCAGTACTCATCGTAGGAATTATTTGTCCACTGATGGTGTATATTACGCAGCGGCTACAGAATGATCTATGTGCGTATCAGTTGAGGATTGAGATATTTGCAGTTGACAGTACGGTAATTAGTATGTACACCGAGAGAGCAGTCCAGCTGTCAGATTAACATGTTCACTGATGTTAATGGTTCTGCAGCAGTTCGAGAGAGATCAAAGTATGAATCAGTTACAGCTAGAGATTTTAAAAATTGGGCAGGCGCTATTGACTATAGCAATCAACAATGTAAAACAGCAACTGTAATAACTTATCTCGTGATCATCTCTATTATATTGCTAATCTTGAAGATACGAGGATAGAACTGTTATCACTCTAGATATAGAGAACTGAACATGCAATATTGAGTGTGGCTGTCTACGCAGTGCGCTATTCATTGGATTAATATTTTCGCTGATCATTTAACTTCTACAGCAGTTCTAGAAAGAGCACTGGGTAGACCAAATTTCGCTAGTAATATTGATAATTGTTGGTACAGTAATGAGTATGGTCATCTACATAATGCTATAGCCACTGAATTAATCTGTTTACTGAATGTTCAACCTCTACAGAAGTTCAAGAATGATCAAAGGTTCAATCAGATACACCTGGAGATACGATCATTTGGAAGTGCGCTACTGAGTATGGAAATCAATAGTGCTACGGCCGTTTTATTAACAGTTCCTTTGATCATGTGTTTTATACTGCATCTCTACAAATATCAGTGTAAAGAAGAATTCTAGATGGAGACATTGGCAGTTGAAAGCACAATAATGAGAATACCCATCTACAGATTACATTTGTCACATGATTAGATCATTCAATGATCACATAAATTCTACTGCAATATCTGGTCATTTTGCAGTTGCTGAAGAAACAAAACGATCTGCGAAGGGATTAATGCAATTGCTAACGTGTTGTGTAAATGGCTGCACCCAGTTCTGCATTGTCATTAGTGAATACAACTACAGATGTATGATGTATACGATGATAATTCAAAAACTGCTATAGAGCTTAAATCATCAGTGAAAAGAGTAATCCAACAACATCTGTGCTCTGTTGGTGGATGTACATGGTGCTGTGCTGTCAATTGTAAATACCTCTAGCCATAGCTGATCTGTACATTGATTATACTAGGTTTGCTGTAGAATTTAAATCCTGAGTGAAGGATTAATCAAACGCCTGCAGTACAGCGGTGATGGCTGTACTGTGTACTGTTTTGTCAATTCTTAATATTTCGAGAGGCAGCGGGCCCGTACTTTGTCATCCTAGGACAGTTATAGAAATTCATTCATCTCTGAAAAGTTTAATCCAACGCATACGGTGCTATACTGGCGGATGTAATGCGCACCGTAATGTCAATTGGAAATATCTAAAGCCATAACCGTACTATGCATTGATTATTATAGAATTGCATTGGAATTTATATTATCAGCGAGCAAAGTTACCCAACGGCTTCAATACCGGGATGATGGCTGTACTTGTCACAGTAATGTCATTGGTTACTCTCTCGAAGAATAATTTACTTGTCTTTTGTCATCCTTGAAGTGCTGCAGTATATACGTAAATCGTCCACAGACTAATCCAACGGGAACGGTGCTCTATTGGTAGATGTACTATGATCCTCACTGTCAATTGTAAATGTCACTGGCCATAATCGTTGTTTACGTCGATTATTCCAGAATTGCTTTGAAACTTGTGTCATCAGTGAACAAAGTCGTCCAACGGCTCCAGTACTGTGAGGATAGCTGTGCTCGGCACTCTGTTGTGAGTTCTTAATACCTCTACGGATAATGGATATGTCCTGTGTCATTCTAGGGTAGCTTCAAAATTTAAATCTTCGTGGAACAGATTGATACGGCGGCTACAGTCATAAGCGGGTGGAGGTACTATGTACCGTGCTGTCAATTTCAAATGTATCTAGCCATGACCGTGCTATGCATTAATTATTCCTGGATTGCTTTGGAACATACATCATCAGTGAAGGACGAATTCCAACGGCTATATTATTCCGATGATGCGTTTGCTCAGTACAATGTTGTCAATGGTTAATATCTCGTGCCATTATGTATATGCATATTCTGTCGTAATAGAGTTGCTGTAGATTATACACCATGATGACATCTGGTTTAGATAAGTTCTTTCCGGCGGTTAACCTATGCCAACTATTCACCCCCCCCCCCCCATTGGGCTCTAGGTATAAACACCCAAACGTCGCGTATGAGGGAATGGGATACGCCCAATCAGCGCGCACCAAATGTGTCACAAGGCATAATCTGTTACGCCAATTTGACTATCTGGGATGACATTACGAATCGCCTCCCTTGGAGATGGGACGGGAGCTTCCTAAATCCCTACTCCATCTGGAGGGGAGCACCTGAGCTGTCCGACGCGCAACTCTCACGCCGTGCTTCAAGAAAGCTTGCCTGCGACGTAGGCTCCAACCACTGTTACAACGAGACCAACCCAGCGACCGACTGTCGGTCTACCCGTAGACAGCCTGCCAGGAATGTATCCGTCTCCCGTGGTACCGGCGACCACGGGCGTACCGGTCGTCACGTTCGTGGTGAACCACTACCGTTCTGATGTTGCTAGCCCCCCTCGACGTACGTGTACCACAGCTAGGCACCGTGGATTTGACAATCCCATACTACGGCGAACCAAGTCCGACCGGGGACCCTGCGAGGAGAGTATACATCAGAGAACAGCTTAACCGACGCCTATGGTGCTATATTGGTGGACGTTATAAGAACCGTACGGGCAATATGAAATATCTCAAGCCACAACCGTAGTATATATGGATTATTCCAGAATTGCGTAGGAATTTTCAACGTCAGCGTCCTAAGTAGTCCAACGTCTACAGTACTGAGATGATGGCTGTACTAACTACAGATCTGTCTATCGTTAATATCACGAGGAATAATGGTCCTGTCTCTTGCATTCTAGAATTGCTATAACATGTAAATCACCATTGAACAGAATACTCACACGACGTCAGTGCACGGCTGCCAATTGTGCTGATGACCGCACTGTGAATACCAAACACCACTAGCCATAACAGTAGTATATATATTTTATTCGAGAGTTACTTAGGAATTCTCTTCTTCAGTGAACAAAGAAGTCCAACGTTCACATTACCGTGATGATGACTGTAATCTGCACTGCGTCGTCAATTTTTAATATATCGAGTGTCAGTGCATCTGTATTTCGACATGCTATAATTGTTACAGAATTTATGTGATCATTGAACAGATCAATCCAACGGCTGCAAGAAATATTGGTGGATGTAATAAGTACTTTACGTAAATTTTAAATATCTCGTATCATAAGCGTAATGTGCATTGAATATTCTAGAATTGCTGTGGGATATGCATCAATAGTGAACAAAGTAGATCAACCGTTACACTACTGTGAAGAGGAATGTATTCAATACTTTGTTGTCAATTGCTAATGAATCGAGGCAAAATGGGTCGGTCTTTTGTTGTTCTAGAGTAGCCATGCATTATAAATCATCATTGAACATATAAATACATGATCTGCAGCCCTCTGTTGATGCATATTCTAAGATCCGTGCTGGTGGTTGGAAATATCTCTGGCCATAACCGTTCAATAAATTTAATAATCCAGAATTGTTTTGCAATTTACATCACCAGCGGTCAAAGCATTCCAGCGGCTACATTACTGTGTTTACGGCTGAACTCAGTACTGTGTTGCCAATAGTTATTATCTGTATGGTCTGTGGATCAGTATTTTGACATTCTTGTATTATCAATGTACATAAAGCGTCACTGAACTGATTAATCCAGCGGAAACATTCCTCCGTTTGTAGATGTACTAATTACCGTACTGTGATCTCTGTACGTCACTGAACATAACCGTAACATGCATATTTTATTCCGGAATTACTTAGGAATGTTCTTCAGTGAACAATGCAGTCCAACGTTCACATTACTGTGATGATGACAGTAGTTAGTGCTGTGTTGACGATTGTTAACATGTCGAGGGTAAGTGTTTCTGTATTTTGTCACCCTGGAATTGATATACAATTCAAACCGTAGCTATGCTGATTAATCCTACGGCTACAGCGATATATTGGTGTATGTGGTAAGTACAGTGCGGACAATTTTACACATTTCATGCCATAACCGTCATATACATTTATAACTTAAGAATTTCTTTGGAACTTAGATCATTAGTGAGCGAAGTATTCCAAGAGCAACACCACTGTGAAGTTAACTGTACTCAGTACACTGTTGTAAATTGTTAATGCTTCGAGGCATGATGTATCAATCTTTTGTCACTCTAGAAGAGCTAGAAAGTACAGCTCATCAATGAGCAGATTGACAAGGAGCCGGCAGTGTTGAGGTGGTGGATATATTATCTGACGTACCTTAAATGGAAAAGATAGCACTAGCCACAACTGCACTATACATTGTTTATTCTATAGTCACTTTCGAATTAACATCATCGGTGGACAATGGAGACCATCGGCTACACCAGCATGATGATGGCTGTACACTGTACGGTGTTGTTATTTGCTAGTACCTAGAGGTTCGATGCATTCAGTCCTTTGCTTCCCTGGAATAGCTATAAAACGTAAACCAACATTGCACAGGTTAATACAGCGGCTGGAGTGCTCCGCTGGGGGATGTACTACGTGTCGTGCACTGAGTTGGAAATACCTGTAGCCATGGCTGTACTGTGCAATTATTATTCTGGATTTGCCTTGGATCTGAAGCTTTCAGTGGAAAAGGTTATTCAACCGTTACAATACTGTGTTGATGACTGTACTCGGTACTGTGTTATCAATTGTTAATGTCACGGGAGATAATGGATCTGCACTTCTCGTTCCAGAATTGCTGTAGAATATACAACTCCATTGAACAATCTTATCCTGCAGCAACTGTGCTCCGTTTGTAGACGTACTAATTACCGTACTGTGAATTCTAAGCATCACTAGCCATAAACGAGGTATACATATATTATTAGGGAAATACTTAGGAACGCACTTCATTTGTGAGCAAACTAGTCCAACGTCGTGTTGTCAAGCGTTAACATCTCGATGGATAATGGATGAGGCTCTTGTTATTCCAAAAAACCTATATAACATGAATCAACATTCAACGGATTAATACAGCGGATGCAGTCCTCTGCTGCTGGATGTTCTAACTACCGCGCTGTCAGTTGTATATATCTCGAGCCATAATCGTTCCATAAATTTAAAAATGCAGAATTGTTTTGGAAATTGCATCATCAGCGATCAAAGCATACCAGCGTATACATTTCTGTGTTTGAGCCTGTACTCAGTACTGTGTTGTCAATTGCTAATATCTCTTGGGTTTGTGGATATGTATTTTGACTTTCTGGTATTATTAATGTATGCAAATCATCATTGAGCAGATTAATTCTGCGGCAGCAGCGCTCTGTTGGAAGGTATACTAATTACCGTACTGTGAGTTCTATCCGTCACTAGCCATAACCGTAGCATTCGTACATTATTCCAGAAATACTGCGAAATTTTCATCATCAATGAACATTGTAGTCCAAAGTTTACATTACTGTGATGATGACAGTAATCTGCTGTCCTGCCAATGGTAAGTACCTCTAAGGCCAGTTGATCTGTATTTTGTCATTCTATAATTGTTACATAACGTAAGCTATAACTGAACAGATTAGTCCAACCGCTACAGTGATATACTGGGGGATGTAATGAGTACAGTACGGTCAGTGTTAATTATTTCAAGCCATAAACGTTATATACATTGTTTATTCCAGCATTCCTTTGGAATTAACAACTTTAGTGAGCAAAAGATTCCAACGCTAACACTATAGAGAAGATGACTTTACTCCGTCCTGTGTTGTAAGTCTTTAATCTCTCGAGGTATAATGGATCCATCTATTGTCATCCTAGAATAGCCATAAAATCCAAATGATCATTGAAATGGTTATTACGGCGGCTGCAGTGCTATGCTGGTAGATGTACTGAATGACGTACGCTCAATAGCAGAGGTAGCACTAGCCATAACCGCACTATACATTGGTTATTAAAGAGCCACCTTCGAAATTACATAATCAGTGAACAAGGAAGGCCACCGGCTACGCTAATATGACGATGGCTGTACTCAGAACTGTGTTGTCAATTGTTACTATGTCGAAAAATGATGGATCTCTATTTTGTCATTCCAGAGAATCTATACTGTCTAAATCAACATTGAATAGATCAGAATAGTGGCTGCATTGGTCTGCTGACGGATGTACTAATTACCGTACCGAGAGTTGAAAATATCACTAGCCATTACCGTACTATACATGGGCTATTCCAGAATTACTTTGGAATTAAATCATGATTAAACAGATCAGTCCACCGTCTACATTATTGTGAAGATGGCTGTACTCAGTACAGTGGTGTCAATTGTTCGTGTCTCGAGGGATCGTGGGCCTGTATCTTGTCATTCTAGAGACATTGTAGGACAAAAATGATCACTGTAAAGCTTAATCCATCGCCTAATATGCTGTATTGGCGGACGTATTAAGTACCGTACTGCCAATTGGAAATAACTCAAGTCACAATCGCCATGTGACATGATTATTCCTGAATTTCTTTGGAAATTACATCGTCAGTGACCAAAATATTCTAACTGTAACACGGCTGTGGTGATGGTTATACTTAGTACTATCTTGTGAATTGTTAATATCCGGAAGGAGGCTGTACCTGTGTTTTGTCGTTCTAGAGAGGCACTAATATCAAATTCAACACTCAACACGTTAATACAGCTAGAGCAGGGCACTGCTGGTGGATGTACTAATTACCGTACTGCGAATTGTGGACATCACTTGCCATAACAGTACCGTACATAGGTTTTTCCAGAATTACTTTGGGATATACAACATCAGTGAACAATGCTATCCACCGTCTACATTACTATGACGATGGCTGTACTCAGTATAATGTTGCCAACTGTTGATGTCTGGATGTATCGTGGACCTGTACTTTCTCATTCTGGAATTGTTGTAGAAAATAAATCATAACTGAATTGTCTAATCATGCGCCTAAATTTCTAGGTTGGTGAGTGTACCGTGTACCGTACTGTCAATTGGAAGTGTTTAAAGCACAACCGTAATATACATTGATTATACCACAACTACTCTGTAGTTTGCACTATGCGTGAACAAAGTAGTCCAGCGGATACAGTAATCTGATGATGGCTGTACCCAGCACTGTGTAGTGAGTCGCAAATATCTCGAGGGTCTGTGCTTCTGTATTTTGTCATTATAGTATTGTTGTAGAATTTCGGTCGTCAATGAACAGATTTATCCAACAGCTACAGAGCTATATTTGTGGGTTCAGTGTGTAACGTACTCTCAATTGAAACTTCCTCTGGTCATAACCGTAATATACTTTGATTATTCCATAACTGCTTTGGACTTTACATCATGAGGGGCAAAGTATTCCAACGGCTGCAGTACGGTGATGATCACTGTACTCAGTACAGTGTCGATAATTGTTATTATCCCGAGGGGCTGTGGATGATTACTTCGTCCTTACAGTATCGTTATAGAACTTAAATCATCATTGGACAGATTAATTCAACGGCTACAGTGCTATATTTGTGGATGTAGTATGTACCGTACTATCAATTGGAAATGTCCACAGCCATAACAGTAACATACATTGATTATTCAAGAATTGCCTTGGGATTTACGTCATGAGTGAGCAAAGAAGTACAACGGTTACAGTACCCTGATGACGGCTGTACTCAGGACCGTGTCCTCAATTATGATTACCGCGTGGGATAATGGACCTGCTTTTGTCACTTTAGAATATTTATAAAACCTTAGTCATCATTGAACATATCTGTACAGCGGCGGCAGTGCTATGCTGCTGGATGTACTACGTACCGTAGTGTCAGTTGGAGGTATCCCAAGCCATAGCCGTAATGATCAATGATTAATCCGAATTTGGTTTGGAACCGACGTTATCAGCGGACAGCGTTGTACAAATGTTACAATGCTGTGAATGTGGCTGTACTGAGTACTGAGTAGTCAGTTGTTAATGTCTTGAGGGATAATGGATCTGCGTTCTAGAATTGCTGTGGAATGCACTCAATCCGTGATCAAATTAACATAACGGCAACAGTGATCTGTTAGAAGATGTCCTAAATGCCGTACTGACAATTGTAAATCTCACTAGACATAATCGCTCTGTGCATATGTCATTCTAGAACTTTTCTCGAATTTAGATAATCAGTGAGCAAAGCATTCCACCAGCTACATTACCTTGATGGTGGCTGCACTCAGTACAGTATTGTCGACTGTTACTCTCTGGATGGTCAGTGTATTTGTATTTTGTTATTCTACGTCAGACATACCATTTAAGTCATCACTGAACTGATCAATCTAACGGTCACAGAAATATATTGGAGGACGTAATGAGTACCATTCGGTCAATTTCAATCATTTCGAGACATAACCGTAATATACGTTGATTGTTCCAGAGATGCTAAGGAATTTGCATCATCAGTGTACAGTGTCCAACCGATAGACTAATGTGACGACGGCTCTACTCAGTACTGTGTTGATAGTTGTTAATATCTCGAGGGACGTCGGATCTGTTATTTGTTATTCTAGAATCGCTATAGAATCTAAATAATCGTTGAACATATTAATACAGCTGCTGCAGTACTCTGTTGTTGGATGTCCTAGGTACCGTGCTGTCATTTGGAAATACCACTAGCCTATACCGTACTTTATGCTGATTATTCTAGCGTTGCTTTGAAACTTACATTGCCAGTGAAAACGTTATTCAACGATTACAATATCGTGATGATGGCTGTACTCAGTACTGTGTCGCCAATAGGCAATATCTCGGATTGATGATGCAACTGCACCTCTTGCTCTAGAACTGCTGCAGGATATACAACATCAGTCACCAACTTAATCCAACGGCAACAGTGGTATGTTGGTAGATGTAATAATTACCCTACTGTGACTTCCAAACCTGTCCAGCCATAACCGTAGTGTACATGTTTTATTCCGGAATTACCTAGGAATTTACGCGATCAGTGCACAATGTTGTCAACTTCTACATTACTATGGAGATGGCTGTATTCGTTACTGTATTGACAATTGTTAACAAAGCGAGTGCCAGTGGATCTGTATTTTGTCATTCTAGGACTGTTATGGTATTTAAATTATAATTGAACAGATTAGTCCAACCGCAGCTGTGATATATTTGTGCATGCAACACGTAGCGACCGGTCAATCTTAAAAGTTACAAACCATAACCGTAATACACATTGATTATTCCAGAGCTGCATTGGAGTTTGTACCATGAGTCAACGCAGTAGCCCAACTGCTACACTAATGTAGCGAAAGCTGTTTCTCAGTACTGTGTTGTCAACTGTTAGTGTCCAGAGGTGTAATGGATCTGTCTTCCTCCATTCTGGAATAGCTATAAAATATAAATCACCTTTAAAGATGTTAATACACCGGCTGCAGCGGTCTACTGGTGTATGTACTAAATGCCGTACTGCTAATTGTAAATGTTACTTGTCACGTACGCACTATACGTTGGTTATTCTTGAATCACTTTCTAATTCACGTCATCAGTGGACAAAGTATTCCAACGTCCACATTGATGTGACGATTGCTGTAATCAGTACTGTGTTGTCAATTGATAATTCCTCGTGGGTCCGAGGACTTGTAATTTGTCATTATAGAGTTATTATAGGATTTTAAACATAATGGAAGAGATAAGTCCAACTGCTACACTAATATATTGATGGATATAGTAAGTACCGCCCTGCCAGTTATAAGTATTTCGAGCCATAACCTTAACATACGGTGGTTGCTCCAGAGTTGCATTGGAAGGAACATAATCAGCGAACATGGAAGTCCAACGGCTACATTTCTGTGATGATTGCAGTACTCAGTGCTGAATCGGCAAGATCTAATTTCTCTGTGTATAATGGACATTAATTTATCATTCGACAATTGACGTAGAATACACATTTTCAGCGGACAACTTATTCGAGCGGCAATAGCGCTATGTCGGTAGATGTACTGTTTGCGGTACTATGTATTGCAAGCATTACCAGTCACAACCGCATCATTCATACGATATTCTAGCATTTCGTTCCAATTTACGGCATCAGTAAACAAAGTACAACAACGGCTGCATTACTGTCATTGCGAGTGTACTGTGTACTGTGTTGTAAATCGCTAATAATTCAAGGGCAATTGGACATCTGTTTTTTTGGTTCTAGCACTGTTATAGGATTTACATTTCCAGAGAACCTAATAATCCATCGGCTTCAGAGTAATATTGGTGAATGTCACAAGTACCATACATTGAATTGGATGTATCTAATGACATGTCCGTAACACACAACGATTATTACAAAACTGCTTTGGAATTCTCATCATCAGCGAAGAAGGTTCTTCAACGACAGCAATACTGCGATGATGACTGTACAAAGTACTTTATGGTCATTTGCTAATCTCTCGAGAGATAATGGACCTACGTTTCTCGTTCTTGAATTGCTGTGGCGTATAGACCATCATTGCCCATATTAATACAACGACAGCAGTGATCCGTTGGAAGTTGTACTAAATGCTGTACTGTCAGTTGTAGATATCACTAGCCATGACCGCATTATACAAGGGTTATTCTAGAATGTCTTTCGTATCCACATCATCAGTGAACAAAGCGGACCAACGGAAACATTTCTGTGCCGAAGGCTGTTCCCAGATCTGTGTTGTCAATTGTCAATTTCTCGAGCGATAATGGACCTTCGTTTATCATTCTACAGATGCTGTATAATACACTCCTTCAGTGAAAAATTTAGTCGGACCGCAACAGTGCTATGCTGTTAGACGTACCAATTTTACTGTCGACTGCAAATGTCACTAGCCACAACCGCAATAATCATAAATTATTCTAGAGTTACGTTCGAAACTACAATTTCAGTGAAGAAAGCGTTCCAACGGCTACATTTCTGTGATCGTGCTTGTAATCAGTACTGTGCTGTAAACTGCTGATAACTCGAGGGTCCTTGGATCTGTATCTTGTCATTCTCGAATTGCTATACGATTTAGATCACAATTGAACAGAGTAATGCAACGGCTACAGTACTATACTTACGGATGTATTAAGTACACCACAGACAATTGGAAATATCTTAATACATATCCGTAATATACAACGATCGTTCCATAATTGCGTTAGAATTTTCGTCATCAGTGAACAAAGTTATACAACGGTTACAATAGTGTGATGATGGATGTACTCAGTACTGTTTTGTCATTTTTCAATATGTGCTGGAATAATGGATCTGCTTTTCTCTTCCGAGAATTGTTGTGGGGTATACATCATCAGTGACCAGATGAATACAGTGGCAACAGAGATCTGTTGCTATAAGTACTGAAGGTTGTACTGCCATTTGTACATATCTCTACCCATAACCGCACTATATACAAGTTATTCTAGAATCACTCTCGAATATACATGATAAGAGAATAACGTAGACCAACGGATAAATTACTGTGACTGTAGGTGCACGCAGTACTGTGTAGCAAATTGCTACTATCTCGTGTGTCAGTGGATCTGTATTTTGTCATTCTAGAGTGGTCACAGAATTTACGACATGATTGAGCAGATTATTGCATCGGCTGCCGTGCTATATTGATGGATGTAATAAGTGACGTACTCTCAATTGTAAATATCTCATGCCGTAACCGTAATATACAATAGTTATTTCTGAATTGCTCTGGAAACTTCATCAGAAGTGAGAAGTGTCATTGAATGGCTGCAATACTGTGATGATGCCCTTCCTCAGTACTGTGTTGTCATATTTTAATATCTAGAGGTATAAGGGAATTGCATTTCTTGTTCAAGAATTTCTGTGAAATATACAACATCAGTGACCAACTGAATCCAGACGCACCAGAGCTCTGTTGGTAGATTTACTAATTACCGAACTGTGAATTGTCAACGTCACTGGACATAACCGTATTATACATTGATTATTCTAGAATTGCTTTGAAACTGATATTGCCAGTGAAAAACGTTATTCATCTGTTACAATAATGTAATGATAGCTATACCCAGTGGTCTGTCTTCAGTTGTTAGTTTCCCGAGGTATAATCGATCTGCATTGCTCGTTCTAGGATTGCTGCATGACACCGATATTAGTGACCAACTTAATCCAGCGACGACAGAGCTCTCTAGGTAGAAGTACTAATTAACGTTCAGTGAATTGTACACATCGCTAAACATAGCCATAGTATATATATTTCATTGCAGAGTTTCCTAGGAAGTTACATCATCAGCGAACAAAGTAGTCCAACGGCTATATTACTGTGACGATGGCAAGAATCAGTGCCTTGTTGTAAATAGTTTACGTCTGGAAATACATTGGTACCGTATTTTGCCGTTCTGGAAATATCATAGAATAAATATCATCACTGAACTCATTAATCTAACGGCAACAGCGACCTGCTCGCAGGTGTACGTAGAACCGTAATGTCAAATGGATGTGTCACAATTCATGAGCGTACTCTACATTAAATATTCCTGAATTGCCTTGGAATTTACATCGTCAGTGAACAAAGAATACCAGCGGTTGCGGAAATGTGATTATACATGTACTTACTAATGTGTTGGCAATTGTTAACTTCACGAGGGTCTGTG
This sequence comes from Eufriesea mexicana, assembly GCF_001483705.2. NCBI lineage: Eukaryota > Metazoa > Arthropoda > Insecta > Hymenoptera > Apidae > Eufriesea > Eufriesea mexicana. Next base: position 319,181 of record NW_016907965.1, on the reverse strand, counting down.
GATATCTGTTTTGTCATTCTGGAATTCCTATAAAATCGAAACCGTCATTGCACAGATTAATACAGCGGCTGCAGTGCTCTCTCCGTGTATGTGCTAATTACAGTAATGTGAATTGTAAGTATCACTTGCCATAACCGTAGTATGCATGGGTTATTATAAAATTACTATGGATTACACATCAACAGTGAACACGGAAGCCCACTGTATAAATAACTGTGATGACGCTGCCCTCAGAACTTGGTTGTCAATTGTTAAGTTCTCGTGGGAAGCTGGACCAGTATTTTGTCATTCTCGTATTGTTATACAATTTAAATCTCCATTGAACAGATTAATACTGCGGCTGCAGTGCTCTGCTGGTGCATGTACAGAGAACCGTGCCGTCTATTGAAAATATCTCAAGCCATAACCATAATATGCTTTGAATGCTCTTCAATTGCTTTGATATTTACATGATCAGCGAACAAAGTCGACCAACGCCTCCAGTACTGTTACGACGCTTGCAGTTACTACCGTGTTTTCCATTGTTAACGTGACGAGGGTCAATGAATTTCTATTTTGACATTCTAGAATTGCTATAAAACCGAAACAATCATAGTACATATTAATACAGCAGCAGCAGCGCTCTGCTCGTGTATGTGCTAATTACAGCGCTGTGAACCATGAATGCCACCTGCCACAAACGAAGTATGCATAGGTTATTCAAAAATTATTTTGGAATGAACATAAACAGTGAACATGGAATTCCAATGCCTGCGTGAACGTTATAATGGATGCACTCAGTACTATGTCGCTAATTGGTATTATTTCGAAGGATAAAGGATTAGTCTATTGTCGCTCTGCAAATGTTGTAGACCTTAAATCATCATTGATCAGGTTAATCCAACGGCTACAGTGCTATATTGGTGGATGAACGAAGTACCGGGATATCAATTGGAAGTATCACAAGCCATAAGCGTACTACACATTGAATATTCTAGAAATGCTTCGGAATTTACATTTCCAGTAGACAAAGTTATACCACCGTTACAATACTGTGAAGATTGCAGTACTCAGCACTGTGTTGTCAAATGTTAGTATCTCGAGGTATATTGGGCACGTACTTTGTCTTTCTGGAGTCGTTATAGAATTTAGAACACCATTGAGAATTTTAATCCACCAACTACAGTGCTATGTTGGTTGATGCAGCAAGTACAGTCGGATCAATTGAGAATATATGGAGGCGTAACCGTAATATACATTTATTACTTCAGAATTGCCTTGGTATCTAGATCGCCAGTGTGCAACGTATTCCAAAGGCTACATTATTGTGATGATCGTTGTACTCAATGCTTCGTTGTCCATTGTTAATATCTCTAGCGATAGTGTATCTTTGTCCTGTCACTCTGGAACAGCTATGTAATATAAATAATCATTGAACAGATATACGCCGCGGGTGCACTGCTCTACAGGTGGATGTACTAAATAACGCGCTGTCAATTGGAAATATCTCAAGCCACAACCGTAACATACATTGATTTTAACGGAATTGCTTTGGAATTTACATCATCAACGGACGAATTGTTCCAACAGCTACATTTCTGATATGATGGCTGTATTCAGTACTGTGTTGTCGTTTTTTAATATGAGGAGTAGTAATGGATATGCTCTTCCCCTTCTAGAATTGCGGAGGGACATACATCATCTGCGACCAAATTAATACAACGGCAACAGGAATCTGTTGCTAGACGTACTAAATGTGGTACTCTTAATTGTAAATATCACTAGTCATAACCGCAATATACATAGGTTGTTCTAGAATCACTTTCGAATTTTCATCATCAGCGATCAAAGTAGTCCACCACATGTATTACTGTGATTGTGGCTGTACTCAGTATTGTGTTGCAAATTGCTAGTAACTCGAGTGTCGGTGGTTCAGTAATTTGTCATTCTAGAATCGGTACAGAATTTAAATCATCACTGTACTTATTAATCAAGCGGCTACAGTGTTATATTAGTGGATGTGGTATGTACCTTAGTGTCAATTGGACAGGTCTCGCGCCATAACCATAATATACATTGATTATTCGTGAATTGTTATGGAATTTACATCAACCGCGAGCTGAGCAATTCAACGGCTGCATCACCGTAATGATGGCTGTGCTCAGTACTCTGTTGGCAATTGATAATATAACGAACAACAGTGGAACTCTATTTTGTCATTCTTGTACGGTCATAGAACTTACGTCATCATTGAGCAGAACAATCTAAATGCAACTGTGCTAAATTCGTAGAAGCACTAAGTACCGTACTCCCAATTGTAAATGACGCTGCAATTAACCGCATCATACATAAGTTACTCCAGAATTGCTCTGGAATGAAGTCATCAGTGAGCAATGTGGTCAAGCGGCTACGGCACTGTGATGATGGCTGATCTCATTAATGGGTTGTGAAATACTTATATCACGAGGGATAATGTACCTGTACTTTGTCATTCTATAATTGTTATAGAATCTAAATCTTCATTGAACAGATAAATGCACCACCTATAGTGCACTGTCCGTAGATGCACGTGGTACCGTACAGGCAGATATAAATATCTCCAGCCATAACCGTAGTTTACGTTGTATATTGTAGAATTTCTTTGGAGCTTGCATCAACAGGGAGCAAGGTATTTCGACAGCTACAGTAGTGCGACTATCGCTGTATTCAGAACAGTGTCACCAAATGCCAATACCTCCAGGGCCAGTGGATCTTTATTTTGCCATCCTAGATGTGTTATAGGATATAAATCGTCATTGAACAGATAAACCCAACAGGAACAGTTCTTTGTTGTTATATGTACGAGCTACCGTACTGTGCAATGTAAGTATCTCTTGCCACAACCGCACTATACACTGAATATTCCATAGTTGTTTTGGAATTCATGTTATCAGTGAACAACGTTATTCAACCGCTACTATACTGTGACAATGGCTGTACCCAGTACTGTGTTGATAATTGATAATGTCTCGAGGGACAATAGACCTGCACGTCTAGCTCGAAAATTTCTATCCAATATACAACATCAGTGACCATCTTAATCCAAAGGAAACTGTGCTGCACTGCAAGATGTACTAATTGCCGAAATGTGAATTAGAAACGTCACTAGACATAACCACAATCCTCATGTTTTATTTCAGAGTTACTTAGGAATATACATCCTCGGAGAGAGAAGTAGTTCAACGTCTACATTACTGTGATGCTGGCTGCATTCAGTAGTGCTTTGTCAATTGTTATTGTCTGGATGGTCAGTGGATCTGTATTATGTAGTTCTAGAACTGTTATAGAATTTGAATCATAATTGAACAGATTAATCCAGCTGCTACAATGACATATTGGCGGATGTAATTGGTACCGTACTATTAAATTTAATAGTTTCATGCCAAAACCGTTATATGCATTGTTTACTCCAGAATTGATTTGGAACTTACATCATCAGTGAACAATGTCGTCTATCGTCTGCACTGCTGTGAAGGTGGCTATACTCAGTACTGTGTTGTCAATTATTCATAACCCGCGGGTAAATGGATCTGTTTTTCGTATTTTTGGGGTTGCTATGGAATCTAAGTCACCATTGAGCAGACTAGAAAAGCGGCTGCAGTGCTCTGTTGGTGGAGGTACTAACTGCCGTACTGTCAATTGTAAATGTCACAGCACTCAGCCGCACTATACATTGGTTACTCAAGAATCGCATTTTAATCTACGTCATCAGTGAGCAAAGTATTCCAAGGGCCACACTACTGTGATGATGGCTGTCCACAGTACTGTGTTGTCAACTGCAAATGTCTCGTGTGTTAATGAACCTCCCTTGTCATTCTAGAACAGCTTTAAGGACCAAATCAGCATTGAACAGACTAATCCAACGGCTATAGTGCTATATTTGTGGACGTAGTGTATACCGTACTCTCAATTTTAGAATTCTCAAGGCATAGCCGTAATATACATTGACAACTCCAGAAATGCTTTGCAATAAACATCATCAGTGATCAAAGAAGCCCACCGGCAACATGACTATAACGACGGCTGTACTCAGTACTGTGATGTGAATTGTCAATTTCTCGAGGGACACTGGATCTGTCCATCGTCGTTCTAGAATTGCTATAAGATAGATGTCACTATCGAACCCATTAATATAACGGCTGCAGGGACCTGCAAGTGGACGTACTATGTACCGTGCAGTCAGATGGAATTATCTGTAGCAATAACCTCTCTATAAATTTAAGAGTACGGAATTCCTTTCGAGTTCACGTCATCAGTGGATAAAGCTACCCGGCGTTAACATTACTTTGTTGATGGTTGCACTCAGTACAGTGTTGTTAATTGCTTGTTTCTCGAGGGATAATGGTTCCGCCCTTAATCATTCTAGAATTGCTACGATGTCGAAGTCGCCATTGAACATATTAATACAGAGGATGCAGCGCGCTGCCGGTGGATGCACTAAGCACCGTGCTGTCAGTTGGAAATATCAGTAGCCACGACCGTGCAATACATTGATAATGCTAGACTTGCCTTTCAACTGACGCTATAAGTGAACAAAGTTATTCAACAGTCACAATACTGTGATGACGGCTGTACCCAGTTCCCTATTGTCAATTGGCAATATCTAAGGGGCTCATGGACCTGCATGTCTAGTTTTAGGATTGCTGCGGGCTATCAAACTTCCGTGACCAATTTATTTCAACGGGAACAGTGCTCTGTCGGTAGATGTAATAATTAACGTAATGTAAATTGTAAGCATAACTAGCCGTAACCTTGATATATATATCTTGTTTCAGAATTTCATAGGAATTTGCATATCAGTGAGCAAAGTAGTCCAACGTCTACATTACTGTGATGATGGCTGGAATCAGTCGGTTGTAGCCAATTGCTTATAACTCGAGAGAAATTGTTCCTGTATTTTTCCGTTCTGGAATAGTTATAGGGTATATATCACCATTGAACAGACTAATACATCGGCCACAGTGCTGTGCATGTGGATGTAATATGTACCAAACTTACAATTCGAAATATCTCACGCCATAACCGAACTATTCATGGATTATTCCATAATGGCTTGGAATTATCGTCATCACCGGACAGAGTAGACCAACTGTTACGGTACTATGAAGAATGCACTACTCAGTACTAGGTTGTCAATTGATAAGGCCTCTGGGGATAATGGTTCCGTCCTTCGTCGTTCTAGGATAGCTATAAGACCTAAATCATCATTGAGCAGATTAGTACTTCTGCTGCAGTGCTCCACCTTTAGATGTACTAAGTACCGCTGTGTCACGTGTAAGTAATTCTAACCATAACCATACTTTAGATGATAATCAAAGATTTGCAGCGGAATTCACATTAACGGTGAACTACGTTATAAAACCTTTACCACACTGTGATGATGCCTGTAATCAATACTGCGCTGTCAACTGTTAATACCTCGAGGGTCGGTAGACATGTAGTTTGTCATTCTAGGATTGCTGTAGTATATAAATCATCATTGAACATATTAATACGAACGATACATTGATGTACTGGTGGATGTAATACGCACAGTCCTGTCAGTTGGAAACAACTCAAGCCATAACAGTAATATCCACTGATTATTCCTGAATTGCTCTGGAATTCACAACATCAGTGAACAATGCAGTACAACAGCTACACTACCGGGATGATGGCTCTACTCAGTACTGTGTCGTCGATTGTTCATATCTTACGGAATAATGGTTCAGTTGTTTGCATTCTAGAATAGCTATACAACCTAAATCATCATTGAATACATTAATCCAGCGGCATCAGTGCTCTCCTGGAATATTTACTGTTTACCGCGCAGTGAATGCTTAACGACAGTAGTCCAACCTTGGTATATATATTTTATTCCTGTATTACCTACGCATTTTCTTCCTTAGTGTACAAATTACTCCGACGATAACATTACAGTGATGATGACTGTAATCAGTACTTTGTTTTCAGGTGTTATTATCTCGAAGGTTCATGCATTTGGATTTGGCCATTCTGGAATGTCAATAGAGCTTAATAATCGTTGAACAGATTAATACACCGGCTGCAATGCTCTGCTGGTGGATGTAATAAATTTCGCACTGTCAATTAGAAATATCTCATGCCGTAACCGTAATATACAGAGATTATTCCAGAATTGCGTTGTAATTTACATAATCAGTGATAAATTAGTCTAAATGCTACATTACTTTGGTGATTTCTGTACACAGTACTGTGTCGTTAGTTGATAATTTCTCTAGGTATAATGGACGTTCTTTTCTCATTCTACACTTGCTGTAGGATGTATATCTTCAGAGAACTATCTATACACGCGGCAACAGTGGACTATTGGAATATGTACTAAATGCCATAGCTTCAATTGTAAATATCACTTTCCATGACAGCACTATGCATAGGCCATTCGATAGTCACTTCGGAATTCACATCATCTGTGAACGTAGCAGTCCAACGGCTACACAACGGTGATTATGGCTCTACTCAGAGATGTGTCGCCATTTATTAGTATCTCGAGACCCCGGATCTGAATTTTGTCATTCTTGAATTCTTTATGGGTTTCAAATCACGAATGAAATGCTTCACCCAACGGCTACAGTACTATACAGTTCGATGCAATAAGTAGCATGATGTCAATTGGAAATGTCTCAAGACATAACCGTGACTTCCACTGATTATTCTAGAATACCTTTGGAATTTACATCACCAGTGGACAAAGAAGTAAAACAGTTTCACTACAGTGATGATGGCTGTTCTCAGTACAAGGATAATGGATCTGTATTTTGCATTCCAGAATGTCTATAAGGCGTAAGTCATGTATGCACAGATTAATCCAACGACATCTGTTCTCCTTTGGAAGATGTACCAGTTACCGTACAGTGAATTGTAAATATCGCTAACACCAACCATAGTGTACATAGGTTATTCCAGAATTACATTGGAACTCACTTGATAAGTGCACAAAGTGGTCTAGCAGTTAAAGTACTTTGATGATGGTGGAACTCAGTACTGTGGTGTCAATTGTTGATATCTCGTGGGAAAATGTATATGCATTTCTCATTCTCCAATTTCTGTTGTATTTACGTCATCAGTCAACAGAGCAATACAAAGGCAAAGGTTCTCAGTTGGTATATGTACTAACTACCGTACCATCAATTTTAAATGTCACTCGCCCTAACCATAGTATACATAGGTTACTACAGAATTACTTTGGAATTTACGTCATCAGTGAACAAAGTATTCCGACGGCTACATTACTATGATGATGGCCGTACTGCAGAATGTGTTGTCAAATGATAATACCGCAATGGACAATGGACCGGAATTCCTCGTTCTAGAATTGCTGTGGAATATTCGTCATCGGTGATCTTATTAATTCAACGGCAACAGTGCTCTGTTGGTAGATGTTCGAAGTTCCGTACTGCCAATTGGAAATATACCAAGCCATGACTGCAATATACATTGATTATAAAAGAATTGCTATGGAACCTACATCATGGGTGAACAATGTATTCCAAAGTCTACAGTCCTGTGGCGATGGCTGTACTCAGTACTGTGTCGCCGGGTATTAATTTGGCGACGGCCTGTGGATCAGTACCTTGTCATTATAGTATTGTTGTGGAATTTAAGTCATCATTGAACAGATTAATCCAACGTCTACAGTGGTATTTTGTTGGATGTAACAAGTACCGTGCTCTCAATTGGAAACATTTCTAGCAATACCCGTAGTATGAATTGATAATTCCTGAATTGCTTCGGAATTCACATCTCGACTGAACAAAGTGTTCCTACTTCCAAACTACTGTGAGGATGACTGTAAGCAGTACAGTGTTGTCAATTGTTGGTACCGAGGGTTCAGTGTATCCGTGATTTGTCATTCTGGAATTGTTATAGCATTTAAATTGCCATTGACATGATTAATGCAACAGCTACAGTGTTATATTTGGGGATGTAGTATGTGCCGTATTGTCATTTGGAAGTGTCTCGAGACATAGACGTAATATGTATTCATTTCTGCCGCACTGCTTTCGAAATTACGTCTTCAGAGTATAAAGTATTCCAACAACTACAGAACTGTGACGATGACTGTACGGAGTGCCGTGTCGTCATTTGCTGATATTTCGAAGGATGATGGACATACCTTTTCTCAACCTAGAATAGTTATATAATCTATTTCAATACTTAGCAGACAAATACAAAGGAAACAATGCACTGCAGAACAATTTGATATGTACCATATTATCATTTGGAAATAACTCAAGCCATCAGCGTATTATATATTCATTATTATAGAATCACATTCGAATTTACATCATCGGTGAACAAAGAAGTCCAACGGCTACAGGACTGTGATGCTCGCTGTACTCAGTAACGTGCTGCCAACTGTTAATGTCACGAAGGATAACGGATATACCATATGTCACTCTAGAATATTTACAGTATCTCAGTTAACACAGAACACGTTAACGCAGCGGCCGCAGTGCTTTGCCGATGGTTGTACTAAATACAGTAATCTAAATTGCAAATACCTCTAGCCACAACCGTAGTATGCACTGATTACTCCACAATAGATGGGAACTGATACTATCAGCGAAAAAGGATATTCGACTGTAACATTACAGTGAAGATTGTTGTACTCAGTACATTGTTGTCAACTGCTAATATCTCTAGGGACCATGTATCTATTCTTTGCCATTCTAGAAAAGATATAAGATCGAGATCATGAGTGAACAGATTAATAGAGCGGCTGCAGGAGTTTATCGGTGGATGAACTAGGTACAGTGCCCCCAATTGCAATTTTCTCTATAGATAGCCGTAGTTTAAATTGATCATCCTTGAATAGCTTGAACTGACATTATGCGTGAAAAAGGTTACTCAACTGTAACACTACTGTGATGATTGCAGTACTCAATAGTTTATCGTCTACTGTTAATATCTCTGGGCAAAATGAATCTCTCCTTTGTCATTCTAGAATGGCTATATATCGAAGTCATGGGTGAACAGATTAATGCAGCGGCTGCAGTGCATTGCAGGTTGATGCACTAAGTACAGTACTCCCAAATTCAAGTACATCTAGGCATAACCGTAGTATACATTCATTGTTCTCGAATCATACTCGAAATTACACCATCAGTGGGCAATGTAGTCAATCGGCTTCAGAACTGCGGCGGTCGCTCTACCCAGTAATGTGTTGTCCACTGTTAATATCTCGAGGGATAATGGATCTACCAATTGTCACTCTAGAATATTCATAATATCTTAGTTATCACTGAACAGGTAACGCAGCGTCTGCAGCGCTCTGCTTGTGGATTTACTAAGTACCGCACTGACAATTGGAAATATCTCAAGCCATAACCGTACTATAGATTCATTATTCTAGAATCGCCTTCGCACTTACCTCATCAGTGAGCAAAGTTTTCCAACGACTGCGTTACTGTGATGACGGATGCACTCTGTACTATGTTGAAAAATGTTAATACCTCGTGGGCCAGTGGATCTGTGTTTTGCCATTCTAGAAATGTTATAGAATTTAAATTATTGTTGGACAGACGAATGCAACGTATACCGTGTTTTATTGGCGGGCGTAGTATGTACCCTACTGACATTTATATGTATCTCGAGCCATAACCGCAAAATGCACTGGCCATTCCAGTATCGCCGTCGAGTTTAAATCATAAGTGAACAAAGCATTCCAACGTCTACCTTATTGAGATGATTTTTCCACTCATTACTGTGTTGTTAATTGTTAACACCTCGAGGGAAAATGGATACGCCTTTTGTAATGCTAGAGTTGCTATAAAATCTAAATCGCCACTGAACATAATTATACAGCGGCATCAGTGCTCTGCTGGTAGATGTACTAAATGCCGTAATGTCAATTTTGAATATCACTAGTCACAACCGAAATTTACATTCGTTATTATAGACTCGTATCCCTATTTACACCTTAAGTGAACAAAGAAGCCCAACTTCTGCATTACTGTGATCATGGCAGTAATCCGTACTGTGTTGCCAATTCTTAATATCTCGAGGGTGGGTGGATCAGCATTTTGTCATTGTAGAATTCTCATAGAATATAAATCATAGTCGAACAGATTAATCTAGCCACTACAGTGATACATTGGGGGTTGTAATGTGTGCCGCACAGTCAATTGTACATGTTTTAAGGCATAAATGTTGTATGCATTGGCTATTAGCGAATTTCTTTGGAATTTACGTCATCAGTGAACAAAGACGTCAAGCTGCTGCACTACTGTGATGATGGCTTTACTCAGGACGGTTACGTAAATTGTTAACTTTTCGAGGATTGCTGGATTTTCCTTTTGTCATTCTAGAATAGTCACAATATGTGAATCATCTTTGATCATATTATTACAGCGGCTGCAGACCGCTGCCGGGTGATGTACTAAATGCTGTACTACCAATTGTAAATATCACTAGCCATAACCTCCCTATTCATTGGTTATTCTAGAATCTCCTTCCTATTTTCGTCATCAGTGGTCGAAGATATCCTACGACTACGTCAATATGATGATGACTGTAATCTGTACTGTGTTATCAATTGTTGATTTCTCGACAGATAGTGGACTTCTATTTTGTCATTCTGTAGCTCTTATATTATTTAAATCGTCATGGAGCATATTAATGCAACGGCATCGTTGCTCTATTGATTGATGCACGAAGCACCGTGATGTCAGTAGTAAATATCTCTAGCCATAACCGTAGTATATATTGATTTCTCTGGAATCATTTTGGAACTGATATTATCAGTGTTCAATGTTATTCAAGCGTCGTAATACTGTACTGACGGATGTACACAGTACTGTGTCGTCAGTTGTTAATATCTCGAGGGACAGGGTTTCTGTATTTTTGTCATTCCACAAATGTTATGGTACTTTAATCACCAATGAACAAATTAATCCAACGGCAACGCTTTTAAATACACCTTGCTATAGCCGTACCATGCTCTGATCATACCAAAATGGCCTTGGAATTTAAATTATCATTGAACAACGTTATTCAACCGTTACCATGCTGCGACGATGGCTGTACTCAGTATTGTGTTGTCAAGTGCTAATATCTCGGGGTTTAAGGGATCAGTACTACTCCTTCTAAAATTGCTCCCGAATATACAACTGTTGTGTCCAACATAGTCCAAAGGCAACCGTACTCTGTTGGTCGACGTACTAATTACCGAACTCCGAATTCTACACATAACTAGACATAACCGTAGTATACATATCCTTCTCCAGAATTACGTAGGAATATACATCATCAGTGAACAAAGTAGGCAACGCCTACATTACTGTGACAATGGCTGTAATCAGTACTGTGTTGACAATTGTTAATATCTCGAGGGTCAGTGGTTCAATATTATGTCATTGCAGAATCGTTGTAGAAACTAAGTCATTATTGAGCAGATTCATCCCACCGCTACTATGGTATATTTGTGGACGTAGTATACACCGCCCTTTCAATTTTATGTATTTCAAGCTATAACCGTAATACGCTTTGATTATTCCAGATCATTGGAGTTTACGTCATCATTGGACAAAGTAGACCAACGGCTACATTAATGTGATGATGGCTGTTCTCAGTACAGCCATCTGGCTGTTCTCAGAACAATTTGTTCATATGTCGAGGGCTAATTAATCTCTCCTTTGTAATTTCAGAATAGCTATAAAACTTTATCTTCATGGAACAGATTAATCCAACGGCAGCAGTGCCATATTCGTGGAAGTAGTGGGTACAGTGCAGTCAATTTTAAATTTCACAAGCCACAACCGTAACATATAATGATTATTACAACATTTCTTTGGGATATACATCATACGTGAGCAAAGCAGTCCAACGTCAAATATACAGCGATGATGGCTGGACTCAGTACAATGTTTCTAATTGTTGGCATCTCGAGAGATTGTAGACTCGTATTCTGTCATTCTAGAACTGTTGTAGAAACTAAATCATCCTTGAAGAGTTTATTCCAATGGCTACAGTGGTATATTCGTGCATGAAATTTATATCGTACCCCAACTGGGTACATCTCAAGCCATAATCGTAATATACATGGATTATTCCAGAATTGCTTTGAAATTTATATTATCGCTGAACAAATTAGTCCAACGGCTATATCACAGTGGAAATGGCTGTACTTAGTACTGTGTTGTCAGGTGTCAATATCGTGTGGGATAATGGACCAAACTTTTGTCATTCTCTAAAGGCTATAAATACTAAATCGTCATTGAACCGAATAATACAGCGACTGCAATGATCTGCTGGTGAACGTACCTTATGCCCTACTGTCAATAGGAAATATCTGAAGCCATTAGAGTACGTTGCATTTATTGTTCAAAAATTGCTTTGGAATTTACGTCATCAGTGACCAAAGTAGCAAGACCGATACATCAATGTGATAGCAGTTGTACTCAGTACTGCGTTGTCAATTATTAATATCTCGAGAGATGTTGGATCTGCTTTTTGTCATTCTAGAAATGCTATAGGATATAAATCATCATTGAAGAGATCTATACATTGCCTGCAGTGCTCTGTTGCTAGTTGTACTAAATGCCGTACTGTCAAATGTAAATATCACCAGACACAACCGCACTATACATTGGTTAATCTGGAGTCACCTTCGAGTCAGTGAGCAATGTAGACCACCGGCAACATTGCTGTGGTAATGGCGATACTCAGTACTGTGTCGTCAATTGTTGATGCCTCAAGGGTAAGTGGATCTGTATTTTGTCATCCCAGAATTGTTATATATTTTATATCAACATTGAACAGATTAATCCAACGGCGGCAGTCCTATATTGGTACATTTACGAAGTACCGTACTGTCACTTGCAAATATCTCTAGCCACAATTGTACTATACGCTGATTACTCTACAATTCCTTTGCAATTTACGTTATCAGTGGTCAACACTATTTAACCGTTAAAATACTGTGATGATGGCTGTACACAGTAATCTGTTGCCAATTGTTAATATCTTGAGGGATAGTGGACATGCCCCTCTCGTTCTAGAATTGCTGTAGGGTAAACAACCACAATGGCCAAATTAGTACAACGGCAAGAGTGCTCTGTTTGTAAATGTACCACTTATCGTAATGCGAATTGTAATGATCACCAGCCATAACCGCGGTATGCATACGTTATTCCAGAATCACTTTCGAACTTACAGCATCTGTGGTCAACGTAGACCAGCGGCTACATTAGTGTGATAGTGGCTGTACTTAGTACTGTTTCGTCAACTGTTAACCTATCGAGGACAGTTGACCTGTATTTTGTCATTCTAGGACCATTATAGAATTTTAATCATCATTGAACCGATTAATTCAACGGCCACCGAAACATATTGCTTGATGCAATAAGTACCGTGCGGACAATTTTAATTGCTTCATGCAATAACCGTAACAAACGTTGATTATTCCGGGGTTGCATTGGAATTTACGTCATCAATGAACAAAGTATTCCAATGGCTACACTAATGTGATAGCGGCTATATTGGGTAGTGGTCTGTCAGTTGTTAATGTCTCGAGATAATTGATCCGTATTTTGTCATTCTAGAATAGCCATTGAACCAATGTCGTCATGAAACATATTAATATTGAGGCCGCGGCGCTCTGTTGGTGGATGTACTAAATGCCGTACATTCGTATTTACATCTCCAGTGAAGAAAGAAACCCAACGTCTACGTTACTGCGCTGATGGGTGCAATCCGTACTGTGTTGTAAATTGTTAATTTATCGAAGGTGAGTGGATCGGTATTTTGTCATTCTGGAATTCTTATAGAATTTAAATCATAATTGAGCAGATTAATCCAGCCACTACAGTGTTACATTGGGGTTCGTAATATGTACAGTACAGTCAATTACATATATTTCAAGGCATAAACGTTGTATACATTGATTAGTGAGAATTTCTTTGGAATTTGCATCATCAGTGAACAAAGTAGTCCAGCGTCTACATTACTGTGGCGATGACTGTAATCAGACGTTTATTTCATTTGTTTTTATCACGGGAGGCATTGCACCTGCATTTTGCCACTCTGGAATTTTTATATATTTTATATTATCATTGCACATGTTTGTAGGACCGGGAAGGTGCTCTATTGGTAGATGTACGTGGTACAGAGATACCAATTCTATATATCTAATGCCATAACTGTAATATACATTGATTATCCTCTAATTACTTTGGAATTCACATTATCAGAGGTCAACGTTATTCAACCGGTACAATGTGATGATGGTTGTGCTCAGTACTGTGTTGTCAATTGGTAATCTCTCGAGGGTCAATGGCCCTCCGTCTCTAACTCTACAACAGCTGTTGAAAACAAATTTTCAGTGACAAGTTAAATCCAACGTCAAGAGTGCTCTCTTGGTAGATATAACTATTACCGTTCTGTGAATAGTAAATATCACTAGCCATAACCGTACTTTGAAAAGGTTATTCACGTATTTCGTTCGAATATCCAGCATCAGTGGACAAAGTGGTACCACGGCTACATTAGTGTGGTGGTGGCTGTTGTCAGAACTGTGTTGTCAATTGTTAATATCTCGAGGGTCAGTGTCTTCATATTTTGTAATTATAGAATTTGTATAGAAGTTAAATCATTATTGAAACGTTAATCCGACGGCTACTGTGCTATATTCGTGGATGTAATGTGTACAGCTCTGTCAAATGGAAATGTCTCACGCAATAACCGTGGTATACATTGGCTATACTATATCTTCCTAGGAATTCACATCATCAGTTAACAAAGCAGACTAGCGGCCACATGAATGTGATGGGGTCGTTTTCGGTACGTTCCAGTCAATTATTAATAGCTCTGGTTATTGCGTACCTATTTTTGCCTCTCTTGAAATGTTACAGTATTTAAATCATAACTGAACAATGTAATCCAACGGCTGCATTGCTATACTGGTGGATGCAACAAGTACCGTACTGCCAATTGGACATGACAAAAGCCATAACCTTAATGTGGGTTGACTATTCCAGAATTGCATTGTATCCTACACCAACAGTGAACGTAGTTATTGAACGGCAACGATACAATGAGGATGGCCCTACTCAGCATTGTGTTGTCATCTGTTAATATCTCCAGTGGTAATGCAATTGCAAATCTTGTTCTAGAATTGCTGTGGAATATAACTCATCAGTGAACAGATTAATGCAACGACAAAAGAGATGTGTTGGTAGACGTAATAAATGCCGTACTGTTAGTTGCAAATATCACTAGCTATAGCCGCTATATGTAGGCAATTCTAGTATTACATTCGAGTTTACTTTATCAGTGAAAAATGTAATCCAACGGCTATATCCCTGTGACGGTGGGTGTACTCAGTGCTGTGTTGAAAATTACTAATGGCACCAGGGACAGTGGATCTGTATTATGTCGTTCCAGAAATCTCATAGAATTAAAATTATCGAAGGGAATAACTCAACGGCAACAGTGATATGTTGGTAGACGTGCTAAGTGCCGCACAGTCAATTGTAAATGTCACTAGCCTTAACCTCATTATACATGGGCTACTCTAGGGTCGCTTTCTAATTTACATTATGAGTGAACAAAGTAGACCAGCGGATGCATTACTGTGATGGTGCGCGTACTCAGCAGTGTGCTGTAAATTGCTAATATCCCGAGGGTCAGTGGATCTGTACATTGCCATTATAGAATTGTTATAGGATATAAATCATCATCGAACGGTACAATCCGACTGCAACCCTGCTGTATTTGTGGTTGGAATAGGTTCCGCACTATCAACTGGGAATATCTGATGCCGTAACCGTAGTATACATTGACCATTGCAGAATTGCTTTGGAACTCACATCAACAGTGAACGCAGTTATTGGTCGGCAACAATACCCGGTAGGTGGCCGTACTCTGTACTGTGCTGTTATTTGTTAATTTCTTGGCGGGCAATGAAGCTGCGTATCGCGTCCTAGACTTGCTGTGGTGTATACATCATCAGAGAACGGATTAATGCAACGTCAACAGTGATATGTTGGTAGATGAGCAAAATGACGTACTGCCAGTTGTAGGTGTCACTAGCAATAACCGCTCTATGCACAGGTTATTCTAGAATAACTTTCGAATTTACATTATGAATGATCACAATAGTCCAACGGACGCATTACCGTGATGGCTCGTGTACTCAGTACTCTGTTGTCAATTGCTAATACCTCGATGCTCAGTGGATCTGTATTCCGTCATTCTTGAATAATTGTACGATTTGAATCACTTTTCAAATGGAGATGGCACACGCCAGAACCGTAATATGCGTTGATTATTCCGGATTTGGCTTGGAATTTACGTCGACAGTGAGGGTAGCAATGGAAAGGCAACAATACTGTGATGATGGCTGCACCCGGTACTGTGTTGTCGTTTGTTAATATCTCGAGGGATAATAGACGTGCTTATACTGTTCTAGAATTACTGTGGAACGTACATCATCAGTGAACAAATTAGTGAAACGACAACAGTGATCTGTTGATAAACGTAATAAATGCCGTATTGACAATTGTAAATATCACTAGGGATGACCGCTCTATACTTACGCTATTCTAGAATCACATTCGAATATGCATTATCAGTGAATAAAGTAGTCCATCGGCTACGTTACTATGACGATAGGGTTACTCTGCTCTGTGATGTAAATTGCTAATATCTCGAGGGCCAGTGTATATGCATTTCGTCGTTCTAGAGCAGCTATAGTATTTAAATCACCATTGAACAGGTTAATCCAACGGTTACAGTGCTTTATTGGTGGATGTAGTATGTATCGAACTAACAATTGGAAATATATCAAGCCATAACTTTAACGTATGTGGATCATTCTGGAATTGCATTGTAACTTACATCATAAGTGAACAGATTAATACAACGACGACAGTGACCTGTTGGTGGACGTGCAAATCGCTGTACTGTTAATTGTAAATATTCATGTCCATATTCGTGCCATACATAGGTTATTCTGGTATCACTTTGAAATTTACGTTATCAGTGGGCAAAGTATTCCATCGGCTACATTATTTTGACGGTGGGTGTACTCAGTATATTGTTGTAAATAGCAAATATCTCGAGGGTGAGTGGATCTGCATTTCGCTGTTCTGGAACTGTTATAGAAATTAAATCATCATTGAACAGAATGTTATGACGTTTTCTGCGCTATATTGGTGGATGTATTAGGTACCGTACTAACGATTGGAAATATCCCAAGCCATAACCGTAATTCACATTGATATTTCTAGAATTGCATTGGAATACTCACCGTCAATGAGCATTGATATTGATTGGCCACAATAATGTGATGTTGGCTGTAGTCAGATCTGTGTCGTAATGTGTTCATACATCGAGGGATGATGTATCTGCATATCTCGTTTTTGAATTGCTGCAGAATATACATCATCAGTGTACAGACTAGCCGAGCGGCAACAGCGATCTGGTGGAAGAAGTACTAATTGACGTTCTGCCGGATGTAGATAACACTAGCCATATCCGCGTTATACATAGGTCAATCTGGAGTCACAATCGAATTTACATTATCAGTGAACATCGTAGTCTAGCGGTTACATGTCTGTGATAGTGTGTTTATTTGGTACTAGTCAGTCAATTATTAATAACTCGAGGGACAGTGGACTTCTTTCTGCATTTCTAGATATGTTACAGAATTTAGATCATCAATGAACAGCTTAATCCAGTGGCTACTCCGCCATACTAGTGATTGCAATAGGTAACTTATTATCAGCTGGGAATATCTCAAGCCGCAACCGTAGTATACATTGGTCATTCTAGAATTTCCTTGGAAATTACTTCAACATTGGACGTAGTTATTGAACGGCAACAATACTTTAATGACGACTGCACCCGGTACTGCGTTATATTTTGTCAATTGCTAACATCTCCAGTTGCAGTGGTTCTGCGTTTTGTCGTTGTAGAATCGTTATGGAATATAAATGATCACTAAACAAACTAACCCCACAGGCACTGTGCTACATTTATAGATGCTATATGTAACACAATGTCAGTTCTAAACATCTCAAGCCATAAACGTAGTATACCTTGATTTTGCCGGGATTTCTTTGGAATATACGTCATCAGTGAACAAAGATATCCAGCAACAACAGCACTGTGATGATGCCTCTGGTCAGTACTGTGTTGTCAATTGATAATGTATCAAGGGACAATGGATCTGCATTTCTCGTACTAGAATTGCTGTAGAACATACATCATCAGCTTACAGAATAATCCAACGGCAACTATGCCGTAATTTTAGATGCAACGCATGTCGTACTTCAACTGTAAATATCACTAGTTATAGCCGCACTAAATATAGGTTATTCTAGACTCAGGTTCGAATGTGAACCATCGATGAACAGGGTAGACGAACGGATACATTACTGCGATGATGGCTGTATCCTAACCCGTGTTATCGATAGCTAATATCTCGGGGTATAATAGATCTGTATTTTGTCGTTCAAGAATTGTTATAGGATATGAAACATCACTGGACATATTAATCCAATGGCATAGTACTCTATTTGTAGGCGTACGGTGTACTGTATAGTCAACTGTAAATACCTCTAGCCATAACGGTACCATACATAGTTTATTCTAGAATTGCTTTGAAACAGTCATTTTCAGTGTGCACATTTATACAACATTTACAATATTGTGATAATGGCAGTACTCAGTACTGTGTATTCAATAACAAACATTTCGATGTATAATGGACCTGCGTTTCTGTTTCTAGAGTTGCTGTGGAACATACATCATCTGTGAACCGATCAATCCAAAAGAAACAGCCCTATCTTGGTAGATGTACTTATTACCGTACTGTGAATTATAACCATTAGTATCCACATCCGTAGTAAACATAGGTTATTCCAGAAATACCTAGGCATTTAAATCATCAGTGAGAAATGCAGTCCAGCGTCTAAATTACTGTGCTGATGGCTGTAATCTGTGCTGTGCTGTCAATTGATGGTACATCGGTGGATAGCGTACCTGCGTTTTGACATTCTTGAATTGTTATAGGAGTTATATCATCACTGAGCAGAGTAATCCAGCAGCACCTGTGCTCTGTCGGTAGATGTAAGAAGTGCCATAATCTCATTTGGAAGTCTCTCAATCCATGACCGTAATATACGTTGATTATTCTTGAATTGCATTCGAATTTACACCATCAGTGAACGAAGTAGTCAAACGGCTACATTACTGTAATGAAGGATGTTCTCATTAATATGTCGTCAATCGATAATATCTCTGAGATGCGTGGATATTTGTATTATCATTCTAGTAATGTTATAGAACTTAAATCATCATTGGATATATTAGTCCAACGGCTACTGTGCTATATTGGTGGACGTGCTATGTATCGCGCTGTCAGTTGGAAGTAATTCTGGCCATTACATTACTATGCATTGATTATTACTAGGTACTGCGATCAACCCATTGAAGCCGAAGTTGGATTACTTCTTTACCGATGAATTAAATTCCGCAGCAATTCCAGAATAACCAATCTATGGAACCGTTATGGCCAGAGATACTTGCAGCTGACATTACGGTACATGGTGCATCCACCAGCAGACCACTCTTGCCGTTGGAATAATCTGTTCAATCATGACATAAGTTCCCTTTCAATTCAGGAATGACAAGAGACATATCGGTTATCCCTCAACATATTAAGTATTGACACAGCAGTGCTAAGTACAGTGACCATCACCTTGTATAGAAAGGATATGAGTGGAGATATTTACATTTGAGAGTACGATGCTGTGTACATACACAGCGGAGCACCGTAGTGTTGCATTTGTCAGTACGCTTATGACTTACACTCTATAACAACTATACAATGATCAACGGATATATCAAATATCGGTAGAGATATTACCAAATGATAACACAGTACCGAGTGTAGCCATGTGCACAATATTATAGCCATTTAACTGATATGTTCGCTGAACGTATGAGTTCGTCATCAATCGTACAACGATCAATGGATAGAGCAATTGCCGCTGGTGTCAGTGACACACGTCGGACTAGTGCTGTGTGTGGCAATCAACACAGCACTGTAGCATTTGACAAATCTGTCCGCTGGTCACGTATGTTCTTCAGCAATTGTAGAACAGTCAATGGATAAAGCAACTGCCGCTGGTGACGTTGAAATATGTCAAAACACAACTGAGTGTCGCCGTCAGCAGTGCACTGTAGTCGTTTGGTTAATATCTTCACTGACGATTCATATTCTGTAGCAATTCTAGAATGACAAAAGGCATATCCATTGTACCTCGAGTTATTAACAACTACCAAAACGGTACTGATTAAATCTATAATCGTTGCACTGTAGCCGCTGGATTAATTTCACCACTGATGACTTGAAATCTCCAAGATTACCGGAATAATCGTAGTGCAGAACAGATATGGCCAGAGGTACTTACAATAAACATTACGGTACTTAGTACATCCACCAACACAACACTGTAGCGACTCCATAGATATGTTCATTGATCACCAATATTCCACAGTCTTTCTGGTGTAATCAATTCATAGATCAGATGTTGCTAGTGATATTTATAACTTTCATTACGGTGCTTAGTACATCCACCAACAGGTCACACTGATCGTTGGATTAATCAGCCACTGATTTTATAATCAGTCCAACAACTCCAGTATGATCAGTGGACTGATCATATACCGGTAGCGATGGGTACAAATGGTAGTGCAGAACTGGGTGTAGCCGTCTTTACACTGCTATAGCCCTTGAGTTAGTCTACCAGATGAACAGATAGGTACATCTGCAATTGTAGAATGGTCAATGGATAAAGCAATTATCGCTGGAGGCTTTGACATATGTCAACATAGTACAGAATACGGCCATCATGACAGTAGTATAGCCGTTGTATTAATCTGCTCAATGAAGATTAAAATTCTATAGCAATTATAGAATGACAAAAGGCAGATTCAGAGTCGCTCGAGATTCACACAAAGGACAACAAATTACAGAATACTGATAACATCACGGCATTGTGGCCATTGGTCTGATTTCTTCGCTTATGATCTAGGCTCTATAACAATTGTAAGATGTGAAATGAATAGATAAAACGTTGTTAGTGGAATTGATGAATGACAACGTGCTACTGAGTTTAGCCATTTACAGAATAATATATCCATTCAAATAGTCTGTCCGCTGACCATCTACTTTCTTTAGCAACTGTAGTATGATTAATGGATATAGCCATTTCCGCAGGAGGCGTTGACATATATCAGTGCATTACTGAGTGTAGCCATTAGCTGATCGCTGTTGTCGATTTTTTAGGTTGTTCGCTGGTGATTAATATTGGAGAGCAATTTTAGCGTTACAGAAACCAGATCCAATGTCGCTCGACACATTGAAAATTCAGAAAACTGCAATGACCAGCGCCCTCATTAAAGCGTTCTTGCCATTGGATTGATTTGTTCACTTATGATAGAATTTCCACACACATTCCAGCAAAGTTCATGTATAGACATGCTGTGACATGATACACTTATAATTGAAAGTGCGGTACATAGTACATCCACCAGCAGAGCACAATAGCCGTTGGTTTATTCTGCTCAATGATGAATTAAATGCTATATCAATTCTAGAATGACAAAAGATAGTCCCATCAGCGCTCGTGATATTAGCAACAGGCGAAACAGTACATAGTTCAGTCATCAGCACAGTACTGTGCACTTTCCACAAATTTCATCACTGACGACGTAAATTCCACAGCAATATAGCACATTCAATGCCTAGATCGGTTAGGGCTTGGCATATATACAGTTGGCAGTTCGGCAATTAGTGCATCTATAAGCAGAACACTACAGCCGCTGGATAAATCGGTGCACTAACGATTTATTCCTCAGAGCTGTTCTCGAATGATAAACGGATAGGTCACACATCGGAAGTGATTTGATAAATACCTGTGAAGAAATGAGTGTGTACGTTTACACAGTACTATTGCATTATTCTGTCCGCTGATCACCTAAGTCCTTTAGTATTTGTAGAATGATCAGTGGACAGAGCAATATTCGCCAGAGACGTTGGCATATGTTAATACCGTACTGTGTATAACCGTCACCACAGTACTGTAGCTGCTGGATTAATTCATTCAACGATGATTTAAATTCCACAGCAATTCTTGCATAATTAATGTGTAGAACAGTTATGGCTGGAGATATTTACATTCGCCACTACGGTTCTTAGAACATGCACAATCAGAGCACTATAGTTGTTGGATTAATCTGTTCACTGATCGCTGGAACGCTGTAGCAACACTAGAATGACATGGAACAGATCCATTATAGCTCGAGATATTAGCTATTGATAACACAGTGCTGAGTCCAGCTACCATGACTGTACATTATCAGTTAGATTAATTTGTTCACTGGTGACTGAAACCCTTATGGCATTCTGGAATAGTGAATGTATAGATCGCTTATGTCTTGTGGCGTTTAAATTTGTCAGTACGGTACTTAGATCATCCACGCGCGGAGCACTGTAGCTGTAGGGTAATCAGTTGTCCGATGATTCAAACACAATTTCAGCCCTAGAATCATCAATGGATAGTACGAATATCAGTTGTGAAGCTGATTAATGGAAATGCAGTTACGAATGTTGCCATCAATGCAGTGGTATAACATTTACAGTAATATGTTCGCTGGTGACAGAAATACTGTAACCGTTGTAGAAAGACAAAAGAGTTATCCATTGTCGCTTGGGATATCAACAACTACCAACTCAGTACTGAGCACAGCCATCATGACGGTAATGTAGCCGTTACATAAATTTGTTCACTGATGGTTGAAATCCCTGCAATTCTATAATAGTCATCATTTAAGAGGTATGGCGAGAGATATATACAGTTGGCTGAACGCTACCTAGTACATACAATATCAGAGCACAGTAACCGCTAGATTAATCTGCTCAGTGATGTTTGATATTCCGCCGCAAATCGAGCATAATCTACTTATATATGAGATATGTCTAGAGATATTCACAATTGTGAGTATGGTAATTAGTACATCCTCGAACAGAGCACTGTATCAGTTTGATTAATATGCTGACACATGATTAAAATTTCATAGCAATTCTAAATTGCCAGAAAGCCGATCGAATATCTTTCTAGATATTAACAACTGAAAAAACTTTACTGAGTGCTGCTATCATCTCAGTAATGTAGCCGTCTTATAAATTTATTCGCTGATGATTGAATTCACAGTAATTCGAGTATTATCAATGTATAGGCTAGTTATAGCTAGACCAGATGTCAGTACGGTTCTTAGAACATTCACCAACAAAGCACTGCAACCGTTGAATTAATCTGTTCACTCATGATTCATATTCCACAGCTATACTAGAGCAATCAATGTGTGGTACAGCCATGGCTGGGTGTATTTACAATTGGCAGTACGATACTTAGTACATCCATGGACAGAGCACTTTAGCCGTTATGTTGGTCTGCTCATTGATGATTTAAACACTGTAGCAGCTCTAGAGTGATCAACTGATGGAGCAATTGCCGCAGGAGGTATTGACATATGTCAATAGAGTACTGAGCATAGAAATATACATAATTCTACTGCCTGTGTACATGAATGCATTAATGTGATGAGCCATCTGCAGATTTCTACAGCTGTCGCATTAACCTACCCTCCGTTAGTCTGAGTTACATTGTGAATCTGGATGGATCAATGGATAGATCGGTCATAGTTACGAAGACGACTTATAACATTCAATGCAGTGCAGAGTACAGCCGCCATCGCTGTACTAAGGCCATTTGATTCATCTATACACTGATAAAGTAAATTCTATAGCAATTCGGGAATCATCATTTCACAGAACAATTATCCCTGGAGATATCAACGCTTGACCGCACATTGCTGATTATAGTCACATTTACGGTATCTTAGCGATTGAATTAATCACTGATCAGACAGTTTCTACGGCAATTCCATAGTGATGAATGGACAGATGTATTATCGCTAGCGATTTTACCCATTTCACATAATGTTGGGTATAGCCACGAACGAAGTACAATACCCATTCGTATAAGCTATTGACTGATTATAAATATTATGTGGCGATTCCAGAATGATCAATGGGTGGACCAATTATCGCCAGAGATATCGACGATTAACAATACAGTGCTGGGTATAGCCACCTGCCATGTATTATAGGCAGTGCATTAATCTATCCATTGATCATGTAAATTCTATAGCAATACTAGAAGTATCAATGGATAGATCGTTTATCTCTGGATATATTAACGATTGACCATACCGCGCCGTGTACTGCCACCAAGACAGAACTATAACCATTGAGACAATCTATATACTGATCATCCTATTCCAGCAGCAATTCTAGAATTATCAATGAATGGATGCATTATATCTAGAGAAATTAACAATTGAAGAAAGGGTTCTGCGTATAGCCGTCCACATAATACTATAGCCATTAGTATAAACTATCCGCTGTAAATTCTATAGCGATCACAGAATGGTCAATGGATGGGTCTCTTATCGATAGAGATATTAACAACTGACAAAGCAGAACTGAGTATATACCTATACACAGAGCTACAGTACTTGCATTTATCTATAAACTGAAAATTCACCATCTAGAATAGCAATTCTAGAATGATAAATGGAAATATCATATGTCGTCATAGATATTCAGAAATTTCAATACAGTGACCAGAATATCCATGTACAGAGCCCTGTGTACATCTACGCTGCGCTATGTCCTCTGCGTTAACCTTTTCACTGATCATGTATGCTCTATAACAATTACAAAGTGAGCAATGGATAGGTAAGTCCTTGCAAGGTATATGAGCAATTAACTATAATGTAATGAGCATAGGCCTATAGGCATTCTTATAAAAATTTGCTTAATTTATTGACGGACCACTCAAATTTTATAGCAATTCTGAAGCGATCAATGGATGCATCAATGATTGCCAGAGATACAAGCATTCGACAATAACTTTCTGAATATAGCAATCAACGCGGTACTACGGCCATTGATGGAATAATTATGCTGATCGCCTTACTTATAAGGCAGTTCGGGAATTATCAATGTATAGACAAATTGTCGCTCGAGATATTGATAAATGGCGACGTAGTACTGAGTGTAGCCACCTACACAGTAATAAAGCCGGCGGATTAATCTATTCGCTATTGATCTATGCTACATAGTAATTCCCTAATGATAAATCCGCAGATCAACTATTGCTTCATGTATGCGAAGTTGATAACGCATTACTGAGTATAATCGTCTACATTGTGCTATATCCATTGGATAATCCTATTCACGGATCACCTAGCTTCTACAGAGATTCTAGAATTGTCAATGGATGGATCAATTATCCCCAGTGCAGCTTTCAGTCGAGGACATTGTATTGTGCATGGCCATCAAGGCAGAAATGCAGCCATTGCAATAATCTGTTCACTGACGGTTTATATTGTGTTGCAGGTCCAGAATGACAAAAGACATATCAAGTATCGCTCAAGGTATTAACAATTTACAATATATGAGTAAGGGTAGCCATCTATATTGTTCTACAGCCACCATGCCAACCCACACACTGACCAGCTGCACCGCATAGCAATTAAGTACGGTCTGTAAATGAATGCATTGTGGCTTGAGACAGCAATACTTCACCATACGGTACGGCGTACAATCATCAACATGATTCTACAGCCGTTGGATTTACATACTGACTGATGCCTTCAATTTTATAGCAATTCTAGAATTATAAATATATACACCAATAATCGCTTGTGACACCGACAACTGGTTATGCAGTACTTGGTGGATGTCTACGCAGTTCTGTATCCATTGCTTTAATCTAATCTCTGGCTCTCTGAGTTCAACAGAGATTCCGGGGTATCCAATAGCTGGAAAAAATATCGATAGATATACTGATAAATTACAATAGGGTACGGAGTGCAGGCGCCCACACAGTGATGTGCACGGCGGGTAAATCTACAGGCTGATGATATAAATTCCGTAGAAATCCCATAATGACAATAGAAAGATCCATTGTCGCACGGTAACGTAACAACTGACCACAAGGTACTGCGTACAGCCATTGCAACAGTTCTGTATCCGCTGTATTAATTGACCCTCTAATGATCTAAATTCTGCGGCAATTCTAGAATGACAAGAGACAGATCCATTAACGCCCGACATGTTAACAATTAACAAAAGGTAGTGTGTACAGGAATCTACACAATACCATAGCCACCGAAAATAATCTGTTCGCTGCTCATCTACGTTCTTCTGGAGTAATTGTGTGATCAATTAATGCAGCTAGCGTCGCAGGAGAAAATGACAGGCCACAATACATTTCTCAGTATATCCATCATCAGAACACAGCAGTGGCTCTATTGATCCCTTCATTGAAAGTTTAAATGCCAAAGCAAATCTATAATAACAAATGTATACATCACTTATTGCGCGAGACACTTACAATTGTCATTACGGTGCTCAGTATATCCACCAACAGATTACTGTCCGCGTTGGAGTAATCTGTTCAATGATGATTTATATTCTATAGCAATCCCATAATGATAGATGACAGATACATTATTGCTCGGAATACTAACAACTGACAACACAGTACTGAGCATAGCCAACGTCTCAGTACTGTAGCCTTTGGATTGAACCGCCCATTGATGACTTAAATTCCACAGCGATCCTAGAATAATCATTGAAAATATTAGTTAACGCAAGAGTTACATACTGTTGACAGTATGGTGCTTAGAACTTCCACCAACGATGTGCAGTGTTCGCTGGATTAATTTGTTCTCTGATGACCTACGTTCTATTGCAACTCTTGAAAAATGAGAGTGCAGAAAGCTCATAGCCGGAGGTATTAGCAACTGACAATACAGTTCTGAGTATAGCCTCCTACAAGATCCCGTAGCCATTGAATTAATGAGTTCGCATACCATCAAATTGTTTAGAAATTTTCGAAGATTCAATTAATACTGAATTTGTCGCTAGTGAGATTGACCAGAATGTCGGTGCAGTACAGGGTGCAGCCATCAAAGCATTACAGTAGTCGTTGGCTTAGTTTGTTCACAGGATGATATACATTCCACGGTATTACCAGAATAATCAATGGATAGAGCGGTTGGGGCAAGGTAAGTTTACGATTGACGATACGGTACTTAGTACATCCACGAACAGTGCACTGTAGCTGTAGGATTAATTTGCTCACAGGTGACCTAATCTCCGCAACAATTCTAGAGTAACGAATACATTGTACGGTTGTGTCTAGAAACGTTTATAATTGTCTCTACGTTTCGTGGTGTATCTACAAGTAGAGCACATTGTACGTTGGATTAATCCATTCACTGATGATTTAAATAAGGTAGCAATTTTAGAATGACAAAGGACAGATCTGATATCGCTAGAGGTAATGGCGATCGACAACACGGTCATGTGTACAGCCACCATTACAGTACAGTTGCAGTTGGATTAATTTGTTCCCTTCTAAATTGAATTCGACTGCAACACTGGAATAATCAATCCATAGATCAGATATGGCTGCAGATACTTACAATTGACATTACTGTACTCGGTACATTCACTAACACAGCACAGAAGCCGTTGGACTTATCTAGTGAGTGATGATAGAAATTCCATACCAATTCCAGAATGTCAAAGGAAATATCCACTATAGCTCGGGATATTATAACTTCAAAATATACTACTGGGAACGTTCACGAGCACAGCACAACAGCCGTTGGACTAATCTACTCAATGACGCCTTAAACCTGATAGCAATTCTGGAATGCCAAAGGTCAGATCGATTATCGCTTGACATATTAGCAGCTGACATAACGGTACTGAATATAGCCATCATTAGAGTACTCTAGCCGTTGGAGTAATTTGTTCACTGATGACTCAATATCCGCAGCAAGTCTATAATTACTAATGTATAGCACAGTTATGGCTAGAGACATCTACAACGGACAGTGTCGTACTTGATGCATGCACCAACAGAGAACTGTAGCCGTTGGACCAATATGATGGATCAATCTAGGTTATTCAAGAATAGCCTTAGAATTTCCATCAACAGTGAACAAAGTAGTCCAACGTTCAGATTTGTGAGATGATGACCGTGCTCAGTACTTTGTTGTCATTTTATAATATCGCGGGTGATAATGGATCTTTATTGTGTCGTTCTAGATTTGTTATAGTACCTAAATCATCATTGAACTGATTAACCCAAAGACTACCAAGCTCTGGTCTTAGACGTACGGTGTACCGTTCTGTCAATTGTAAATATCCCTAGCCTTTGCCGCAATATACACAGTTTATTCCAGAATTACTGTAGCGTCTGCAGCGTCAGTGAACAATGCAGTCCAACGGCTACATCACTGACATGATGGCTACGCTTTGTACCGTGTTGTCAATTGTTAATGCATAGTACGGGTATGGCTAGAGACATTGATAACTGACGTTACAAAACTCTGTACGTCCACAGGCCGAGTCCTGTAGGCCTTGAATTAATTTGTTCAGTGGTAATATAGATTCTACGCCAATTCCACAATGAAAAGAGGCGGATCCATTGCCCCCACGAATTAACTAGTGACAACACAGTACTATGCACAGCGACCAACCATGTATCGTAGTCGTTGGATTTCCTTGTTCATTGATATCGTGTATTTCAAAGAAGTTCTAGAAGAATCAATGTATAGGACGGTTATGGCAAAAAATATTTCTAATTGGCGATACGGTACTTACTGCATACATTAACAGAGTTCTGTGACTATTGATTTATCCTGATGAATTATGATCCATATGCTGGTGCAATTCTAGAATGACAAAAGGCAGATACATTAGCCCACAAGGCATTAATAACAGGCAACGCAGTACTGAGTGCTGCCATGTTCATTGATGACTTATGCTCCCAAGCAAATCTTGATTTATCATTCTATATTATGTTTATCTCCAGAGATGGACACTATTGAGAGTAAGGTAATCAGAACATCCATTAGGGGAGCACTATTGCCTTTGGATTAGTCTGTTTACTGAAGATGTACACCCTACAGCAATTCTAGAATGAAAAGTGCAGTTCCATAGTCCCACGAGCTATTAACAAATGGCCACACAGTATTGAATAAATGCTACATCACAGCATTGTAGTCGCTGCATTACTTTGATCACAGATTATTTATTTTCCAAAGCAATTCCAGAATAGTCAAAGTATACTGCGGTTACGCCTAGGGGTATTTACGTTTGAGAGAACGGTACTTCGTACATATATCATCCGAGCGCACTACCCGTAGCATATATCTGCTCAATGATGATTAAGAATCTCTAACAATTCTAGGATGACAAAATACAGATCCACTGTCCCTCGTGGTATAAACAACTGACAAAACAGTACTGTCTACTATCATCATTACAGTAATGTAGCCGTTGTAATTCTTTCTCCAGTGATGACTTGTGTTCGAAAGCAATTCTAGGGTAATCAATGTTTAGCATGGTTATGGCTAGAGACATTTGTAATGGACAGTACGGTACAGTCTACCAGCAGAGCAGTGTACCCGTTGGATTAATTTGTTCAACGATGATCTAGATTTTATGGCATTTCTAGAATGACAGCGAACATATCCATTATACCTCGAAAAATTAGCAAATGACAAGACAGTACAGAGTGCCTCCGACATAACAGGAATATAGGCGTTCGGTTAGTTTGTACACAGATGACGTAAATTCTGACGTAATTCTATAACAACGTATGCATGCTGCGCTTATGGCAAGAGATATTTGTAGTTAACTGTACGATGCTACGTACATCTACCAGGAGTGCACTCTAGCCGGCGGATTGATCTGTTCAATGATGTTTTATATTCTATAGCAATTCTAGAGTGATAAAGTACAGTTCCATTATCCCTGGAGATATTAACAATTGACAAAGCTGCACTGAGTACAGCCATCATTACAATAATGTTGCCGTAGTACTCCTTTGCTCTCTAATGATGTGAATTCTCAAGTAATTCCTGAAAAACTCACATATAGCACGGTTAGGTCTAGTGAAATTTGAAATTGCCAGTCTTGTGCCTAATGTACCTTCCAACATAGCACCGTCGACCTTGGATTAATCTGTTCACTGGTGATGTGTATTGTGCAGCAATTCTAGAATCAGGATTAAAAATCCATAAACCCACGATATATTGACAGTTGACAACACAGAATTGAGTACTGCCGAAGTCACTGTACTGTAGCCATTGGATTACTTTGGCAACCGCCGATTTAAATTCCGCAGCGAATCTAGAATCATCAGTTTATACATCAGTCATGGCCAGAGACTATTTCACCTATAGTACGCAGAACATCCGTAAAGAGAGCTCTGCAGCGGTTGTACTAACATGTCCACTAATGATTTGTATTCTACAGTAATCCGAGGATAATCAACGGACAAATCAGTTATTGCTTGAGACATTAACATCTGACATTACTACTTAACACATCCACCACCAGGGCTTTGTTACCGTAGCATTAATCTGTCCACTGACGACCTAAATTCCATGGCATTTACAGAATGGCAACAGATATATACCTTATCGATCGAGATATTATCATTTGACTCAGCAGGTCCGGGTGCTGCGATTAGAGCATTGCAGCTGCAGTTGGAGTACACCTTCAACGGTGAACTGAATTCCGCAGCAATTCCTGAATAACCAATGAATAGAGCCGTTATAGCCGAAGATATTCGCAGTTGACATTGCTGTGCTTGGTACATCCAACAACAGACCACTCATGCCGTTGGAATAATCTGTTCAACCGTAAGTAAACACTTTTACAATTCTAAAATGACACAAAACAGATCGATTATCCCTCAAGATATTAACAATTGACGTAGCAGTACTGAGTACAGTGAACGGCACATACTACAGAAAGGTTGTGACTGGAGATATTTACATTTGACAGTACGTTGTTTAGTACATCAGCCCCCAGATCGCTGTAGCCGCTGGATTTACCGTACCGGATCTACCAAACATCGGTAGTGATATTTTCAAATTGCAATACTGTATCAGGTGTAGCCATGTACACAGTACTATAGCCACTGTACTAATGTGTTCGCTGAACATAAGTGTTAGTCAGCAATAGTGGAATGTCCAATGTGTGGTACAAGTTCCGCTGGGGTTAGTGACATACGTCAATACAGTACTGCGTGTGGCCATCAACACAGCACCGTAGACGTAGGTTGATCCGTTCTCTGGTCACGAAAGTACAACAGCAATTGTAGGACTGTCAATGAATGAAGCAATTATCGCTGGAGACGTTAACATATGTCAATAGCTAACTGAGTGTAATTATCGGCAGTGCGCTGTAGTCGTTTGATTAATATTTTCATTTACGATTAATATTACGCAGCAATTCTAGAATGACGAATGGTATATCCATTGTGGCTCGAGATATTCGCAATTTCCAGAACAGTGATTATGAGGGCTCTCATCAAAGCACTGCTGCCATTGGATTGATTTGTTCACTGATGACTGAAATTCCACACACGTTCCAGCCTAACTCATGTATAGACAAGCTGTGGATTGATACATTTGTAATTGACAGTGCGGTACATAGCACACCCACCAGCAGAACACTTTAGCCGTTGGGTTAATTTGCTGAATGATAATTCAAATGCTATATCCATTCTAGAATGACAAAAGAATCATCCATTAGCGCTCGTGGTATTAGCAACGGACAAAACAGTACATAGTACAGTCATCAGCTCAGTACAGCAGACTATATGCTAATTTCATCACTGATGATTTAAGTCCCACAGCCATTTAGCATAATCAGTGTCCATAACAGCCATGACTTGAGATGTTTACAATTGGCAGTTCGATAATTAGTACATCCACAAGCAGAACGCTGCAGCCGTTTGAAAAATCCGTCCACTAACTGTTCATGCTCCATAGCAGTTCCAGAATGATCAACGGATTCATCACAGATCGGAAGCTATATTGATAAGATCCTGTGAAGAAATGAGCGTGTCCGTTTACACAGTACTATAGCTATTGCATTATTTTGTCCGCTGATAACCTGAGTCCTTTAGTAACTGTAGAATGATCAGTGGACTGAGCAATCGTCACTAGATTCATTGACATATATCAGTACCCTACTGTGTATATCCGTCATCACAGTATTGTTGCATTTGGATTAATTCCTTCACTGATGATTTAAATTCCACAGCAACTCGAGCATAGGTAGTGTATAGAACAGTTATGACCAGAGATATTTACAGTTGGCATTACGGTACATATTACATGCACCAACAGAGCGCTGTAGCTTGTGGATTAACTTGTTCACTGATTGATGGAATGCTATGGCAACTCTAAAATGACTTGGAATTGACCCATTATGGCTCCAGATAATAACTATTGATAACACAGTACTGCGTCCAGCTAACACGGCAGCACTTTTGCCGTTAGATGAATTTGTTCACTGACGATTGTGGATCCTCTGCCACTCTAGAATTCTGAATGTATAGATCACTTATGCTTTGAGACATTTACAATTGTCATTACGACACTTAGTTCGTCCACGGACGGAGCACTGTTGCTGTAGGTTAATTAGTGGTCTGATGATTGAAACACAATATGAACGCTAGAATCATCAATGGATAAGAAGGATATCAGTAGTGATATTGATCAACGACAATTAAGTACCGAGTGTTGCCTTCAACGCAATTGTATTGCCTTCAGAGTAATATGTTCGCTGATGATTGGGATTCTATAGCGGTTGTAGAAAAACAAAGGAGTGACCCATTCTCGCTTGAAATATTAGCAACTACCAACTCAGTACGGAGTACACACATCATGATAGCAATGCAGCCGTTGTATAAATTTGTTCACTGATGATAGATATCCCAGCAATTCGTGAACTAACACTGCAGGCTAGCATTTATCTAGACCAGTTGGATGTTCGGTTCATAGAACATTCACCAACACAGCACTGCAGCCGTTGAATTAACCTGTTCACTCATGATCTTCATGCCACAGATATACCAGGATGATCAATGCGTAGTGCAGTTATGATTGTACGTTACACAGTACATCCACGGACAGAGCAAGTTATCTGGTAGGTTAGTATGTCCATTGATGATTTAAACACTCTAGCCTCTCTAGAACGGTCATCGGATGTGGCAATTGTCGCAGGAGTTATTGACATATGTCAATACTGTACTGGGTATAGCCATCTACATTATTCGGCAGCCTGTGGACACCAATGCAGTACTGTGATGTGCCATCTGCAAATTTCTACAGCTGTATTATTCTCCTACTCTCCGTTCATCTGAGTTATGTTGTAATTCTAGATGGACCAATGTATAGATATGTTATAGTTACGATTATTTACAATTTTCAATGCAGGGCTGGGTACAGTCACCATCACTCTACTATAGCCATTGGGATAATCAATAAAATGATAAATAAAATTATATAACAATTCGGG
The DNA here is from genome assembly GCF_001483705.2 of Eufriesea mexicana. Lineage (NCBI taxonomy): Eukaryota > Metazoa > Arthropoda > Insecta > Hymenoptera > Apidae > Eufriesea > Eufriesea mexicana. Next base: position 285,664 of record NW_016907965.1, on the reverse strand, counting down.
AAACATCAATTCATAGATTAATCATCGCTAGCGACACTTCGACTTGACAATACGTTACCCGGAACGGATATCAACACATGACAATATACGCTGGACTGATCAATTCACTGACGATTTAAATTTGACTGCAATTCTTGAGTGATAAATGGATAGATAAATTATCACTTGAGATATAGATATTTCACAATGTAGTACTGATTGTAGCTGTCTACATAGTACTATTTCCATCGGACTATTCAATTCGATGACGACCTGAGTCCCTTGGCAATTCTTGAATGATCAAGTGATAATCAATTACAGCAGGGGATATTAACAAGCGACAATACAGTTCTGATTATAACCATCCACACGGTACCATTGACATTGGGTTAATCTATTCCCTGTCATTAAATCTGTACAGCAATTATAGAAAGATAAATGGATAGATCATTTACAGTTACAGATACTGGCAAATGGCAACACATTATATAGAATAGCGATCTACACAGTAATACAGCAAGTGAATTGATTAATTCCGTGATACCCTACGATGTTCAAAAACTCCAGAATGTTAAATGGATAGAGCAATCGTCGCTAGGGACGTTGACAAATATGTATACACTACAGACTGTATCCATATGCACAGAACAATATCCGACGGATTGATCCATACACTGATGAATTAAATCCCATAGCTACTCTATAATAATCAATGTATAGATCAACTGTGTCTAAAGCACGTTACAGTTGACTACACGGTACCATGTACAGCCACCAATAAAGAACTATAGACACTGGACTAATCAATTTAATGACGACCTTCATTCTGTAAAGATTCTCAGAATGATTAAAAGATGTATCAATTGTAGCCGGAGATATAAACAATTAAAAATACGCTACTGATAATAGCCATCAACTTAGTTCTACAGCCATGGTAAGGACCTACTCGCTCCTCACCTACGTTCTTCAGCAATTCCCGACACCATAACGCTATTCACTGAATAACACACAATTCATGCCTTTTCAGAGTAGTTTGAAAGTAGCTTCAGCGATTTTTTAGAAAATTATAGATTTTTTTGCTATGTGGACATACTACTGCCGCAGAACTGCGCGAAGCAATACGGAATAGCGTTATTCACTGAATAACACATCTATCATGCATTTTCAGCGCGGTTTGATAACAGTTTCAGCGCACTTCGGAATAAATATGTTTTTTGCGGTAATGTTCTTTACTGCTACAGAACCGCACAAAATATCACTATTTTATATGTGTGACGCATTTCCACCAATTTCAGTGTTGTTTGATTGCCGTTTCTGCGAATTTTTAGAAAATTTGCGATTTTTTGGCGAAGATTAGCTACTGCTTCATAACTGCGCATGGATACTTGTTTTATTAATATGAAAAATTTTATGCAATTGCGGCGCAATTTGATTACAGTTTCAGTGAATCTTGGGAATACTTTTGAATTTTTGTCGCAAAGTTTTGCTTCTGGCTCAGATCTGCACCGAATGGCCTTATTCAAGCTATATCACACACTTCATGCAATTTGAGCGCAGTTTGATTGCATTTGTGTCGTCTGCCAACATTTAATGGCAGGTATTGAGTGCCACAATGACTGTACCATACTCCTTAAGTATAGGAATCTACAGCCCAAGAGCGATCCAATAAAGGACTTGTACTCCATGAATATAGGAACCTATAGCATAAGTGTGATCCAATAAAGGACGTATTATAACCATATTATAAAAGGGTCGCGAGGACCGTGCTTCTGCTTTCCATCGCCAAAGTCACTTGTAAAGGCCGAGACGAGGCGTCAGGATCTGGAGAGCACAGCTTCCTGCCGGACCAAAATTTATGAGGTGGCCGTAGTGGCGAGGGAAGGAGATTGGTCCCGCTCACGCGCCGATCACGTTATTCCTGCCTCACGATCCTCGCTCTTCGCTCATCAATGATGTTCCTCTCGGCTCGCTGTTGCCTTGAGTGTCACGTTTATGGTTATTAACCATTTGCGCTCCGAAAAATTTTCGCATCAAGCACGTATCAATTCGAAACTTTCCCTGTATGTAGTTATGTATTGCGCTTGTTGCCATTTATGGCGAAATGAGAATATAAAATGATGAGTACTTCATTCCCTTAATTCGCGTGAAGTTGCTTCTGCTTCAGTTATTATCATATGGTCGTCACTTAAGCTAAACAGGCATGTTAACTTTACGGGTAACATGAGATAACTATTCTCGAATTCAGTATAGACCCCACTTTTGTCTCAATTTGTGGACTTTACTCTCATGATTGACATTGTTCTACATTATTTTCCTGATACTTCTACGTAAACTACCGGCTGACTTTCTATCGCCATAATTGTTTCGTTTCCAACAACAATTTATCGGTTCGTACGCTTTGCATTCGAATATCCTTTACCATTGCTAATGCATCTATATTGATTCGTCTGGGGATACTCGTTACAAATTTGGGTTCCTTTATATTATCATATTCCTCACACCTCTCAGTTAACTGTACGTTACTTCACGTTGTTGCACATATTACGACTAGTTTTCGGAAACAGTTACAGTTTATTCCAAGTTTGCACACGTAAGAAGGAAACCATACTAATAAAATCGCAAATCTTCTTCCTGAAATGTTCGATGTGCTTATATCAGCACCGAAAGAAACATTTTTCACCTTCATTTATTGTTTTAATTGCAGCACTCAAGGGCTTTAGCGATAACTATTATTAGTCGCCTAGATTTATTTTCTTAAGTAAACTACAACTAGATTTCGCTTCACTTACGTTCAATGATAAAATTCACGACGAGGGCCACATATATCTGCTTTACAAGCATTCCAATTAAAACATCAGTTACAAAATGCGTCAGTCGTATTTCTTGTGAGACATGCCCGACGATCTTTAAGCAGATAATGCAAGCAATTTCATTCACTTCGGAGAACGTCCACGCTCGTAATTTATATCCAATCGAGGGGAATGTATTTCGAAACGATCTTTTTCGCGGCAATCTTATTTTCATCTTGCATAAGCTTACTCTTTTCCATAAATGTCCAATGCTTTAATAAATGACTAGGGAATACAATAACTTTATGGTAATTTAAAGCAAAGGGAATAAATTCTCTTTAACCGAGACATGACTTAAACTGAACGAGGCATCTTCTAGCAATCTCACATACCGTAATTACCACTATTCGACGAAATTCGTATAGATAATCTTACTTTAAGTTAGAATACCTGTTGCCGATCGCGATAATTCTTGCGGAATGTGTGTAACTGAAGAACATTTACACGTTCGTTTAAATACTGTGAAAAATAGATGCACCTTCTTCATGTTGGTTAGAATTGAAGCTTGAAATATGTGGATATTTTGGAAATGCATTTTTCCGTAAATTACCGTAGCATAGTTCCACGTTCGCACTTTGTTGCATTCAATGAAAAGTCACTGTCCAGAGAAACGAGTTGATAGACATACAATTGTCACTATGGAAAAGCATTTGATCCAAATACGGTGACTACGACACCGGAATATAATAATATCGTCACGGTAGGACGCATAGCGAACGCTAACGAACGGGTATCTTACGATTGTAGACGGCGAGCCTAATATTAACACCGCGAGCCGGCGACCAGTAGTTGGTCACGCTGCTCCATAAGCGCGTTGCTCCAATTATTTGGCCATATTACCGTCTGAATGCATGTGAGCAGCATGGTTCCCGGAGAGCGTGTTCCACTCTACGAGATAGCGGCGTTTCCCTTTAAACAAAGCACGATCGTACGCCATCTTCCAGTAATTTTCGAACGAAACGTCGTGTCTAATATTAATTTCCCTTATCGTGGGAAAAACGCACGAATAGACACGTGATTTGAAGAAATATGTGCGAGTGGAATGCGTTCGTCTGCTCCAAATGAATACGTTCGAGCCGGGATTGACGGAACCATTAACCAGAGGTTTGTGCTGCAACGATTATTCCGTGGAATATACATGACCATTTTGTTTTCTGGATTTTGAAAACTCGTCGTCTTAATTATTGTAATTAAGATCTGGTTTCTCGGGGAGTAATGATATTATAATTATTATTAGCTACTGTAATTGGTGCTGCATGATTTTATCGTGTACATAAGAAACTGGAACGACCAGTCCCAATAATTGCTACTGGAATTGTTAATTTTGAGTCTTTTCAGACTGTATGAGGTATTAATATTACACATATATACCGTGTTTGGGTGCAGTTTTACGTAGAATTACGGTAAAATATTGTAAACAAGCTTTTCTAGCCTCTAAATGATCTTTATTGGTTTCTAAATGCCATATTTGTTTAACAGCGGGAAAAATTACGCTGTTTTATAATAACATTAAATTGAAAGATGGGAGGATTCGGAAATCTCAAAACAATACTCAATTAATTACATAACGAACATCAAAAATAAGGAATGTTTTTATTAAAAGTACTTTAATTAAACCTCTATAACAAGGGAAGTTACTACAAAATGTGGGAAGCTAAGTATAAATGAGAATTATTTATAACCTACGATACATTCTCCAAACCTCATCGATACCTATAAGAAGAAAGATTTAGAGATCCTTCCATGTCAAATTAAACACTCCCATTTCCTTTCTATATTCCAGGTTGTTTTACTTTCACACATACTTCTACCTAGACATATATAATAGAAAAATTTGTTTCCTCCCATTCCTTATATCGAATGAAAAATATTTCCGTTTAATGCTAAACCTACAATGGATTAAGTGTCTATACACAATCGTTTAAAAAATGATTTCATATCACTTAATACCCCGATTTCTCTTTTAATACTGTAGTACGATAAACCTTTCAGTATTTTCATTCAGTACACTTTTCCAATATTCGGAATTAATATTCTTAATGTTGAAGGAACTGAATATCTGAATTATTAAATTACTAAATTACTGAATTGTAGGATGGCGAAAGCTGGAGTTGAGACACCATAAATTGACAAAACAACCATTACAGAATGACTACACCTCAAAATTCATAAAACTATCGTAACCGAGGAAAGAACGACAAGATAACGAACTCTCTTTCGAACACGAAACGACTCACGCTCGGGCCGGTCTGAAGACAGCTTCTCCAACTTCATCTAGAAAATACTGATCGGTTTGCATGTTGTTCTTGTTGGCAATCGCTGATTCGTGGTTCCTTCCTGAAATGGTACTCCATGCTATCTTAGATACGACAGGTAAATAATTCGTCATTATTCAACATAAAGGGTAAGGAATACTGTCCGTTTATGGGAAAAAGTGAGAAGCGAGAATAATCGATAAGTTTATTATTGACAGGACGATATAGAATGCCAAGAGCAGAAAAGAGACTCGTTTATTCTGCGAGAAATTTTGAACAAGTCTTCTTCATATTGAAATTACCATGCTATATATGATTAATTCAGGATTCGTCATTATACAGCATTTAAGATGGGGGTATTGCACCGAATCGGAAAAAGGTTCGAAATTTTATAAGAGAAAATTGTGAATCGAGGGTAATCGACGAATTTCGAACTGATTTGTAGAAATGGAACACCGATTGGAGGAGAAGAAATTCAGAATTTATCTTCTTAGTATCGAAATTACTGTTGTAAACGACTGATTCAAAATTCGCCATTACTCAACGTTAAGGATATAGAATGTTGCTACGAACGATAAACAACGATACCAAACGATGGTATATCCTTTGTGGGAAAGGATTGTAAATATTTGTCCATGTTTATCTCAATTTTTAAACAACTTCGCCATTAATTATTACTCGTGCTTATTTCTCACTTTTATTTTGAAGATACCTTTCTAATTCGTAATTCAGTTCCTTAACGGATAAAGGCTACTGTACATTATTGCGCAATATTTGACAATCCCTTGCTAAGCAATATGAGTGAAACGTGTGAAATCCATGTCAAATTTTTCAAAATAACTGCTTCTGTTCTACACAATAATATACTACTCGTCCCTTCCCAAACTTTTCCAAGAATTAATTTTAAAAGGTACAGAAATTACTATTTTTCCCTTGTGATGAGGTAGTCTAATTAGTTCTGGATTGAAGTTGGAGCTTCTAGGCTTCACAAAAGGAACAGAAATTCCTGTAGCGATGCACCAATGCAAGATAATATTCTTTAACCGATACTTTAAAAGCAAATCTTTGGAAAGAAAAAAATATTAGCTTTAATTTAAATTGAGAAATTTTTAGCGGTTCGTTCAAAAGAATTTTTCGCCGTGACATTCTGCAAGGGCTGGCGATAAGGCAATAGAATCGCGTGAGGGGATGTAGTTAGGGCATTGCTGTAAGTCCGTGCACGTTCAAATTGTTCGAAGTGTTTCCCGTGTCATGCTATATTGATGGGGAGCGGAGTTCTTTGGAGGATACCTCACGCCGAAAAACCTGGGGCGAAAAACCAGCGTGTGTTATGCATTATAAATTTGACACTGAAAGTACGCCTGCGTACCGTTTATTATTTATCGCATTTCCTATACTAGACAAATAAAGTACACTAATAGCACCTACTCTCCTATCGATTCGTTTCCCCTCATTTATGTCGTAAATTTCCCTTATACGATGCACGACTTATTCCCTAAGAAGTTTATTCTTTTAAGTGCTACATAATTGGATATATTTTATTCAAATTTATTTTCTGAAATTCTTTATCACTTAAGACACTGCTATCTGTTGAAGCAAAGCTTAAATATTCATTATTGATATTCATTTAGATCTACCTTTTGTAATTTTAACTGCTTAATCTCGCAATAAATTTTATTCGTAGAGTATAGATTCAAAACTTTGAAACGTCTATTATTCTGATGTAGAAGAATTGAAACAAAAGCGTGAGAATTAAAATATGATTTAAAAGCAGATTTCTAACAATGTTTTATGCCGGAACACGAGTTACTGATTTTTCAAATGTTATAACATGTGTCTGTTGTAAAGTGAGCTAGTATGTTCGAGATATCAAGGATTGCATGCGAAGCGAGAGAGCAGTGGGCCGGTGTTACGTGTAAAACATTAACAAAGGGGAACGTAACCACGTTGAAGGATAGTGTTCATTAGAATTGTGTATTTCTTAACTCGTTTATGAAAGAGGTGAAGAATAGCAACTCGTATTCTACTCTCGCTGAAATTTCTACTTCCTTTTTCTACCAAACAGTGCGTAACTGTGGAAATATAGTCATCACTATGATGGACCTCTGCTTTGATCATTGTAAGTTGAACTTATAGTGGGTAACTAATCTTTGACGTATACGATATGGAGATAATCATTTGGGAAGTTAAATTTGGGAATCTGGCCGTTTGGAGGTTTCGTGATAAGAAATGGAAATCAGTACCGAAGAAACAAGAAAGAAAAAGGCGTATAACTACAATAAATGAATATTAGCGAGTCCTACTAGATTACTGCTTATATCATCAATAATATTTGCAAGAATGTCATTTTTAAGTCATAACCAGTTTTACTTCTTATTTCAATTTTATATATGTAAGGATGAGTTTTAGAAAGGTGGTTGAAAGTATATACGATCTACTTAAAAAAATGATGTATGCGTGTCCACTGATTTAATTGTACCATCGAAAATTTAATTACATATTCTTCTGATTAATATTATTCTGCCACATCATGCATACAGTTAATAAAGGTTTCAGGGAAGTATATCTTAAATAATATGATATAGGACGTGGACCTGATGTTTATATATGAAAATAAATGTGGGGCAATCATTCCAGTTAAAATATGGTTTCAACGTGGAGGCTCGTAATTAACCACGCCAGTAAGTACCTGTGCCAAGATTAATTATTAGAGTATGCAATCAGGTTATATTCTGACAAAACGTTCGAAGCAAAACATCATTAACCGGTGAGTAAGGAAATAAAGCTTCACCTATCTACTTTGGAGCAGGTTTCATTTTTCACTAACTTCAGAATCCCTTCAACAGGATCATAAATATCATTCTCAACAAATATTACGTTAAGCATTATTGCTACTGCAGAAAATACATTAGAATTTAATTTTGGAAGATAATATTAGATTCTGTTCCTTATTATTCCTACTTCTACAGTTTCATATTTAATAAGGTATTTTTAATGAAATTGTGTTCTATTTAATATCAAAGGATTCACATTCTTTATAGAGGAATTTTATTACTATCATCTGTTATTATTAAATGTAATATTAACTAAACCAATAGAAACACATTCCATTTAGAATATCTCATACATTAATAACAATACCAGAGGAAAAAAGATTCAGGTACTTACTTTATTCAACACCTTTGTTACCTTCAAGGTAGGTTAATATTGCCATAACGACAATTTCAATCTCTGCTTCACATCTTTACCAATGATTATCAATAACTCCAAGAATTACATATAATCCACTGCCAATAATGTAACAACGTAACGATTTACATATTAAGGACTCAAAAACGAAGATGAACTATAATGAATTACAATAACAAGGGAATCAACATATTGCAGATATGCTGGGAGTAGTACCACTGTTGCCCTTCTACCAAATATCACGTGCTCTGGAAGAGTTACACTCCAAATATGATGAAAACATTTCATACTGGATATTATTCACGGTAAGAAATGTTACTCTCATTGTAAATGAAGGGAGGAGTAGAATATTATGAGGCATTTTTCGCAGGAAAGCAGTTATAAAATTTATTATAATGCGTATCAATTTTACGCCTTCACACTCAACTTAGAAGTTCAACATGTGTCCTTGCCTTATCAAATGCGTAGGAAATTGTAAATTAAAAGCAGTTTCATACAATCTAACGTGCTTACAATTCTATTATTTACAGAACTATATCTTTGATCATAATAAGATGATTCTAGTTACATTTACTTTTATTATTACCTCTAACAGCATCAGACTATGATCAAGTGTTAGAATAATATAATACCAATTAACTATTAAGATGTATCAAATACAGTATATCAAAGAGAAGGGATATTTCTGGACACTTCCATCCTCGTGATACCTTCATATCTATTGAATCACAAAAAGCGTTTAGTCTAACAAGGTGTTCCTGACTGAAAGTACTAAAAATACGAAACCGAGATGTCAAATAACGGATATTTACATTGAAATTCTAACGCAAATTGTTTCTATAAAGACATAACAGATATGCTAGCTGTTCCTTAAATCCTGATATTTTTGACAATAATAGATACCTATGAATGATTCTCAGTACCAAATAATGTCAGAATAAAGAATAATCGAAATACGACGTCATCCATACATCAATACAAATCTTACAATACATTCATATAACAACCTTATATCAATTTTATACACTTAATTCGTATTATGTGAAATAAAACTTAACTTGAGTACTACCAAACCAGTTAAAATAACGAATTCTTGATTTCTTGCTTTCATAACTGTTTAAGAAATACTCCCTTTATATCAAAATTATTCTTGATGTTTATCATTAATTTAAGAGAAGGATTATCTATCCTTCCTTATCTTTATTGAATTGCTTCATATAATATGTATACTTTATGCGGACATACGTTGTAGACAGGAAGTATCAATATTAAGCAAGAGACACTCGCAGAAATTTCTGCATATCTATTTTACATCTCGTATCCACTGCAGAAGGAGACCTAACCGAGAGTGTGAGAAATGAGAAAACGCGTGTGACAGTTACACCTATATGAATGTGCCAACCATTTCCATCAAGCTATTAGTAAGATAAACAATGTCCAAATGCAAAACATTAATACTCAATGGTTAACTGCCGAATGACTGTGAAGCCGAGACACAATAGAGATTTAACAGCGCGTATTACTACTGGTCTTCGAATCTACGAACTTTTAAACGTCCTGCATTCGAAAATGTAAAATGGGTAGGAAACACATTTTATCATCTTATTCCACATTCTGGCTTTACCTGTCCACGAGGAATCGACCGCTGCGATTAGGTGTCACCTCGATGACACCCATCCATTCATATTCGTTCACCATCCTTCACTCAACCATGAATAGGTCAGAGTTGTACTGTTTCCTCCGCGCATTGTATCGCTAGAAGATCGAAATCTCAATATGCATTAATGCCTTTAATTTACTGTAAGCAAGTAATAAACCTCCGTGGAGTATTCTGTAGGCGAATCGATTAATTGCAATTTATTATGTGACAATAATTGGACAGACATAACGTGAGAGCCGAATAAGACTCAGAAAAATACAGCGAAAAAATTTTTTGGAATACCGGCAATAAGACAAAGTTGAATCTTGATGGTTGCAACAATAGCAGCAACAATGAGCCCTCTGTACCTTAAGAACATTTTCAATTATTCGTTCCATAGCGAATCCAATCAAATGTCTGCGCAGGAAGATATTATAGAAACCAAAGTTTTGTTTCGAAAAGAAGAATTTAGGATGTTTGATAGTTCCCCTCACGTGCTGCCTTATTCAGTGTTTTCATTCCAACTAGATACTGAAAACAAAAGCAAATAACAAATTGCAGGTCATCGACGCAGCGGGTAAAACGTCTGGTACAAGCGGTGTGCAAGGGGTTGAGAAATTGTTCCAGAGAGTAAGTTGTAAAGAATAACTACAAGAAATACTGTAGCATTAAAAATACTTAAAGTATTATTAAAGCATTATGTAAGGAAGGGAATATAGTTGGGAAATTGTAGAAAGCGAGTAAATATACCATTTTGAAAATATAGGTATGATCTTCCGTGAGTAATGATCTATGACTGATCTAATAGTATCTATGTAAATAAACGTAAAATATAAATATTAGTTGTACCCACCTTTTCACTCATACCTTTGAAATGACATATTCCCGACCTTTGAGTATTTATAATGATATATTGTTTCCGTAACCTACACTAATGTTATAGTGCATATTTCCCTAATTATGCGTGAATTTTTCAAATTAGTCTTTAACACATTCTAAGATTCGCTTTATTAGATTCTACCGTATATAAGTTTATTAATTATCGAAATCACTTCACTTCCCTTCGCATGACTATTTAACCCATGGCACCTGCATACACTAGTTTCACGTGAATTTTTACAATAATTTGCGGTTCGTAGGATCTATGACTTCTTATTCAGATATTTTCTGAAAGTGTGTCTACTGCTTTATTAATACCATAACCAAATCCATGTTTACGAATACCTTGTACCATGAAAGGTGTTTATGATGCACCATGATGTGCTGATAACATAGTGAAACGCTATTTGTGGCAGACAATTTCGTTTCAGGGTGGAAAGGAAACTATAGATAGACGACCTCTCGTCCATCCGCATTTCTTCTGAATGAAGAAGGCCATGAAACGCAATGCAGATCATTTATCCCTTTATTACGACGGCAGTAGGGTGCAGAGGTATCGAGTTCCTCTTGACTCGTATTGGACTTATCATAGTAGCAAACAGGTTCTTCGTGCGAGGCTCGACGCACAAGTTCGAATCCAGGCTTAAGGCCATGTCTCCGTCTTGCGTGTTTCTTACAAGCACGAGAAAGCGTACGGGCAATTTCGTTCGATGTCGTTCTGCTTCAACCGGGATACGATAAGTCTTCTCAGACTCGCACGTTTGACCACCAACTATAAGTTTCTCCTTCGCGTTTCCTGATCTCGTTGCGGCAAGGACGTACCGCCATCCTGCCCGATTAAGCCTGTGCAAGAAGGACCGATCTCTTTTCTCGTGAATTGTTTCGACGTCATTGGCTATGTAGATGGCAGACGTTATAAACTGCGAGGACAAATTTTGAAATAAGAATTGGATAAGCAGTGGAGCATCATCTGAGTATGTGTATAACAATTTATATTGGAAGCGCATCTCACAGAGGGATAGATGAGAAATTTTTCCGAAAAATTCTTGGGAGAATGAGGACGGACGAGATAAGGAGAACACCGAGGGTAGAGTATTAGGTTTTATGAGCCGAGCCTACGATGAGACGCTTCGATAAATTGGAAATCTTCGTCATGTAAGATTGAAGCGAAGCAGGAAGATGTAAGTTGAACCTTTGGCTATGTTTAGGAATACGTGAAACGTATATTTAAACATTTTGTAAATCGTCTGTGCAAATAAGATGACTAATATTAAACGAATGAGGTAGGGCGAGGACTATGAATGGAATGGATAATTAATTCGACACATTGATGGACGGTTGTAAATAAATTTTACAGGTATAGAACGTAAACGTTGTATCGGGACCGAAATCCCTTGCCATTGAATATTTCATTACTTCAAGTTAAGACTCACTATGGAAATTTCAAAATGACGGTAAGGGTACTGAGCTACAGTTATTAGAAGCTATCCATAGGAAAATAGCATTTGCTACATAATAACTAAACAGAAGTTCAAATTTGCGGTCACAGATTATAAGAGTTAGTAAGTTTACTGTTAATAACAAATTGCTCAGTGCACTTATTTGTAATAGAAATGAATAGAAGGAAAATAACTTTCAAGATTTAATTGTAAATTTCCCGTATCACTGATTAAATGAATTTGATAAGGGAATAGATAGGTCTAGGTTACACTGTCCTATATATTTAAACATCTTGAATCTGTAGTAACAGTTTTGTATTCTTTTAGAGTTTACCTTATCGACGACGAATGCGTAACCTAAGATGCTCTAGCATCCTCAGATTTAAAAAAAGTGCGCTTGTACTAGAATAAGCAGTAAGGGCAACAGGAGGTTTATTCTTGTCTTACAAGACAGAGGAGGGTATGCCGAGTTAATCAATGCACTAATTCAAATTATTTTTGCTTCCGAATACTTATAAATAGCTGTCAGAGTTTAGCAGTAACACTCCGAGAACAATTTATACGAATGTTCATGGATTTTTATAAAATGTTCGTCATATGATGCGAATTTGCTTCACAATGGAGTATTCTGTACATTCCTATGAAGAAGAAGCCTCCCAGAAGCACTGTTATGATGATGATCAGTATCGATAGAACGGTTAAATATACGTCCTTGCAATGAAAAACATACAAGTAAATAGAAATACGGTTAAATTAACATAACAATGTGTACAAGAGTGTTCCTTAATTTAGAAAACCTGTAAATGGTATTACTTGTTTTGTATAAATTATTGAATGTATTGCTAGCATCTTGTCGATATTGTTACCAACAAATAACACGAATCGTTCATTCACAGTAGAAATGGAAAGGGTCATAATATATCGTCCGTTGTAGAGGAAAGGTGATTATTAACGTTGTCGACAGAAATTCGATAGTCCTCGACCTATTTCGGAAACAGATCGTTGGTCATATAGAAAGGGCACCGCGTGACATCACAGGTCCTGGCCTGGTGGAGCTCGGACGCGGTACCTGAGGGTCTGGACTAGGCTCTTCCGGCAATTCACCAGTAGGACCTCGGCGACATTCCTGGTGGTCAGTGTTGGGCAAGCTGTCTCTGGTAAACAAATTCCCATTCAGCCTTTTCTCGGTCTTATATTCTCGTTTCTATTCTGACGTTTCGTTGTTGTCTTTAATACGTTTCATCGTTACCGTCTCTAATCAGTTCTTTCCCAGGAATGATCTACATATTTAATTTATATGTTTATTATCTGAATTCCCTAATTTCAACTCCATCTCACTTGTCCTCTTGACGTCTTTATAGTTACTTCTAAGATTTCGAAGAAGTCGTCGGCGAAGATGTTGGACGTGGCATTGGGGTGGGCTGGCAGTGAGTGGAGGTGGGTGGTGGACATAGTCTAGATCTTCGGACTAGCAGAAAGCCATTGTCAGCTCCACTTATACATCACCTCCCGTCATAGTTTTATTTCAGAATCTACCTGCCCCCTTTTCCGAATCCTTTCATCATTGCTATGTTATCTCGATCTCGGTTCTACTTCATGGACGGGCTGTTTCTGCCTCATCGATGGATTACTCCTTCTATTTCGTTAAAGCTTGTGGTAGCTTTTCGTCTCGCTTCCATTTCCTTTCGAGTAACTGATACGCCTTCTTTTCGGTTTATATTTAAATTATTATATTCTCCCTTCAGCTTTCAGGTTTCTGAAGATATAATCTGTAAGACTTCCCTGAACGACGAGGGATGCGTGCGTTTAGACGCAACTTGTTACCAGAAAGGTGATATTGTTAGACGACGAGGGCTGCATGTCCTTATATCTAAGGCGTCATGAATTGTTAGAGGATAGATTACTAGGCTACGACTCACGTGCGCGTTATCTGTACAATGGTTAGCTACGTAACTTGCAGCGAATATATCTATTCCTTATCCTTCCTCCGTTATCCCTCTCGTTTACCCAATAGACATAATTGTTCATCTGATAGTCGCGAACGTCCTTAAGTGCCAACGAGCCTAAGCGATGTACTTCCGTGTACTGGATAATTCCATGCATCACATGTCATTGTCACGACTCGCCTCCAACGCACACTCAAGCCACTTTCAATATCGCCATACATCGGATTCCAGAATGGCCTTCATGTCACAGTCCCTTCCGAGGTGAATGCGAGTTTCAGCATCCCTGGACGTACGCTGCAAGGTTACAGGCCTGCAGTTGATCCGGCATTTGTCTACGGCCGTACCATATGGGATGATTAAGTTCTACTCCTTGGGGCAGGTACACACGTGTGGCAAAACTACGTGCTTCGTAGAGCTGCCCGAATTAGAAACTTATACAGTGAAATTATTAAACTGGTTTTAACAATCCTCCTAACATTTTCAACGCTTATTTTCAAATTAATCAGCTAAGACAGAATTTAACATAATTATCAATGCTTGTCGAGCACTGTATATCGCGACAAGGAAATCTCTGCTCTCAAATTATGTTCCAAAACTAATTACCAAGTGTACCTTATGAAACTTTACCTAATCCTTCGCTGAATCTGACAGGGCATGCCATTTCCAACAGTTTACATTTATAAATTAATTACCTGAAACAGTTCGTCAAAAGCACTCACTCGTATTCTCTACAGACTGCATAGATTATTCACCAGTGAAAGAAAAGTAAAGCACATATAAACGATGGAACTACGAATGTGGACAGAATGACTTGGTTTAGATACACCGTCTTAGCAATTGCCGAGGGTATGCAGTTGCTTATTGTAAAATAATCTTAGTATCGCGCATACTCCATCATGAAGACGTAGCGCTTCGAAGGTTACCAGGGGAACGAGGTTCGAATATACAAGGCACAGATCAGTGGGTGAATCCGTGGGTAACGCATCGGACCATTAGTACGAGCATACATGATCATGCTAGCCTATATTTGAAGTCGAATGTAATTACCGTTTAATAGAAGTGTGAAGTTAAGGGACGAATTCGAACAAGGTTGTAATACTGCAATACTGTTTTGAGCGATGCAGTAAGCCGAGAAGTGATTCGCAACTTTCCCGTCATTCTCACATGTTTATGTTGTTGTGGCCAATGAATATTACCACTGTCCATCATATGTATTTATATCGACATTTATTCGATCTTGATCATAATTGTGTATGCTCTTTTAATTTCATTGTACCGATTTAACCCCTTGCCCTCAGGAGGCGCACTGCAGTCACCATTCGATAAAATTTTAAAGCTCGATATTCACAAATATGTCAAATTCCAAATATATTAACGGTGTGCGAGGCATTCATATCAAATAGCTCTGCATGTTAGATACCATACGACTTTTTATACCTGCTGCGAAAATTATCCTCAGCGATGTAACGGAAAATCTTTGAAATCCTGTCCGTCTTTGGCGAAAAAGTCGTAGAGTGCAAATGGTTAATTGCCATCAATGATGTATATGATATTTAGGCACTCGTTACAGGTTGATGGTTCTAATGCCAGCAATGCATTTTAATTAGTCAACAATTTCAAATTCCTAAGCAAACGTATAAATTCTATATCCAAGTCATCCTTCAACATTACTACTACGCTCACAGATATACTTCTCGTACTCTGAGGCAAGTTATACTTCGGATATTCGGTGAAACGTAACCTACCTTCGAATTTTCGTCAGTTTCCAGTCAAAATGTTGGAAAACTAGCCACAATCTTCGTTGGAGTTTCGAAGATAAGCGAAACAAGAATATGACACTTGGAAATCAGCAGTGAGAATGTGAGGAAACATAAGGGCTGCGAAGATATGCACTCCCACGTATGTGGAATAAAGGCGGAAATATGCTTCGTAAGCAAGTGGTGACAAAGAACCTTGATCACAGAATGAATACTCCACATCCTCATCAAACATGAACCCTAAAATTGTTTGACTGGGGTACGTCCATCGTTTGCTTGCTATGACGACTGAGGATTACTTCTCAGGTGTATTCTTAACAACTCCATATGCATTATCATGCTTGATGCAACTCTCAACTTCCACAGTGCCGCGATATCACGGCTCTCTCTAAATTCCTCAGAGACCAATGTTATCTCAGATACATCTTCCGTCTTTCTTCAATAATTTCATATTTCCTCCCACTCGACATCAGCCCTGCTGTATTTACGATCGTGACAGCTTCCGCCGTACCAAATCAATCGATAATTCGATCCTAACGTGTCTGGCGTTCGCCGACAGATGACGTACATGCTCGGAAATGTCCTTAGAGTGAATGGAACGTGGTGAGGCGCAATACCTGACCGAGTGCGTCGTTACTTATCACGGACACGTTGTCGACAAAAATATGCTGAGGTTCACGGGTATAAATAATTCTTTTCCTACATCCACACAGCCTTCACTCGCAGGATCCTCCTGTTCCCATCCTTTTCACCCCATCCTGCTACGTGCTTCCTCCCCACGTCGAATAGAGCATGCCGGACTTGTCACGGGTTGCTCGACCGACGTGCTTCCGGACCGAACTACATGTAAGAACGTCCAACGTGTGTACCATCGACGAGTATAGTCAGGCAGGGCCCACAGAGGATTTGCTAGATCTCTAACTCACGGAGGATTTTCTCCAGAACCTATTTACTTTCGTTCGGCTATGATTTCAACGAGACGTTTGGTGACTTCAGAGGATAATTTTGATAAATGTTTGCTTGCAGTATTGCCGAATTCCGCGAAGACTTTATTGGTAATTCTTGGTTGAAAGTTGCTTAGAATTTTGACGTATACTTTGGTAAATTAATTGGAAATATTTGGATGACGTTGGTTCAAAGTTATGCTTCAGTTCTTTAGTGAAATGTTGATATTCGCTGATGTATTGATTGTTGCAAGGAATATGCCTAATTCGCTATCTATTGCACTTTTCAAGCTTTAAAGCTATCATTTTCTTCAAAATAGATACGTGTAGGGTAATTAATTTTATCACACAATGAAATCGTTCCTTTGAGTATATTTATGTGTGTTTGATAGCAAGTTCTAAGTGAATTCTGGCATGAATTGGATATCGAATACGTTATTGATTCGACGGAATACTGGCTCTAACTTTTTGCACGCAATCTGCAATTACACGTCAGTCGTATTGCTATCAGCGATGAAATGTGAGCTGCACATATAGGGTATGATTATATAAACGATTGACCTATACTTTAAGAAATTTCTGAGTCTATTTAAGTTTAAAGCGAATTCTCATTTCACGGGTATTAGCAAAGTTTCGCTCCGTCAATTTTAGAATCAATTTAATTACAATTTTAAGCAGAGCAATTCATAACTTCGAAGCTAAAGCTTTTGCTTCTGTGCCACTATTAATCAGAACAACTATAATTTCCAACGCACGCTTTAGATATATATACATCGAAATCAGAATACTCTTAAAAAAAGTTTAATCAGCAATAACGGCATTCAATCGATTAACAATTTTATTTTTAACATATATAATTTATCTTATTTGATGCGAGTTTTAGTTTGTAGCTTAGAATACGTTTTCCGCCTTCCTACGGAAGATAATTATCTACCTTTGGAGGCAGACGCTAGTGTTATCTTCACAAAATAGCTGTCTATTGACTAATGCTATGAAGAATATGAATCGCAGGGGATAATATATTTAACTACCACGAACCATGGCTAATTAATTCTTCTGAAACCAAATAGCTTGAAATAAACTTTGTTTCTATGGTGATGAGTAATCAAGCATTTAATCACCAGCAAACATCTTTGGAGACGCTATACGTAATAACATATTACTAACGTGAGGCTACGTTAATTTATATTACGTAGGAAGCACACCATAAATTATTTTAGTGGCATAATAAGCAATATTACCGGTTCTTCCCCCATTTTTCTCCTTTCTCATTTCCTTCCACCTGCCGCCAAAATACAATTCTGAACTTCATCTTCACATGTATGTGCTAAACCCACTGTAATAAGTCCATCAAGCTTCCTTTCTTAAAATGCATTATCTAATCGAAGCAATTTATACTATATTAATCCCAGTATTATAACATATTCTCTTTCCTGTAGGATATTCTCAAAATACCTACATAAATGACTACTCCATCTGGCGACGAAGATAATTTTTCACACTTTTATATTTACCAGTAGCTCTTACAGGCGCTTGGCTACAAAATTTGTATTAACGCCTACGTACTATTAAATCCTTGCAAAAGGAGGCGACAGAAACACACGACCTTTTCACTAGTATGCATGTGCACATCGAAACTCGTGATACATTCTGGTGAAGCTCCGTCACGTGTGCCTGCCATGGCCATGCGGTTGCAAAGGGAGAAAGGGAGGGAGAGAAAGGCAGGACTAAGAGAATTGGACGGTATTGCGGAAAGATGAAATATATCACACAAACGCGTACATACACAGGGGTATCGAATGAATGAGCGCAATCGTTGGTCTATCTGGGCCCATTCTACGTATCGGTTGTCTTTAATATTTCATTAGCATTTGCTTTCCATTATACATACCGATCCACCGTGTTCCATTTTTATTTCGTCCACACCGCCTCGAAATCTATGGCCAAAATTGCATTGCACGAATTCCTGCACCATGACAGCTTCTTCATACTAGAATTGTTTTCGATTGTATTGCCTAGCATAATTAGTGTGTCAGAGGTACGTCCTTCGAGGTTGTGTCATTTTCAAAAATTTCGCGGCTGAGTTTGTATACAAGTGACGGTGGGCGGCCATTTATGGCAGATTCGTGGCTGTTTATGAAAACCATTGCGGTAAACATATTAAGTTTTTATTCTGTATTTGCGTATATATTGATAGAGTGTTTGCTGCTTCAATTTTGCTGTATAATTTAATAGTTATAGTATATGCTGCGAAACCAATCGACTCCGGGGTCTGGTTAACGGGACAGGTACTTTGAATTATAGAGAAATCTGATACTTACAAATTGTTGAAGGCAGATTATAGGGGAGGAGAAGTACAATTTTTGTATACTAAAGCAGTCAATATTGCTCTCTGCATGCAGAACTTTACCTATATATAGTATTAAGGTTGAAACCAAATTATAACCTCCGAATTAATTTGGACGTTAGGGGAATGTCTTGTTGTTAGAAAAAGGAGGAGAGTACATTATTCTACTGAATTTGAAATACAACCACTTCCTTACGTTCATTCTTAAATAATGGAATTACGTACCCCACAATATTTCATACAAATCTACACAATATATTATACATGTCCAACCTAAGTTATCTGCTTCACTTTCACGAATACCTCAACCGTAGTCTATGTCAACATATATATTTAATAATACCGAGAAATATCATTCCGCGGCATTAACTAAGTCTTCTGATTCCACGAAAATATTTTTATTTCAAATTAACACATACATTTATCTCTGTGGCCTCTGCACATATAAATCGAAGGGCAATTAAATACCACTTATGCGTGAATATACACTGAAAATTTGTCTTAATTCAGTCATTCATCTGCATGTAAATGTTCGTATCAGGCAAAGGAGCAACGTTTGCGTTGCACAAAGCAATTAGTAAAAACTTTGAAGAAACTCTTACTATTTTCAGAACATTATTTAAGGATAAATATAAAGATATCAAAAATGAATTCCTCCTACTTATGTGTTTCATAAACGTGACATGACAAACAGTATTTGCTCCTAGATCCATATCCACCACATTGAATTATAGAAGATTTTTAGAGAGGGTTTTGGGAATCATATCATCTTTGCTCTGTCTTTCTTGACATATTCGCCATGCAGTATTGCGTTCCCGCGATTTTTCACATAAATCGGTAAAATTGGTAGAAACGACTGTAGATGGTAATTAATGGTCGTTTTCTGTGTTAAAGACTGAAGACACTACGCGAATACGTATGTGACACGTGCGAACAATGAATTTCGATGTATGGAGCAGAGTTACCTGCAGGCTGTGATGTTACTTCGTCGCGTGGGTGCGATAACATTTATCCCAAGTCAGGACTGCTTCCTCCCAAAGTAAAAAGGACAACCACAGCACGGAATAAAGTCATTCGTTGAGACTAGTACAAAATTTGAACGTCATAGAGATTTCACACGCCTTCCAGTTCCCCGAATCCATCGTAATTTCTCTGTGCTTGCGTCACGATAGCATTGGAGAATCTATTTCGAAGCGTGTACATTTGGTACAAATTAATTGACCGAATTGAGTTGTTGTGGATATTGTGAAGTAGAAGGAGATGTAATCAAGTTGCTAGGAAAAACGCATAACGGAACGACGGGCGGTTCTGGGGAATGGAACGAGGAAACTGTAGGCTAGTAGGCGCGGCTGAGTGAAAGGTCCTCGGACGAATGGAGATGGACGTGTGCGCCCTGAGCCTATCCGCCCTTTCCATATCCCCTCCACTATTTTTTTTGGATTATCATGCATGAGTGTAACTGATTCTTTTCTACAGAATCGTGTGCAAGGAAGGAAAGAGCACATCCTCAGCAGTAGTGGTGTGGAAAGGGTCTAGCTTGAACGGTGGTATGACGTTAGCGATTAGTTTGAGAGCTTGTAGCGCTCTGGACTTTAAGGACGAGTTACATACGAATTACAAAATAATATTAAGAATATTCTGTTACTTAATGGGGTCACCCAGTTCAACAATCTAACCTCGTCATGTTTGCATACCACGGGAATATAAATGATATATGACTTACTATGAAGTGTACTACGCATATGCTACTTGAAATGTACGAGCACAAATTTCATATCGGACGAAGTACAGACTGCCGGCCTTTGGAATTAGTATAATCAAGTAATTAATTGGTTTGACTGCAATGGTGATTGAAAGCTGCCAATTGGTTAATGCCACGGATGTGATCAATTATCATATTAAACGCTATCATCATTCGCTATATTCTTGGTCAATGACGGTTACGCTAGTTGGTAATATCCTGCTGAGGCATTGTGCTCCTTTTGTTAACAGCATACCTACTTTTTCCGTATACAATTACCATTACCTCGCCACCAACGCCTAAACAAATAGTATTAACGCAATTTTCCTTGACCGACGCTTTAAACGAATTGACGTCAATAGACTGTACGTACTTTGGATTAAGTAGCATCCATTCCCGACTCAATTATGGCAAAAATTCTATCCTACCGGTTTCCATTTTACATTTCTTACCGCGCGTGGTATCAGAAGCTCGAAGCACGACCAACGACGATATTTGCAGTGAAAAGCTGGTATTACACGCTAACAGGCCTATTCATATCCAAGAAAAGAAGAGGGAGGTGCACTGTGCATGGTCGGCACATCTTCGGAATGAGCCGTTGAATTCTTACCACTGTTACTGTTCTTGCCGTCCACAATCGTCATCTGGCTTGGATGACGCATCTGGATGGAAATAGAGAACATCAATTACTTGTGCATGAAGTTTTTTCGTTGTACCGCCACAGAAGCGCGCTGCAGAACGTAGCACAGGAACGCTGAACAATAAACAGCACTGAAAATCACACCAGAGCACAGCAGAGCACACTACTGCTCGGGACAGCGCCACTCCGAGAAGGACCGTTACCACAACCCAGCACTTCAGTGCACTGCACCGCATTGGGTAAGACCGCAAACAGTACAGGCGACAGCGGTATCTAGTTGATTGCAGGAGGTCGCACGAGGGTGAGGGTGAGCACAGCGGGCCCCAGTAATGCTACGAGTACCGATGAACAACTGCAAATGGCACATGTTCCACAAACAACGTAACCGATACTAACCACAGCAGGCTACAACAGAGCGCAGGAAAGGGCAACTGAGCACGGGAAAGCACAGCTGAGTACAGCCGAGTAATGTGTAGCGCCGAAGAATATCGATCAAGATAGACTAGCACCGCTTCGAACAGAACAGCTACAATCAGCATCGCTGCAGCTATAGAGCGCAGAAGAGCATAGTTCGCTTAACGGTGACACGGAAATACATCGAACATAACTGTTTACTAACGTTACTTTACCTAAGGACAACCATCACTTCGAAATCAAAGCAAACATTCCAAATCCCTTCCCACCTATCCTAAACAAACCGGAGCAAAGCAGAGCGCGCGAAAGCGCTGCAGAGTGCAGCAGGCCGCAGTATAGCGTCGGATACCTCCGTATAACACCGATCAGCAGAGTTCTGTACTGGAGTGCTCCAAATATAGACACCACCGCGACAAAGGACAGGAGAGCTTGGCAGACCACAGCACTGCGTAGCAGAGTTGAACAGAGCACAGTAAAGCGCAGAGCAAAACGGGTTGTAAGCTAATAACATGGGTTCCACTACTAACACTAAACCCAATAATAATAACACTTAACCCAAACGCAGCAAAGGAAAACGGATCGCGGTGTGGTACCGTTAAACGCCGAGTACCAATGAATAGCAAATGTTAGCACAGACACCCAACGTAACCCATCCGAGCATAGCCTAACTTATCCCAATCATATTTGAGCAACGCAGAGAGCAGAAAAGCACATCAGAGGGCAACAGCACACACTGAAGTGCCGTATACCGTAGAATAGCAGCCCATAGCCCAAACTCCTAGCCTAAGCCAGCGTAACATATCTAAACTCGGCCTACCCTAATGCAATAATGCTTAACTGAAGCAGTGCAAGGCAGAGCGTTGGAAAGCGTAGTTGGTTTCAGTGAAGAGCAAAAAACGTTGAATAGCAGCGAAAAGTGCAGATCCGGAGCCTAACTTAACTTAACCAACCGAAGCCTGGCATAACCTAATGTCACGTACACTACTTTCCCTAACCAAACTGCAGTTGGGACCAGCCGAACGCAGGGAAACGAAGCAGAAGGCAGGAGAGCACTGAAATGCGCCGAATACCAGAAAATACTAGCGAAAAGCACGGATTACAAACGCAAGCTAACCAGACATTGTCCATCTATAGTTGAGCGCAGCAGAGTGCATTTGATTAAAGCAGAGCATAGCACAGAAGGTTAAGCAGCCGAATACCTCTGGTGGCAGCGCACAGCCAGATTACTCTCCTAACATAACCCATCGTTGCACAACCTAATCTTACCACAGTAGAATATACCCGTGCGAAACCTGGCGCAGTAGAAGAGAGCAGTTCAAAGTAAAGCATCGAAAACAATCGTATCGCAGCGAATAAAGCAGACTCACGTCGTATCCTAGTCTGACCTAACCTAATAAACTATATCTTCCCAAACATATCCAGGGAGGAAAATTGCAGTGAGCACCAAAGTGCAGTAGCGCGCAGCAGAGTATGCATAAGCGATAAATGCAAATGAATAGCATCAATAAATACAGTAGCAATTTCAGAATGGGCATCAGTAACGCTGGCTACAAAACACTAAAGCCGTTGTGCTATTCTATGCAGTTATGATCCTTATTCCACAGCAATTCTAGAATTATCAGTGTGCAATCATCCCCCGACATGTTGCCAAATGATAATAGATGGCAAAGTATAACACTCAGCAGGGTACTACAGCCATTGGAATAGTTTGATCACTGATCGTATACATTCTGCAGCATTTCTCGAAAGACCAATTGATAGATCAACTGTCGCTGGTGAAATTATAGTTAACACCACAGTACAGGGTACTGTCATCTTCACAGTACTGTAGCCATTGGTTTAATATATACACTGATCGGCTATATTGTATATCAGGCAGGAATGGATTATTGGATAGGTCAATTACCGCTGGAGTTATTATCATTGATCAATCGATTTCTGAGGAAATGTATATACGCAGCACTATAGCTATTGGGTAAATGTACACACTGATAACTTTTATTCTATAGCAATTCAAGAATGATCAGTGCATAGATCAATTATTGCTAGAGATGACAACGTTCAACAAAATAGTACTGAGCATAGTCGCCTATGTCGTACTATAGCCATTACATCAATATATTCAATGACCATTTACCTTTCATAGCAATTCAAGGATAATCAATGACTGTATCAGTTGTCGCTACTGATATTCAAAGTTGGGAATACCGTAACGAGTGCTGCTACCTTGGCGGAAGTACAGCCACATACGCATTAATAACGCCATTGAATACATCCATTCAGTTAATATATAAATTGCGCAGCATTTCAGGAATTATCTATAGATGGATCTCTAGAGACATTAACAGATAAGAAGGCAGTAGAGGCTATAGCCGTCTACACAGTAAAATTTCCATATCATTAATCTATTCACAGATACTGCAAATTCTGTAGCACTTCTTCATTGATCAATTGATAGATGAATTGTCGCTTGATACAACAGCAATTGAAATTAGAGTACTCACTAATGCCATGGACACAGTACTATAGGCAATGGATTAGTCCATCCACAGACCATCAAAATGTCGTAGCAATTCCATAATGATAAATGATTACTTCAAATATCGTTAGAGATGTTAGCAATCAACAATGCCGAGCAGTGTATGTCCACCAACGCAGCACTACAGCCATTGGAATAATCTACTCCCTGATCATTTTACCTCGATAGCATTTCTAGAATCATAAATCGCTAGATCAGTTATCGTATGTGGTATTGACAGTTGACGATGCAGTCCTGAGCGTTGCGTCTTCAGGGAATTATAGCCATCTACGTGGCAATAACGCAAATACATTAATGTGTTAAGTGATCATGTTAATCCACAGCAATTATGTGCTAAACAATAGATACATGAATTTTCGCTGGAAATGTGAACAATAATTAATATGTTAATTAATATACCTATCTACGCAGTACTATAGTCACTGTATTAATCTACTCACTGATCACGCGAATTACGATGGAATCCTAGAATGAGCAATGCATTTACCGTTACTCCCTGGCCGCAAGGCCAGTTAACAGAATAGTACCTGGTGGAGCCGCCGACAATGAAATATAGCAACCGCAATAATTGATTCATTGCATACTTAGTTCAACAGCAACTCAGGGACCATCAATGTAAAGGTCAGCTATCTCTAAGGACAGTAACAAATAATAATATGGAACATAGTATAGCCATACACGCAGTACTTTGACCATTGTACTAATGAATTCGTTCATCATTAATATTCTATAGCTATTCCAGCGTTTACAATAGTTATGTCAGTTGTCACTAGAGACATTAGAACTAATAATTAAGCACGGAGTTTGCCATCAGCGCAGTACCGTAGCCATTGGTCTAATCAATTCAGTTACAATTAAAATCCCACAGCACTTTAGGAATTATCAATTGAAGGATCAATCATCTCTAGAGATATTAACAATTAACAATTCATATTATAGCCATCTACAGAGTTTCATATGCATTGCACTGGTATATTAGCCGATACATTGAGTTCTAAAACAATTACTCATTGGCAAAAGGATATATCAACATTCGCTCGAAACATTAGCAATAGATTGTGCAGTACTTAGTGAAGCCATATACGCAGTATTATAGCTATTGGTCAAATATCTTCAGTTATCATGTAAATCCCACAACAATTCAGCAGTTATAAATAGATAGATCAGTTATCCCTATAGACAATAAGACTCAACTGCACTCTACAGTATATAGCCATATACACTCTTCTATATCCATTTGATTAATCTATTCTCTGACCACGTATGTTCCGTTGGAATCACAGCATCATCAACGTGTAGATCAATTATCGCTGGAGATATTTACGATTGACATTACAGTGTTGAATATAGCCACCCGTCCTTTATCACAGCCAATGGATTAATCTATCCTTTGGTCACATATATTCTATAACTATCCTAGAAAGGCTATATATCGATTATCTCTAGAGATATTAACGGCTGACTATACCGTGGCGAGTACTGCCACCTATACATTACAAGAGCCATTGAGTCAATCTATATGCTGTTCACCTTATTCCTGTAGCAATTCTATAATGATCAATGGATAGATGCATTACAGCTGGGGAAATTAACAATTGGAGAAAGAGCACTGTGTACAGCCATCCTCATAGTACAATAGCCATTGGTATAGATTATCCGCCATAAATCCTATAGCAATCCCAGGATGGTCAATGGCTGTGTCTATTATCGATAGAGATATTAACAACGGACAATACAGAACTGAGTATATACCTCTATATATATCTATAGTACTTGTATTTATTTATAAACTGATCATCCACCATCTAGAATAGCAATTCCAGAATGATCAACAGAAATATCAATTGTCGCCATAGATATTGAGAAATGACAATACAGCAACCAGAATAGCCATGTGCAGGGCCCTATGTACATCTACGCCGTACTGTATCCTCTACGTTATCCTTTTCACTGATCATGATTGTTCTATAACTATTACAAAATGAGCAATGGATAGGTAAATTATTGCCAGGGATATTAAAGGCTAACTATAATGTAACGAGTATACGTCTATAGGAAATTCGATAAAAACTGGATTAATCTACAGACTGACCACACAAGTTTTGTAGCAATTCGACAGTGATCAATAGATACAACAATTATTGCCAGAGACACAAAGAATTCACAGCAATTTACAGTGCACAGCTATCAACGCAGTACCGCAGTCATTGATGCAATGCTTATGCTGATCGCCGTATTTACAAAGCAATCCGCGAATTATGAGCAGATATACAAATTGTCGTTGGAGAAATTGATAAATGGCAAGTGAGTACTCTGTGTAGCCATTTACACAGTAATATATCCAGCGGATTATTCTATTCGCCGATGTGCTGTGCTGAACAGTAATTATCAAATTATTAATGCATAGATAAATTATTGCTTCATATATGCAAAATTTACAACGCAGTTCTGAGTATAGTAGTCCACAACGTGCTATATCCATTGGATATGTCCATTAACATATCATCTAATTTCTACAGAGATTCTAGATTTGTCAGTGGATGCATCAATTTTCGCCAGAGGTATCTTCAATCGACAACATGGTACTGAGTATTGTCGTCAATGCTGAAATGTAGCCACTGGAATTGATGATTCATATTGTATTGCTGAACCAGAATGACAAAGGACATATTAAACATCTCTCATGATATTAACAATTTACAATACATAAGTAAGGGTAGCAATCTGTACCCTTCTATAGCCACTGGGCTAGTCTATCCACTGATCAACTGCAGTACATAGCAATAAGGAATGGTTAGAAAATGGATAAATTATAGCTAGAGGTAATAGATCTTCACTATACTGTACCGCGTCCAGTCGTGAATATAGTACGATAGCCGTTTGGTTTACATGTTCACTGATGGTATCAATGATATAGCAATTCTAGGATGATGAATGGATAGATCAATAATCGCTTCGGACATCGACAACTAATATTGCAGTACATGGTGTAGTGGCCTATGCAGTTCTGTATGCATTGCATTAACCTTGTCTGTGACTATCAATGTTCCACAGCAATCCCGGGATGTCCACTGGCTGGAGAAACTATAGATAGATACACCGATAGAGTATAATACGGTACAGAGTGTAGCCGTCCACACACTGATATGGCCGGTGTATAAACATACTGGCTAATGATTTAAATTCCGTAGCAATCCGAGAATGACAACAGAAATATACATTATCGCACGCTAAGATAACAACTGACATCAAGGTACTGCGTACAACCATTGTCACTCTCCTGTAGCCTCTGTATTAGTTTACTCACTGATGATCTAAATCCTATAGCAATTCTAGAATGACAAAAGGCATATCCATTATCGCCCGACATGTTAACAATTGACAAAGGGTACTGATTACAGCCTTCATCACAGTACTGTAGCCGTTGGTATCATTTGTCCACTGATGATTCATATTACGCAGCAGCTCCAGAATGGTCAACGGGCATATCCGTTATGGCTAGAGACATTTAGAAATGTCAGTACGGTAATTAGTATATACACCAATAGCGCAGTCCAGCTGTCAGATTAATATGTCCATTGATGATAATAAATCTACAGCAGTTCGAGAATGGTCGAAGTGTGTATCAGTTATAGCTAGAGCTATTAACAATTGGAAATGCACTATTGAGTGTAACAATCAACAAAGTAAAACAGACATTATAATATCTCATTTTCGGATCATCACCATTTTATTGCTAATCTTGAACGATACATGGATAGAAAAATTATCGCTTTAGATATAGACAATTGAACACGCAATATTGATTGTGGCTGACTACGCAGTGCGATATCCATTGGATTAATATTTTCGCTGATCATCTAACTGCTATAGCAATTCTAGAATGAGCAATGAGTAGACAAAATTCCGCTGGAAATATTGATAATTGTTAATACGGTAATGAGCATAGGCATTTACATAAAGCTATAGCCACTATATTAATATGTTGACTGAAGTTTTAACCTCTATAGCAGTTCTAGAATGATCAAGGGTTCAATCAGTTATATCTGGAGATACGATCATTCGAAAATGCAATAGTGAGTACGGAAATTAGCAGTGCTACGGCCATTGTATTACTACTGACCATGTATTCTATATTGCATTCCTTCAGTTATCGATGCTTAGATCAATCCTAGATAGAGACATTGGCAATTGAAATTGCAGTACTGGGCATACCCGTATACAGGTTACAATTTTCACTTGATTAGACCATTCACTGATCACCTAACATCTGCAGCGATACCAGACCCGTCTACATAACTCTACTGACATTCTGCAGCTCCTGAAGAAATAAAACGATCAGCGAAGAGATTAATGAAATTGCTAAAGTCCTGTGTAGATGGCCACACTCAGTACAGTGTTGTCATTTGCAAATGCGACTGCAGATATATGATGTATACGTTGAACGTTCGAAAACTTCTATAGAGTTGAAATAATCAGTGAAAAGAAGAATCCAACGTCAACTGTGCTTTGTTGGTGGATGTACAACGTAATGTAACGTCAATTGTATATACCTCTGGCAACATCTGACCTGCACATTGATTATACTACGATTGCTGTAGAATTTAAATCCTGAGTGAAGGATTAATCGAACGCCTACAGTGCAGTGATGATGGCTGTACTGTGTACTGTGTTGTCAATTGTTAAAATTTCGAGAGGCAGTGGACTTGTACTTTGTCATACTAGGATCGCTGTAGGATTTCAATAATCATTGAAAAGTTAATCCAACGTCTACGGTGCTATACTGGGAGATGTAATACGGACTGTAATGTGAATTGGAAGTGTCTCAAGCCATAACAGCACTATACACAGGCTATTCTAGAATTTCTTACGAAATCACTACATCAGTGAATAAAGCAGACGAACGGTTACATTACAGTGACGTGGCTGTGCTCTGTACTGTATTGTCATTTGTTAATATCTCGAGGGTCAGTGGATATGTATTTCGTCATTCTGCGATTGTTATAGAATTTAAACCATAGTTGAACAGATTACTCCTGCCGCAAGGGTAAAGTATTGGGGATGTAATAAGTATCGTACGGAAAATTTTAAATATTTCATGCCATAACCATTATATACACTCATTTTTCCAGAATTGTATGGAATTTTCGTTACTGGCGAACAAAGCTGTCCAACGCCTACATTACTGTGGTGATGGCCTTACTGAATACTATTCTGTCAATTGTTAACATCTCGAGAGTAAGTGGATCTGTATGTTGATAATCTATTGTTATAGAATTTAAATCATCATTGGACAGGTTAGTCCAACGGCTACAGTGCTATATTAGAGAACGCAACACGTACCGTACTGTCAATAGGTATTATGTCAAGCCATAACTGTACTATAAACAGATTATTCCAGAATTGCAGAGGAATTCTCAACATCGGTAGACAAGGCAGTCCGACCTCTTCAGTACTCTGATGATGGCTGAACTCAGTACAGGGTTGCCAATTGCTAACGTCACGAGGGACAACGGTTCTGTTTTTTGCATTCCAGAATAGCTACAATATCTGAATCAACATGAACAGACTATTCCAACGTCGTCAGTGCTCACTTGGAAGATTTAGTGGCTACCGAACTGTGAATACCAAACGTCACTAGCCATTATCGTAGCAAATATATTTTATTCCAGAATGACTTAGGAATCTTCATCATCAGTGACCAAAGAAGTCCAACGCTCAAATTACTGTGATGATGGCAGTAATCAGTACCTTGTTGTCGATTGTTGACACCACGAGGGTAAGTGGATCTGTATTTTGTCATTCTAGTATTGTTATAGAATAAAATTCAAAATAGCACAGATCAATCCTACCCCTACAGTGACGTAATGATGGATGTAGTATGTGCCGTACGGTCAGTTTGAAATATTTCTGGTCATGTCCGTGATATACAATGATTATTCCAGAATTGCATTGGAATTTATATCATTAGTGAGCAAAGTATTCCAACGGCTACATTACTGCGAATGTGACACTACTCTGTACCGTGTTGTTAATTATTAATATCTCGAGGGACTATGTGTCTGCGTTTTGTCACTCTAGAATTGCAAAGAAATCGAAACCGTCGTCGAAAAAATTAATAAAGAGGCTGCAGCACCCTTCTGTTTGATTTACAAAGTGACGTGCTGTCAGTTGGAAGTATCTTATGCCTTGACTGTACTATACATTGACTGTTCTAGAATTTCTATGGAACTGACGTTATGAGTGAGCAGAGCTATTCAAGCGTTACAAGAATATGATGATGGCTGTAGTCAGTACTTTTTTGTCAATTGTCCATGTCTAAGGGGATAATGAGTCTGCATTTCTCGTTTTAAAGCTGCTGTAGAGTATTCAACTTCAGTTACAAACTTAATCCAACGGCAGCTGTGCTCTGTTGGCAGATGTACCAACTACTGTATTGTAAACTCAAAACACCTCTAGCCCTAACTGTAGGATACGTACATTATTCCAGAATAACATAGGAATTTACATCATCAATGGGCCAAGTAGTTCAACCGCTACACTACAGTGATGATGGCTGTACTCAACACATTGTTGTCGATCCTTAATATCTCGATGGACAATGTATCTGACTTTTGTCATTCTAGAACACCTATAAAGTATACAACATCACTGAACACATTAATACAGCGGCTTCAGTGCTCTGCCGGTGCATGTAGTCTGTACCGTGCGGTCATATGAAAATGTCTCTAGCCATAGCCGCAATATAAATTGATAATTCCAGGATTACTTTGGAATTTACGTCATCAGTGAATAAAGGAAGTCCAACGGCCGCATTACTGTGGTGATGGCTATACTCAGTACCGTGTTGACAGTTGTCGATATCTCGATGCACATTGGACGCGTATCTTGTCATTCTGGAATTGATATATAACGTAAAACATCATGCAACAGTTTAATCCATCAGCTAGAGTGTTTTACTGATGGAAGTTGTAAGTACCGTACTGCCAATTGAAAATACACAGAGCCATAACCGTAATATGTATCTATTATTAATATATATCTAATATACATCTAATTCATATCGTCCATGTGCAAAGTATTACAAAGGCTACAGTATTGTGATGATCATTGTACTCAGTACCTTGTTATCCATTGTTAATATCTCTAGTGATAGTGGATCTTTCTTTTATTATGCTAGAAAACCTATGAAATATAAGTCATCATTGAACAAATCTATACCGTGGCTGTAGTACTCTGCTGGTAGATGTACTAAGTAGCGCGCTGTCAATTGGAAATAGCTTAAGCCACAACCGTAGTATACATTGGTTTTACCAGAATTGCCTTGGAATCTACATCATCACCGGAAGAATTGTTCCAACATCTACAGTACTGTGTTGATGGCTGTATTCAGTACTGTGTTGCCAATTACTAATTTCTCCAGGGATAATGGACCTTCATTTCTCATTCTAAAAATGCTATAGAATATACATCTTCAGTGAATAACTTAATCGGATAGCAACAGTGCTCTGTTGTTAGATATAACAATTACTGTACTGTCGGTTGCAAATTTCACTCGACACAAACGCAATATTCTTAAGTCATTCTAGAGTTGCGTTTGAATGTGCAACATCAGTGAACAAAGAATTCCAACGGTTACATTACTGTGATGGTGCTTGTAATCAGTACTGTGCTGTAAACTGCTAATTACTCGAGGGACATTGGATATGTATTTTGCCATTCTCGAATTGTTATAGAACTTAGATCATGATTGAACAGAGTAATGGGACGGGTACCGTGCTATACTTGAGAACGTAGTACGTACCCCACTATCAATTGGAAATATCTTAATACATATCCGTAATATACAATGGTAATTCCTTAATTGCGTTGGAACTTTCATTTTCAGTGAACAAAGTTATACAACGGCAACAAAAGTGTGATGATGGATGTATTGAGTACTTTGTTGTCATTTCCTAATATCAGGTGGAATAATGGATCTGCTCTTCTCCTTCTAGAATTGTTGTGGCGTATGCATCATCTGTGACCATATTAATATAACGGAAGCAGGGATCTGTTGCTAGACGTACTGAGTGTGGTGACGTTGATTGTAAATGTCACTAGACATAACCGCACTACACATAGGTTATTCTAGAAACACATTCGGATTATCATTGTCAGTGAACGAAGTAGTCCAACGGCTGCATTACGGCGATCGTGGTCGTACTGAGTACTCTGTTGCAAAATTGCTGACGTCTCGAGGGACAGTGGACCCGTATTTTGCTATTCTAGAATGGATATATGCCTTAAAACATTACTGAACAGTTTAAACAGTCGGCTAGCGTGCTATATCCATGGACGCAACGTGCACCGTACTGTCAATTGGAAATATCAAAAGCAATAGCCTCAATATACGTTGATTATTCTACAATTGCTTTGGAATATGCATCGTTAGTAGAAGAAGCTATTTAATAGCTAGAATGCTGTCATGATGGCTGTGCTCAGTACTGTGTTGTCATTTGTTAATATCTCATATGGGTAATGGATCTGCATATCCCGTTTTGGGATTGCTTTGGAATAAGCTTCATCAGTGAACAGATTTATGCGACGGCACGGTGATCTGTTGAAGGATGTACTAAATGCCGCACAGTCAATTGCAAATACAACTAGCGACAACCGCCATATACGGAGGTTACTCTAGAAACACTTTCGAATTTACATCATCAGTGAGCAAAGTGGCGCAACTGCTACGTTGCTGCGGTGGTGATTGTACTCAGTACTTTTATTTCCATTGACAGCATCTGGAGGGACCGTGGTTTTGCAATTCGTCGTTCTAGAATTGTTATTGGAATTAACTCATCATTGAACAGACTAATTCTACGGCTCCTGAGCAGTATTGTCGGATGTAGTATGCAACGTACTGTCAATTGGAAACGCCTCACACCATAACCGTGGTATACATTGACTATTCAAGAATTCCTTAATAGCTTACATCATGCGTAAACAAAGAAGTCCAACGGCTACAGTACTGTGATGATGGCTGTACTCAGTACTGTGTTGTCAATTGCTGATATCTCGATGGTGAGTGTATCTGCATCTTAGCATTCCAGAGTTGTTATATAATTTAAGTCATCACTCAGCAATTTAATACTTCGGTTACTGTGCTACATTGGTGGATGTAACTAGCATCGTAATGCCATTTGCAAATACCTCAAGGCGCAAGCGTACTATACATTGATTATCCTATAATTGCCTTGCAATTCACATAATCAGTGAAAGGTGTTCCAAATACTACATTAATATGATGATGGCTGTACTCAGTAGTTTATTGTGAATTTTTAATGACTCGGGAGATAGTGGTTCAGATTTTTGTCACTCTACAATTGATATAGAATTTAAATCATAATTGTACAGATTATACCAGCGGCTACAGTGATATATTGGTGGATGTAATGTGTACCGTACTGTCAAATAGATATGACTCACGCCATAACCGTAGTACACATTGAATATTCCAGGATTGCTTTGGAATTTACATCATCAGTGAACAAAGTATTCCAGCGGCTTCAATACATTGATGATGGCTACTCTTATTACTGGGATGCAAATTTTTAATGTCTCGAGGGATAATGTTACCGCAAGTCTCGCCCTGGAACAGCCGTGGAATATACATTTTCAGTCATCAGGTTAATCCAACGGCAACTGTGATCCGTTCAAAGAGGTGGTAAATGCCATACTTTCAATTGTAAATAACACTACGCGTAACCGCGCTATATATATGTCACTCTTTAGTCACCATCGAATTTGAATCATTGGAGAACATAGTACTCCAGCGGCTGGGCTACTGTGATGATTGCTGAACTCAGCACTGTGTTGCCAATTGCTAATGTCTCGAGAGATAATGGTACCGTGTTTTGTCGCACCAGACTTGCCATAGCATCTATACAATCATTGAAGAGATTATACCAACCTCCACTGTGCTCTGTTTTTGGATGCACTATGTACCGTACATCCTACTGTAAATGTCACTAGCCGTAACCGTACTATACATTGATTATTCTAGACATGCTTTGGTATTTACATCGACAGCGAGCATGGTAGGTCAGCGGTTTCATTTCTGTTGCGATGGATGGACTCAGTAATGTGTTGCCAATTGTTAACGTCTCGTGATATGATAGGTCTATACTTTGTTATTCAAGAATTCCTATGGAACCTGAATGATCGCGACAGAACGGAGCAACACATTGATTATTCCGGAATTGCTATGGTATTAGCATCATCAGAGTACATAGTAGGACAACGTCTTCATTACAATGATGATGGCTGTTGTCAGTAGTGTGTTGGTAATTGGTAATATCTCGAGATATAATAGATCTGCATTTTTCATTCCAGAATTTCTGCTGAATATACGTCATGATTGAATAGATTCATCCACCGGCACGAGTCGTTTGTTGGTAACTGTACTATGTACCGTACTGTCTACTCCAAATATCCCTAGCCATTTTCGTACTATACACTGACCCGTTCAAAGAGTTGTAGATTATACAACACCAATGAGCAAATTAATCCTACGTCTACACTACTGTGGCGGTGGAAGTACTCTGTACAGTGATGTCAATTGCTTATACCTCGAGGGATAATGAATATGGCCGATGTCGTCCTAGAAATGCTTTAAAGCCTAAATCATCATTCAACGGAATAGTACAACGGATGCAGTTCTCTGTTGGTCGATGTACTAATCACCCTAATGTTAGTTGTAAATATCACTATCTATAACCAATTAATGTGCTAGACATTGATAATTCTAGAATTGCTTTGTAATTAACGTCATCAGTGAGCTAAGCAGTCCAGCGGCTGCATTACTGCCGTACTCAGTACTCTGTTGCCAATTCTTAATACCTCGACCGACAGTCGATCTCTATTTTGTCATTCCAGTATGGTCATAGAATGTTAATCATCATTGAATAGGTCAATACAAGTACTACTATTCTAAATTGGTGGATGCCCTAGGTACCGTACTCCCTATTGTAAATGTCACTAGATATAACCGTTTCATACATAGGTTATTCTAGAATTGCTTTGCAATTTACGTCATCAGTGAGCAATGTAATCCAACGGCTACAGCACTGTGATGATGGCCGTTCTCTGTAATGGGTTGTCAATTGTTAATATGAAAAGGGATGGTGTATCTGCACTTTGTCATTCTAGAATTCTTATAGAAGCTATATCATCCATGAACAGATTAGTGCTAAGTCTCCAGTGCTCTGTTGGTGGATGTACTAAGCGCCGTTCTGACAACTGCAACTGTCACTAGCCAATGCCGTACTAAGCGAATGTCATTCAAGAATTACTTCAGAATTCACTTCGTCAGTGTAGAAAGTGGCCTCACAGATACAATACCGTGATGATAGCTATATTGTGGTATATGTTGTCAATTGCCAAAGTCTCGAGGGATAATGGATATGTATTATGTCATTTTAAAATTTCTATAGGACTTAAACCATAGTTGAACAGGTTAGTCCAACCGCTACAGTGCTATATTGGTGGATGTAATAGGTAGCGTACGAAAAGTTTTAAAATTTCAAGCCAAAGCCGTCGTATGCATTGTTCATTCCAGAGTAGAGATGGAATTTACATTATGAGCGAACAGGGTATTCCAGCGGACGCTCTACTGTGATGCCGGTTGTACTCGGTACTGTGTTGTCAATTATTAGTATCTCGAGTGACTATGGATATGTCCTTTGTCTTTCTAGGATAGCTATAAGGTCAAAATCGTCGTAGAACAGATTACTACTGCTGCTTCAGTGCTCTGTAGATACATGTACTAAATGCGACACTGCCATTTGTAAATATCACTGGCCATGACAACGCTACACGTTGGTTATTCTAAAATCACTCCCGAAGTTACATCATCAGTGAATAGAGTATGCCAAAGTCTACATAACTGTGATGACGGCTGTACTCAGCACTTTGTCATGAATTTTCAATATCCCGAAGGTTAATGTATCTCGCTTTTGTCATTTTAGAATTGTCATGGAATATATGTCATCATTGGATATATTGATGCAGCGGCTGCAGTGCTCTACTGGTAGATGTACGAATTACCGTACTGTTAATTGTATATATCTCTAGACATGACAGTAGTATACATTGGTTATTCCTGAAATGCTTTGGAATTTACATCGCCAGTGAACTAATAAGTCCAACATCTACATTACAGTCATGATGGCTGTACTGAGTACAGTGTTGTTAATTGTTGATATCTCGAGAGAAAGAGGACCTGCATTATTTCGTTCTAGGACCGCTATACAATTCAAATCATCATTTAACAGAGCAATCCAACAGCAACATTGCCCTACTGGTAGATGTACGAGGTATCGTAACGTCAGCTGTTAGTGCCCCTAGCTATGATCGTTCTATATGCCGGTTATTCTAGCATTGCTTCGGAATTTGGATTATCAGTGAGCAAGGCTATTTAACACTTACCATACTGTTACGATTGCTATACTCAGTACTGCGTTCTCAATTGTTAATATCTCGTGGGATAGTGAATCGTCACCTTTTGTTCTAGAGATTCTGTAGGATATATTACTTCAGCGACCAATTTAAACCAGCGGCGGCAGTGCCGTTTTGGTAGACGGACTAATTACCGTACATTGAATTCTAAACATCTACAGCCGTAACCGTAGCGTGCATACTTTATTCCAGAATTACTCAGCAATTTAAATGATCGGTCAACAAAGTAGTCCAATGTCTACATTAATATAACGATCGCTGCAATCAGTAATGTGCTCTCAATTGTTAATATCGCGAAGGTCAGTAGATGCGTATTTTGCCATTTTAGTGATATTATAGGATTTAAATCATCATTGGACAGATTCATACAGCCGCTACAGTGATATATTGGTGGATGTAACAAGTACAGTACGGCTAATTTTAAATGTTTCAAGCCAAAACCCTTATATACATAGTTTACTCCAGAAATAATATGGAACTCACATCATGAGTTAACAAAGCAGCACAACGCCTACACTAATGTGGTGATGGCTGTAATCAGCACTATGATGTCAACTGGTAATACCTCGTAGGATAATGGATCTGCTCTTTGTCATTCTGGAATAGCTTTAGAAACTATATCATCACCGAACAGATTACTAGAGAGGCTGCAGTGCTCTCTTGGCAGATATAGAAAATGCCGTACTGTCAATTGTAAACATCATTAGCCATAACAGGGCTGCACATTGGTTATACTAGAATAAACTTCGAATTTACATCACCAGTGGACAAAGTAGATGAACGGCTACATTAGTATGATGACGGAAATACTTAGTACCTTGTCGTCAATTACTAGTATCTCGAGGGATAATGAATCTCTCCTTTCATTCTCTTGTCATTCTAGAATGGATATAAGATATGGATCATCATTGAACAGATCAATACAGCGGCTCCATTTCTCTGCTGGTTGATGGACTAGGTACCGTGGTGTCAGGTTCGAATTCCTCAAGCCATAACCGTAAAATACATTGACTATTCTAGAACTGCTTTGAAGCTGATATTATCAGCGAACAAAGTTATACAACATTTACCATAATGTGAAGATGGCCGGACTCAGTACTGTGCTGCCAATTGATAGTATATCGAGAGATGACGTATCTGCATTTCTCGTACTAAAATTGTTGTAGAATATACATAACCAGTGTACAGAGTAGTCCAACGGCAACAGTGCCCTATTTTTAGATGCAATACGTGCAGTGCTTCAACTGCAAGTGTCACTAGCTTCGGCCGCCCTGTACATAGGTCTCTCTGTAATCAGCTTCAAATATACATCACCTGTGAACAAGGTAGATGAACTGTTACATTACTGTGATGATGGATGTATTCTACTCTGCGTTATAAATTGCTGATATCTCGTGGGATAATAGATCTGCACCTTGTCATTCAAGAATTGTTATTGAATATAAATAATCACTGAACAGACTAATCCAACAGCAAGAGTACTCTATGTGTAGGCGTACGAAGTACTCTACAGTCAACTGTAAATACCTTTAACCGTAACCGCAGCATACATTGATTATTCTAGAATTACTTTGGAACTGTCATTTTCAGATAACAAATCTGTACAACAATTGCAATATTGTGATAATGGCAGTACTCAGTACTGTGTCTTCAATAGTAAACATTTCGATGTATAATGGATCTGCATTTCCGGTTCTAGAATTGCTGTGGTATATACATCGTCAGTGAACTGATTAATCCAAAGGTAACGGCCCTATGTTCGTAGATGGACTTATTGCCGTATTGTGATCTGAAAGCGTCAATTGAAATATCCATGGTATACATAGGTTATTCCAGAAAAGCCTAGGCATTTACATCATCAGTGAGAAATGCAGTCCAGCGTCTACATTACTGTGATGATGGCTGCAATCGGTGCTGTGTTGTCAATAGATAATGTATTGAGGGACAGTGTGCCTGCGTTTCGACATTCTTAAATTGTTATAGGATTTATATCATCACTGAACAGAGTAATCCAACAGCAACTGTGGTCTGCCCGTAGATGTACGATGTACCGTAATTTTAATTGGAAGTATCTCAAGCGATAACCGTAATATGCATTGATTATTCTAGAATTGATTTCGAATTTACATCGTCAGTGTACTAAGTATTCACCCGGCTACATTACTCTGGAGGTGGATGTCCTCAATACTGTGTCGTCAATTGTTAATATCTCTGGGCAATGTAGATTTGTATTTCGATATTCTAGTAAAGTTATAGAATTTAAATCGTCATTCAACAGATTTCACCAACGGCTACTCTGCTCTGTCGGTGCATTTGGTATGTACCGTACTGTAAGTTGGATATATCCTTAGCCATAACCGTACTATATACCGATAATCCCACAATGGCTGATACATAATACGCTGATGCATCATCCCTCGACATATTAACAATTGACAACACAGTACTGAGTAATACCTCCCTCATGGTCATATAGCCGTTGGATTACTTTGTTCACTGAAGATGCATATTCCAATGCAATTTAGTAATAATCAATGTGTAGTTGGGTTAAGGCAGGAGATATGCCCAATTTACAGTACTGTACATAATACATCCACCAACAGATCATTGAAGCCGTTGTATAAATCCATTCACTTACAATTTAAACACTGTAGCAGTCGAAGAGTGATGAGGGGATATACCATCTATCGGTATGGACATTGGCAAGTGACAACAAAGTACTATGTGTAGATGTCTTCACAACATTGCAGCCATTGGATTGAGCTGTTCGCTAATCATTTGCCCTCTACAGCAATTATAAATGCACAATGGATGGAAAAACTTTTGCTGGTGTGTTTGACATAAGTTAATACCGTACTGAGCATAGCCATTTACAGAGCACTGTAGCCGTTTCATTAATCAGTACACAGATGATTGAACTCTACAGCAATTCTAGAATAATCAATGTAAAGTGCTGTTATTACTAGAGATATTTAGAGCTGACAGTAAGGTACTTACTTCGTCCATCAGAAGTGGTACGCTGCCGTTATATTAAACTTCTTTCTGATGACTCAATTTCTACAGCAATTCTACGGCGGCAAAAGAATGCCCTATTTCCGCTGGGGATATTGTCATTTGGCTTAGCAGGACTGAGTACTGCGATCAACGCGCTGCAGCTGCAGCTGGATTACTCCCTTACCGATGAATCAATTTCCGCAGCAATTCTAGAATAACCAATGAATAGAATCGATATGACAAGAAATATTTGTAGTTGACATTGCGGTACTTGGTACATCCAGTGGCAGACCACTCTCGCCGTTGTGATAATCTGTCCAATCATGGCCTAAATTCTCTTACAATTCCAAAACGACAAGAGGCAGATCGATTATCACTCAAGATATTTACAATTGACATTGCAGTACTAAGTACAGTGAACATCACATTGAGTGAAAAGGTTATGACTGTAGATATTTACATTTGACTGTGAAATGCTGAGTACATCCGCCACCAGAGCACTGTAGCCGCTGGATTTATCAGTACGCTCATGGCTTAAAATCCATAGCAGTTGTACAGTGATAAACGGATATATCAAACATCGGTAGGGACATTATCAAATGGCAACTCAATGGCAAACAAATGGCAAACAAATGTTTGCTGAACATATGAGTTTGTCAGCAATTGTGGGTGTTCAATGTATAGAGCAATTTCCGCGGGTGTCAGTGACATATGTCAATACAGTGCCGTGTGTGGCCATCAAAACGACACTGTTGGGAATTAATAAATATGTTCACTGATCACGTCAATTCCACCGCATTTCTGGTATAATCGATGCATAGGTCAGTTGGTGCTAGAGTTATCTATAACTTTCAGTGCGGTGCTTAGTACATCCACCAACAGATC
This sequence comes from Eufriesea mexicana, assembly GCF_001483705.2. Taxonomy (NCBI): domain Eukaryota; kingdom Metazoa; phylum Arthropoda; class Insecta; order Hymenoptera; family Apidae; genus Eufriesea; species Eufriesea mexicana. Next base: position 244,733 of record NW_016907965.1, on the reverse strand, counting down.
ACACTAGTCATTGGAATAATCTGTTTACTGATGTTACAATCTGCTAAGCAACTCCAGTATTATCAGTGGATTGACCATATATCGGTAGCGATATGGACAAATGACAGTGCAGGACTGAGTGTAGCCGTCTTTACAATGCTATAGCCTTTGAGTTAATCTATTAGCTGAACAGATAAGTTCTTTTGAAATTGCAGAGTGGTCAGTGGATAGAACAATTATCGCTGGAGGCGATGGCGTATGTCAATGTAGTATAAAATATGGCCATCATCAGAGTAATGCGGCCGTTTTATTAATCCGCTCAATGAAGATTAAATTACTATAGCAATTATAGAATGACAAGATGCAGACTCACAGTCGCTCGAGATGCACACAAAGGACAATAAGGTAGTGAATACTGACATCGTCTCGGCATTGAAGCCGTTGGATTGACTTGTTCGCTCATGATTTGATATCTATGGCAATTCTAGGATGTACAATAAATGGAAAAAGCATCGTTAGTGGAATTGACACATGACATTATTCTACTGAGTTTAGACATCTACAGAGTGATATATCCATTGAAATGCTCTGTTCGCTGATTTTCTACTCTCTTTGGCAACTGTGGAATGATAATTGAATACAGCAATTTCCGCTGGAGGCATTGACATGTACCAGCACATTACCGAGTGTAGCCATTATCTGGGTACGGTTGGTGATTGGTTAAGTTGTTCACTGGCCATGAAATTTCGAGGGCAATTCTAGAGTGACAGAAAGCTGATCCACTATTACTTGCGATATTAGCAGTATGCAAAACTATACTCATTAGCGCCATCATTAAAGCACTGTTGTCGTTGGATTGATTTGTTCACTGGCGATAGAAATTCCACAGCCATTTGTGCCGAATTCATGTATAGATATGCTGTGGCTCAGTACATTTATAATTGACTGTGCGGTACCTGGTGCACCCACCAGCAGAGCAGCATAGTCGTCGGGTTAACCTGTTCAATGATGATTTAAATGATATATCAAATCTAGAACTACAAAAGACGGTTCCATTATCGCTCGTAATAATAGCAACGGGCAGAAGATAGCATAGTACAGTCATCACTGCAGTACTGCAGAATTTCTACCAATTTCATCAGTGAAGAATTAAACTCCAAAGCAGTTTAGCATAACCGATGCCTGAATCATTTGTGGCTTGACGTATTTTCAACTGGCAGTTCGGTAATTAGTACATCCTCAAGCAGAACACAACAGCCGTTGGATAAATCTATGTATTAACGATATAGGCTCCATAGCAGTTAAAGAATGATCGGCGGATAAATCACACATCGGAAGTGATATTTTAAATACCTGTGAAGAAATGAGTGTGACCGTTTACACAATGCTATGGCCACTGCATTATTCTCTCCGCTGATCATTTAAGTCCTTTAGTATTAGTAGAATTATTAATGGACAGAGCAATATTCGCTAAAGACGTTGACATATGTCAATGCCGTACTGTGCATAGCCGTCATCTCTGTACTGCAGCAGTTGTATTATTTCCTTCAATGATGATCTAAATTCCACAGCAGATCCTGCATAATTAACGTACAGAGCAGTTATGGCCAGAAACATTTACATTTAGCATTACGGTACCTAGTACATGCACAAACAGAGCACTGTAGCTGTCGGATTAATCCATTCACTGGTTGATGGAATGCCACAGCAACTCTAGAATGACATGAAACAGATACATTATAGCTCGAAATATTAACTATATATAACACAGTGCTGAGTCCAGCTGCAATGACTGTACCGTAGCAGTTGGATTAATTCGTTCACTGACGGCTGAAACTATTCTGCTAATCTGGAATAGTGAATGTGTAGATCACTTATGTCTTGAGATATTTCCAGTTGTCAGTACGGTACTCAGTTCATCCACGGGCGGAGCACTGGAGCTGTATGTTAGTCAGTTATCCGAAGATTCAAACACAATTTCGACGCTGGAGTCATCAATGGATAGCACGTATATCAGTTGCGATGCTGATGAATGGCAATGGAGTACCGAGGGATGCCATCAACGCAATGGTATAGCAATTGCAGTAATATGCTCGCTGATGATTGTAATTGTATAACCGTTTTAGAATAACGAAAGTGTCATACATTATCGCTGGAGCTTTTAACAACTGGCAACTCAGTACTGAGTACAGCCACCATGACAGCAATGTAGCCGCTGTATAAATTTGTCCACTGATGATTGAATTCCCAGCAATTCTACGATAGTCAACATTTATGAGGTATGGCTAGGGATATTTACAGTTGACTGACCGTTACTTAGTACATACAACATCAGAGCACTGTAACCGCTGGATTAATCAGCTCACTGACGACTTAAATTCTATAGAAGTTCTAGAGTGGCAGGGGACAGGCCTATTACCTGCACATAACTAGTGTCAACAAAGGAGAGAGCACAGCCACCATCACAGTAATGCAGCCGTTGGATACATCTGTTCACTGATGATTGAAATTCCGCCACAATTCTAGCATAATCAGTGAACATGTCAGTTGTGTCGAGTGGTATTCGCAATTGTGATCACGGTAATTAGTACATCCTCGAACAGAGCACTGCTGCTATTTGATTAATACGCTGACTCATGACAAAAATTTCATAGCAATTCTAAAATGCCAAAAAGCCGGCCGAATATCTTTCTAGACATTAACAACTGACAACACTTTACTGAGTGCATCTATCATCACAGTAATGTAGCCGTTGTATAAATTTAGACGCTGATGGCTGAATTCAGAGCAATTCGATGATTATCAATGTATAGGCTAGTTATATCTGGATCAGATGGCAGTACGATTCTTAGAACATCCATCAACAAAGCACTGCAGCAGTAGAATTAATTTGTTCACTCGCGATCAGTACTTCACTGCTACACTGGAGTTAGCAATGTGTAGTGCAGCTATGGCTGTATATATTGACAATTGGCTGTACGGTACTTAGTACATCCGCGGACAGAGCACTTTAGCAGGTGGATTAGTCTGTTCATTAATGATTTAAACACTATAACATCTCTAGAATTATCAACGGATAGCGCAACTGCCGCAGGAGGTATTGACATATATCAATACAGTACTGAGCCAACAAGTCTACATAATTCTACAGCATGTGTAAATCAATACCGCAGCGCTATGAGCCATCTGCAGATTTCTATAGCTGTCGTATTTACCTACTCTCCGCTAATCTGAGTTATATCTTGATTCAATGTTGATGAGTGGATGGATCATTTATTTTTACGAATGCTCACAATTTTCAATGGAGTGCTGATTCCAGCCACCATCACTGTACTACGGTCACTGGATTTATCTATACGCTGATAACGTGAATTCCTTAGCAATTCAGGAATTATCAATTCATGGATCAATTGTATCTAGAGATATTAACGATCGACCGCACATTGCTTATTGTAGTCGCATTTACACTATCGTAGCGATTGAATTAATCTTTTCAATGATCAGAAAACTTCTAAGGCAATTCTATAGTGATCAATGGACAGATTTGTTATCGCTAGCGACCTTACCAATTTCACATTTAGTGCTGTATGTAGCTACCAACGTAGTACTTTACCCATTCGTATAAGGTACTGACTGATCATAAATATTCTATGGCTATTCCAGGATGATCAATTGGTTGATCAACTATCGCCAGAGATATTGGCGGTTGACAATACAGTGATGAGTATAGCTGCCTGCCCTATACTATCGCCAGTGGATTAATCTGTTCATCCATCGTGTAAATTCCATAGCAATACTAGAAGGATAAATGGATAAACCTATTATTTCTAGAGGCATCAACGATTGACTATACCGTGCCGAGTACTGCCAACTGTACAGTACTATAGTCATTGAGTCATTCTATACACTGATCACCTTATTCTTGCAACAATTCTAGAATGATCAATGAATGGATGCACTATAGCTAGAGAATTTAACATTTGAAGAAAGAGTACTGTGTACACCAATCCATATGGTACCATAACCATTGGTATTAGGTATTAGCCGAAAATTCCACAGCAATCCTAGGATGGTCAATGAATTGGTTAACTGTCACTAGAGATATTAACATCTGATGATACAGAACTGAGTATATACCTCTACACATATCTATAGTACTTGTATTTATCTATAAACTGAACATCCACTCCCTTGAATAGCAATTCAAGAATGATCAATAGAAATAACAATTGCCGACATAGGTATTGAGAAATGATGATACAGTAACCTGAATAGCCATATATAGATATAGATGGATAAGTTATAGCAAGGGATATTAAAAGTTAACTATAATGTAATAAGTATAGGTCTATAGACAATTCTATAGAAATTGGTTTAATCTTTTGACGGACCACTGAAATTTTCTAGCAATTCAGCAGCGATGGATGGATACAACAATGGTTGCCAGAGACACAATCATTTGGCAATAATATACTGAGTGTGGCAATGGACGCAGTACTACGCCCATTGGAGCAATACTTATGGTGATCGCCTTATTTATAAAGCATTTCGAGCATTACCAATATATAGACAAACTGTCGCTGGAGTCATTGATAGGTGGCAATGTAGTACAGAGTATAGCCACCTACACAGTAATAAAGCCAGCGGATTAATCAATTCGCTGATGATTTAGGCTGTATGGCAATTCTCTAATGATACAACCATAGATCAATTATCGCATCATGTATGCAAAATTGATGACGCAGTACAGATTATAGTCGTCCACATCGTGCTATGTCCATTGGATTGTTCTACTTACAAATCATCCATTTCCTGCAGTGATTCTAGAATTGTCAATGGATAGATGAATTATCGCCAGAGATATTTTCAGTCGACAACAGGGTACTGAGTATGGCCATCAATGCAGAAATGTTGCCATTGGAATAGTCTGTTCAATGATGACCTATATAATATTGCAGTTCCAGAAAGACAAAAGACATATCAAATATCGCTCCTGATATTAACAATTGACAATACGTCATTAAGAGCAGCCATCTCTACTCTTTCATAGCCGCTAGGCTAACCCGTCCACTGATCAGTTGCACTAAAGCAATAAAGAATGAATGGTAAATGAATGCATTGTAACTAGAGACAGCAATACTTCACCATGCTGTACTGCGCACATTCATCAACATGGTACTACAACCGTTGGATTCACCTATTCACTGATATATAGCAATTCTAGAATGACATGAGACAGATGCATTATCGCCCGACATGTTAGAAATTGACAAAAGGTACTGAGTACGGAAATTCACACAACACCATACCCACTGAAAATAATCTGTTCGCTGCTCATCTACGTTCTTCAGGAAAAATTGAGCTATCAATGAATGCAGCAAGTGTCGCTGGAGAAAATGAGATGTCACAACCTATTTCTGAATACCTCCATCAACAGAACACTGCTGTCGCTGGATTAATCCCTCCACTGAAGATTTAAATGCAGAAGCAGATCTGGAATAACCAATGTATGCAACATTCATTGCGCGAGTCACTTACAATTGACATTACGGTGCTCAGTACATCCACCAACAGGTTACAGCCTGCGTTGGAACAATCTGCTTAATGACGATTTTGTATCCTATAGCAATTCAACAATGATAGATGACAGATACTTTATTGCTCGAAATGTTAACAACTGACAACTCAGTAATGAGCACAGCCAACATCACAGTACTGTCGCCTCTGGATTAAACCGTTCATTAATGACATAAATTCCACAGCGACCCTAGAATAATCATTGAAAACGTTAGTTAACGCAAGAGGTATATACTGTTGACAGTACGGTACTTAGAACACCCAGCAACAAGGCACAATATTCGTTGGATTAATATGTTCTCTGAAAATGTACGTTCTATTGCAATTCTAGAAAAATGAAGGTATGGAAGGATCATAACCGGAGATATTAGCTGTTGACAATACAGTGCTGAGTATAGCCACCTACATAATCCCGTAGCCATTGAATTAATCAGTTCATTTATCGCCAAATCCTTTTGCAATTGTCGAAGGTACAATTAGTACTGCAATTGTCGCTAGTGGGATTGACAAGAAAGCCGATGCAGTACTGGGTGTAGTCATCAGAATATTACAGTAGTCGTTGGCCGAGTTTGTTCACAGGATGATATACATTCCACGGTATTTGCAGAATAGTCAATGGATAGAGCAGTTACGGCAAGAGACGTTTACGATCGACTATACGGTACTTAGCATATCCACAAACAGAGCACTGTAGCTGTTGGATTAATTTGCTCACAGAAGACCTAATCTCCACAGCAACTCTGCAGTAATGAATACATTGTACAGTTATGTCTAGAAGCGTTTACAATTATCAGCACGGTTCTTGGTACATGTACCAGTACAGCACTGTATCCGCTGGATTAATCTGTTCACTGATGGTCTATATTCTACAGTAATTTTAGAGTTGCAAAAGGCGGATCTAATATCGCTAGAGATAATGACGATGGACAACACAGTCTTGTGTACAGCCATAATTACAGTGCAGTTGCCGTTGGACTAATTTGCCCACTTCTAAATTAAGTTCGACAGCACCTCTGGAATAATCAATGTATAGATCTGGTACAGCTGCATATACGTACAACTGACAGTATAGTACTGGGTACATTCACCAACGCAGTACAGTAGCCGCTGGATTAACCTGGCTCGTGATCACTGAAATTCCATAGCAATTCTATAATATCAAAGGGCATATGCGCTATCGCACGGGAAGTTATATATTCACATTATATTACTCAGAACATTCACCAACACGGCGCAGTAGCCGTTGGATTAATCAGTCCAATGACGCTTTGAACCCAATAGCAATTCGAGAATGCCAAAGCCAGATCGATTAGGGCTGGACATGTTGAGAACTGTCAAGACAGTACTGAGTATAGCCACCATTGCAGTACAGTTAATTTGGATTAATCAGTCCAATGACGCTTTGAACCCAATAGCAATTCGAGAATGCCAAAGCCAGATCGATTAGGGCTGGACATGTTGAGAACTGTCAAGACAGTACTGAGTACGGTCATCATTACATTACTGCAGACGTTGGAGTAATTTTTTCACTGTTGACTCTAGGTCTGCAACAAATCTGCAATTATTAAAGTATGGCGCAGTTATGGCTAGAGATATTTACAAAGGAATGTGTCGTACTTGGCGCAACCACCAACAGAGTTCTGTAGCCGTTGCATTGGCACGTTCAATGATGACTTATATTCTGTAACAAATATGGAATGGGAAATGACAGATCCACTGTCGCTCGAGATGTCATAAATTGTCAACAAAGTACTGAGTAGAGCCACCATTGCAGTACAGTCGACGTTGGACTAGTTTATTCTCTGATGACTTCAATTCCACAGCCATTCAAGGATAATGAACATATAGATCAGTTACTGCTCGAGATATTTGCTATCGTCTGTACGGTATTCTTCACACGCTCCAGAAGGTAAATGTATCCTTTGGATTAATCTGTTCATTGAGGAGTGGTGTTCTACAGCATTTCTGCAATAATCAATGTAAAAGTCAGTTATGTGTGTATATGTTAACATTTGGCAGAGCGGTATTCAGTGAAGCCACCTACAGGGCATTGGTGCCGCTGGACAATTCCTTACACTGGAGGATAGGACAGCATAGCATTTGTAAGATGTTCAATGTTTAGATCAAATATCGGTGTGGACATTGAAAATGTCAATACAGTACTGAGCTTAGCCACCAACGCTAAAACCTATCCGTTCAATTAATCTGTCCGCAGACCAGCTAATTTCCCTCGCAGTAGTGTAATTATCAATGGATAAAGCAATTGTCGCTTGTAGCATTTATAAATGCCAATTCACTACTGAGTATAGCAATCAACAAAGTAAAACAGCCATTGCAATAACCTATCATCGGATCGTATCTATTATATTGCTAACGTTGACCGACCCATGAATAGATCTATTACCGCTTTAGATATAGATAATTGAACATGCATCATTGCATGTGGCTGTCTACGCAGTGCGACGTCATATGGACTAATGTTTCCACTGATTATTTAGCTTCTAAAGGAATTCTAGAATGAGCAATGTGTTGATCAAATTTCGCCTCAAATATTGACAGTTGCTAATGCATTACCAAGTGTAGCCGTCTACATAATACTATAGCCATTGAAGTATTCCCTTCATTGTACTTTTAACCTCTACGGCAGTTCTAGGATGACCAAAGTTTAGTCAGTTATACCTGGAGACGCGATCATTTGAAAATACACTACTGAGTACGAAAATTAACAGTGTTACGGCCATTGCATTAACCATTCCTCTGATCATGTACTATATATTGCATTTCTACAATTATCGATGTTTAGATCAATTTTAGGTAGACACATTTGCAATTGAATATACACTACTGAGCATACACATCTATATATTACAATTGTCACTTGATGAGACCATTCACTGATCACCTAGCACCTGCAGCAATAGCTGAACCGTCTACATAATTCTACAGTCATTCTGCAATTCCTGAAGAAATAAAATTCTCAGCGAACAGATTAATGCAATAGCTAATGCATTGCGTAGATGGCTAAAGTCAGTACTGCATTGTCATTTGTCAGTACCCTAAAGATGTACGACGTATCAGTTGATTATTCAAAAATTTCTAAACAGTATAAATCATCAGTGAAAAGAATAATGCGACGACAACTGCGCTCTGTCTGTGGATGTACTTCGTACTCTACTATCGATTGTAGATACCCCTAGACATATCTGATCTGTACAATGGTGGTTCTAGGATTGCTGTAGAATTTAAGCCTTCTGTGAAAAGGCTAATCAAACGCCTGCAGTACCGTGTTGATGGTTGTATTATGTACCGTGTTGTCAATTGTTAATTCTTCGAGAGATGGTGGACCTGCACTTTGTCATTCTAGGATTGTAATAGAATATAAATCATCACCGAACTAATTATTACAGCGACTGCTGTGCTATGCTGATGGATTTACTATGTACCGTACTGTCAGTTCGAAATACCTCAAGACATAACTGTAATATACATTGATTATTCCTTTGCTTGGTAACATACATCTGTGAACAAAGCAGTGCAAGGTTTACATTACAGTGATGATGGCTGTGCTCGGTACTGTGTTGTCACATATTAATATCTCGAGGGATGATGTTCTGCATTTTTCGCTCCAGTAGTGCTGTAGAGTATGCATCATCTGCTGACAGATGAATCCAACGGCTACAGTGCTTTATTGGTGGATGTAATTAGTACCATACAGTCAATTGGAAATATCTTAAGCCATAATCGTAATATACGTTGACATTTCTGGAATTGCACAGGAATTAAAATCATCAGTGAACAAACTAGTCAATCGTCTACATTTCTCTGATTGTGGCTGCACTCATATCTGTGTTGTAAACACTTAATATCTCTTGGGATCGTGGACCTATATGTCGCCAACCTCTAAGCGGCATAGAACTTATGTCATAATTGAACAGTTTAATCCAACGGCGACTGTGCTGTATTGGTAGATGTAGGAAGTGCCCTGCTGTCAATTGGAAATATCGCGTGCCAAAACTGCGCTGTATATAGGATATTCTAGAATAGCTATTGAATTCACATCATCAGTGAACCAAGCAGTTCAACAACTACACAACGGTGAAGATGGCTGTACTCAGTGCTGTGTCGTCATTTATTAATTTCTCGAGGCCCTGGATCTGTATTTTGACATTCTAGAATTTTTTTGTAGAATATAATTCACCATTGCAATTTTTAACCCAACGACTTTAGTGTTATATTGCTGGATGTAATGCGTAGCGTGCTGACAATTGGAAATATCTCAAGCCATAACCGTAATTTCCACTGAATATTCCTGGATATCTTTGGAATTTACATCATCTGTGGGAAAAGCAGTGTAACAGCTTCACTACCGTGATGATGGCTGTTCTCAGTACTGCGTTGTCAATTGTTAATATCTCGGGGGATAATTGATCTGTCTTTTGCATTCTACAATATGTACAAAACATAAATCATCTATGAACACATTAATCCAACGGCATCTGTTCTACTTTGGAAGATGTACTAGTTACCGTACTGTGAATTGTAAATATCACTAACCCTGACCATAATGTACATAGGTTGTTCCAGAGTTACATTCGAATTCACACGATAAGTGCACAAGGTAGACAAATATCTGGATTACTGTGACGATGGTGGAACTCAGTACTGTGTTGTCAATTTCTCATATCTTGAGGGTCAGTGGATCTGTATCTTTCATTCTAGAATTGGTATGGTACCTGAAATATCGTTGATCAGGGTAATCCAACGGCTACAGATCTATATTGGCTGATGCAATACGTGCGGCACTATCAATTGGAAATATCTCAAGCCATAAACGTAATGTACATTGATAATTCTATAATTGCATTGGATTCTGCGTCATCAGTGGACAAACTATTGAGCGGCTATAATACTGTGATTATGGATGTAATCTGTACTGTGTCCTCAATTGTTCATTCCTCGAGGGATAATGGACCTCCATTCCTCATTCTACAATTGCTGCAGAACACACATCAGCAGTGACCAATTTATACCAACGGCAACAGTGCACCATTGGTGGATGCAATAATTACCGTACTGTGAATTGTAAATATCACAAGTCGTAACCGCACTGTACCTATGTTATTCAAGATTTCGATTAAAGTTCCCATCATCATTGAACAAAGTCGTACAAAATCTACATTATTGCGATGATGGTTGTACTCAGTACTGGGATGTCAAATGTTAACACCTCGAGGGATGGAGGACATGTATTTTGACATTCTGGAGTTATTATACAATTCAAATCAACGATTGGCAGATTAATCCATCGGCTATAGTACTATTATGGCGGATGTAACACGTAGCGTGCTGTCAATTGGAAATATCTCAAGCCATATCGGTAACATGTGTAGAATATTGTAGAATTCCTTTTGAATATACATGGTCAGTGCACAATGCTTCCTAAAGTCTACAATACACTTATGATGGCTGTACTCTGGACTGTGATGTGATTTGTCAATATCTCGAGGGAAAATATATTTGCGTTTCTCGTTCTAGAATTACTGTGGATTACTCAACATCGGTGATCATATTAGTACAACGGCAACAGTGTTCTGTTGGTATGTGTACGACGTACCGTACTGCAAATTTGTAGTATATGAAGCCATAACTGTAATATACATTGATTATATCGGAATTTCTCTGCAATTTACATCATGGGTGAACAAAGTGTTCCAAAGACTGCAGTACCTTGACTATGGCTGTACTCAGAACTGTCACGACAATTGTAAATTTCCCAACGGCCTGTGGAACCGTATTCTCTCATTATAGTATTATTATGGTATTTAAATCACCATTGAGCAGATCAGTACAACGGCTGCAGTGGTATTTTGGTGGACGTAATAAGTACCGTACATTCAATTGGATATGATACTAGCCATACCCGAAATGTACATTGATTATTACAGAATTGGTTTGGAATTCACATCACGAGAGAACAAAGTATTGTAACGACTACAGTACTGTGATGCTGACTGTACCCATTACTGTGTTGTTAGTTGTTAATATCACAAGTGCCTGTGTATCAGTGTTATGTAATTCTAATACTGCTATACAACTTAAAATACCATTCAACTGATTAAGACAGCGGCTGCAGGGCGTTGCTGGTGGATGATCTAAATACAGTACTCTCAATTGTAAATACCTCTAGCCACAACCGTAGTGTACACCGATTACTATTCAATAGCTTGGGAAGGACATTATCAGCGAGAAAGGTTATTCAACCATAACTTTACTGTGATGATGGTTGTACTCAGTGCTTCATTGTCAACTGTTAATACCTCTAGCGATTACGTATCAACGATTTGCCTTTCTAGAATGGATATAAGATCGAGATCACGAGTGATCGGATTAATACAGCGGTTGCAGTTGTCTGACGGTGGACGTACTAAGTACAGTACTCTCGAATGCAAATACCTCTTGCCATGAACGTAGTATACATTGATTATTCTAGAATAGCTTGGAACCGACATTATCAGTGAGAAAATATATCCAACGGCTACGTCACTAAGATGATGGCCGCACTCGGTACCTTACAGTCAATTGTTAATATCTCGAGCGACAGGGTATCAATGACTTGCCTTTCTAGAATTGTTCTAGAACATTAGTCATCACTCAACATATGAATCCAACGCCTACAGTGTTATATTGGTGGATACAATAGATACCATATTGTCATTTGGATGAATTTCAAGCCTTAAACGTGATATACATTGACCTTTCAGTACTGCTTTCGAATATTCAACATCAGAGGATAAAGTAGTCCAACGGATAAAGTAGTGTGATGTTGGCTGTCCTCGGTAATGTGTTGCCAGTTGTTAATATCATCAGGGGTAATAAATCTACCATTTATAAGTCTAGGATATTTGTGGTATCTCGGTTAACATTGAACAGAGCAAAACACCGGCAGCAGTGGCCTGCACGTGGATTTACTATGTACTGCACCGTTAATTGGAAATATTTCAAGCCATAATCGTACTATACTTTGATTATTCCAGTATCTCCTTCGAATGTACATAACCAGTGAGCAAAGTTGTCCAACAGCTACATTACAGCGATGATGGCCCCACTCTATACTGTGTTGTCCATTGCTAAATTCTCGAGGGATAATTGCTCCGCCACTTGTGTATCGAGAGTTGTTATGAAATCTGTACCATAATTGAACAGATTAACAGAGCGGCTGCAGTGCACTGCAGTTGGTTTCACTATGTACCGTACTGTCATTGGGAAATGTCTCAAGGCACAAGCGTACAATACATTGATTATTCTATAATCGCTTCGGAAATTACATTATCAGTGAATAAAGTTATGCAACCGTTACAATACTGTGAAGTAGGCTGTACTCAGTACTGCGTTGTCAATTGTTAATATCTCGAGGGATAGCGGATCAGCATTTCTGGCTGTAGAATTGCTATGGGATATACATCAACTGTTAGCAGACCAATCCAACGGCAACACAGATCAGTTGGAATATGTACTAAATGCCGTACTGTGAATTGTACATATCACTAGCCGTGACCGTAGCATGCGTATGTTATTCAAGAATAGCTTTAGAATCTACGTCATATGTGAACAAAGTGTTACGATGGCTACATTAATGTGATGGTGGCGGTACTCGGCAGGGTGTTGGCAATTGTCAATATCTCGGGGGTCAGTGGATCTGTATTTTGTTATTCTAGAATTGACGTAGAATTTAAATCGCCATTGAATATATTAATCGAAAGTCTCCAGTGATACATTGGTGATTGTAATAGGAACCGTACCGTCAATTGGAATTATCTCAAGCCATAACCGTATTATACGTTGTTTGTTCAAGAATTGCAATGGGATCTGCATCATCAGTGAACAAAGCTGCTCAATGGTTGCAATACTGTTATGGTGGCTGTACTCAGTATTGTGATGTCATTTGTTAATATCTCGTGGCGTAATGGACGTTCGTATATCGCCCTAGAGTTGCTGTGGAACGAAAATCATCAGTGAGCAGATAAAACCAACTTCAATACTGCTCCGTTAGAAGATGTACTAATCCCCGGATTGACTACTGTAAATAACACTAGGCACAAGCGCATTAACATAGGTAATTCTAGCATCACTTTCGTATTTACATTATCGGTGAACAAAGAATTCCAGCTGTTATATTACAGTGGTCATGCGTGTAATCAGTACTCTTCTGTAAATTGCTAATGTCTCGAGGGTCAGCGGATATGTATTTTTGACGTTCTAGAGTTGTTATAGAATTTGAACCGCCCTTTAACAGGATAATCCAACGGCTACAGTGCTATATTTGCGGATGCAGTAAGTACCGTACTGCCAATAGGAAATATCTCAAGCCGGAACTTTAACATACGTTGTCCATTTTAGACTTGTATTGGCATTTACATTATCAGTGAAAGAAGTTATTGAACTGCAACGATACTGTGGTGATGGCGATACTCAGTACTGCGTTGTCATTTGATAATACCATGAGGGAAAATGACTCTGCATATATCGATCTAGAATTGCTGAGGTATGTCCATCATCAATGAAAAGATAATTCCAAAGGCAATACTGCTCTGTTGCAAGATGTAGCAATCACTGTATGGCTAATTGTAAATATTACTAGCCATGAGCGCACTGTACATAGTTTATTCTAAGATTACTTTCGAAATTCCGCCATCAGTGAACAAAGTATACCATCGCCTACATTACAGTTATGACAGCTGTACTCAGTACAGGTGTGTCAATTGTTAATGACTGGAGGAATAGTGATCCTGTATCTTGCCATTGTGAAAATGTTATAGAATTTAAAACATCATTGAACAGTTTAGTCCAACGGCTACAGTGCTTTACTAGTGGATGTAATTAATACCTGTCAATTGGAAATACCTCTTGCCGTAACAGTAATATACGTTGCTTATTCCCGAAATGCATTGGAATTCATATAATCTGTGATTAAAGTCATTCAACCGTTACAATTCTGTGATGATGGCTATGCTCAGTACCGTGTTGCCAATTGTTAATATCTCGCGGGACAATTGATCCGCACTTCTCGGTCCAGAAATGCTGTAGGACATACAACTTCAGTGACCAATTTAGTCCAACGGCGACAGCGCTGTGTTAGTGGGCGTACTAGTTACCGTACTGTTAATTCTAAGCATCATGAGCTACAAACGTAGTAAATATGCTTGGTTCCAGAAATTCTTAGAAAATTACATCTTCAGAGGTCAAGGTAATCGAACGTCTACATCAATCCGATGATGTATACTGCCTGCACTGTGTTCTCAATTGTTAATACGTCGAGGGTGAGTGGATCTATGTTTTGTGATTCTAGAACTGTTATAGAATTTATATCGTAATTGAACAGAATAATCCAGCCGCTAAAGTGATATATTGGGGCTTGTAATAGGTACCGGACGGTAAATTGGAAACATCTCAAGCCATAACCGTAATATGCATTGATAACTCCTGAATTGCATACAAATTTAAGTAATCGGTGAACAAATTAATCCAACGGCTACAACACTGTGATAATGACTATACGCAGTACTGTGTTGTCAATTGTTAATACCTCAAGGATTGGTGGAACTGTATTTTGTCATTCTAGAATTGTTATGGAACTTAAATCATAATTGGACGGATTAATCCAGCCGCTACAGTATTTCATTGGGGGACGTAATATGTACCATACAGTCAGTTATATATATTACAAGGCATAAACGTCATGTACATTGATTATTAGAGAATTCCTTCGGAATTTACACCATTAGTGGACAAAGCTGTCAAACGGCTGCGCTACTGCGACAATGGCACTACTCAGGACTGTGACGTCAATTGCTAACTTCTCTGGGGATACTGGATATGCCTTTTGTCTATCTAGAATAGCTACAAAATGTAAATCATCTTTGAACAGGCTAATACAGCGGCTGCAGAGCTCTGCTGGTGGATGTACTAAATGACACACAGCCAATTACCAATATCACTAGCCAGTACCTCCATATACATTAGTTATTCTAGAATCTCCATTGCGTTTACGTCATCAGTGAACAAAGTACTGCCACGGATACATTACTATGATGATGGCTGTACTCAGTACTGTGTCGTCAATTTGTAAACATCTCAAGGGGTAATTAATCTCTCCTTTGTCTTTCCAGAACAGCTATAAAACTTTATCATCATTGAACAGATTAATCCAACGGCTATAATAACATGCTGGAGGATGTAGATGTTGCCGTACTGTCAGTTTTTAATATCCCAAGCCATAACCATAATAAAAATTGATTATTCCAGAATTGCTTTGGAATACTTATCATCAATGAGCAAAGTAGTCCAACGTCTATATTACAGTGACGATAGCTGTACTCAGTAAAGTGTTGTTAAATGTTGATATCTTGAGTGACAATGGGCAAGTATTCTGCCACTCTAGATTTGTTAATGAACTTAAATCTTCATTGGAGATCTTATTCCGACGGCTACAGTACTATATTGGTGCATGCAGCAAGTACTGTGCAGACAACTGGGAACATCTCCAGCCACAATCGTAATATACATTGATTATTCCAGAATTGATTTGAAATTTACATCACCAGTGAACAAATTTCTCCAACGGCTACAACTCTGTGATGATGACTGTATTCAGTACTGTGTTGTCAGGTGTTAAAACCTCGTGGGATAATGGATCATTCCTTTGTCATTCTATAAAAGCTACAAAACCTAATTCGTTATTGAACAGAGTAATACAACGGCTGCAGTGCTCTGTTTCTTGAAGTTCAATGTAACGCAGCGTCAACCGGATATATCTAATACCATTTCCGTAGTACACCTTGATTATTCCAGAATTGCTATGTAATTTACAGCATCATTGGGCAAAGTAGTCCTTCGTCCACATAACTGTGATGATGGCCGTACTCAGTACTCTGTCGGCAACAGTTAACATGTCGAGGGACAGTGTATCTGTATTTTGTCATTCTAGAACCATTATAGAAGTTTAAACTTCATTGAACCTACTAATTCAGCGGCTACGGTAATATATTGTTTTATGTGACGAGTACCATTCGGTCAATTATAAATATTTCAAGCCATGACAGTAGTATACGTTGATTACGCCGGAATTGCTTTTGGAATTTACATCTGCAGTGAACAAAGTTTTCCATAGGCAACACTAATGTGACTGCGACCGTACTGAGTACTGGGCTGAAAATTGTTAATATCTCGAGGGGTAATTGATCTCTACTTTGTCATTCTAGGATAGCCATTGAATAGATATCGTCATTGGACATGTTTATACAGAGGCAGCAGTGCTCTGCTGGCGGATGTACTATGTACTGTGCTGTCAGTTGGAAATATCTGTAACCATGAGGGAACTATAGACTGATTATTATAGAATTGCATTCGAAGTGACGTTATTAGTGAAGTATGTTATTCTGCTGTCACACTACTGTGATTATGGCTCTACTCATTACTGTGTTGTCAATTGTTAATATCTATAGAGACAACGGATCTGCATTTGTCGTTTTAGGTTAGCTGTAGGGTATGCAATTTCAGTTACGAATTTAATCCAGCGGCAATAGTTCTCCGTCTGTTGGTACACTGTTTACAGTACTGTGAATTGTAAACATATCTAGACCGCACCGTAGTATACATATTTTATTCCAGTGTTCCATAGGAATTTATATCATCAGTGAATGATGTAGTCCAGCGTCTACATTACTGTGACGATAGCTGTAATCAGTTCTTTGTTTCAGTTGTTTATATCACGAGAGGTGTTGCACCCGCATATTGCCATTCTGGAAATGTTATAAATGCTCTATCATCACTGCACAGACTTATATGTCCGGAACCATGTTCTATTGGCAGATTTACGAAGTACAGGAATATCAACTTTAAATGTCTGAAGCCATAACTGTAATATACCTTGATTATTCTCGAATTACTTTGAAATTTACATTATCAGATATCAACTTTATTCAACCGTTACGATTATGTGATGATGGCTGTACTCAGTACTTTGTCGTAATTTGTTGATACCTCGTGGGATGATTCGCATTCACATCTCGTTTTGGAATAGCTGTAGAGTATACATCATCCGTGAACAGTAATTAGACGGCAACAGCTGTCCGGTGGTAGATGTACTAAATGCCGTGCTGCCAGTTTTATTTAGCACTAGCCATATCCGCAACATATATAGGATGTTCTGGAAACACATTCGAATTTACATCATCAGTGAATAATGTAGTCCAGCCGCTACATTACCCTGAAGGTGGGTGTACACGGTGCTGTATTGTCAATTGCTAATATCGCGAAGGACAATTGATCTGCACTTCTCGTTCCAAAGTTGGTATCGCATTTACGTCTTCTGTGACCAGTATAGTCCAAATGCAACATTGCTCGGTTGGTAGATGTACTAAATACCGAAGAGTGAAATCTAAACGTCATTAGCCATAACCGTAGTGCACATGTTTCGTTCCAAGGTTGCTTACGAATATCAATGACCAGTGAAGGATATAGTCCAACGTCTACATTACCGTGGTGATGGCTGTAATGCGTAGATTGTTGTTAATTGTTGATATCTAGAGAGATTGTGCACCTGTATCTTGTCAATATAGAACTGTTATAGAGTCTAAATCATCACTGAAGAGTTTAATTGAAAGGCTGCATTGCGACATTGGTGGATGCAGCAAATACCGTACTGTCAATTGGAAATAACTAAAGCTGTAACCGTAATTGGCGCTGACTGTTCTAGAACTGCATTGTAATCTGCATCATCAGCGAACAAAGTTACTCAACCGCTACAACGCTCTGATAATAGCTGTACTCAATACTTTGACGTCAATAGATAATAACGCGTGGGACAATGGATCTGCGTTTCTAGTTCCAGAATTATTGTGGGATATACATGATCAGTGAACAGACCAATCAAACGGCAACAGTGATCTGGTGGAAGATGTACTAAATGTCTTACTGTCAGTTGTAAATATGACTAGCCCTATTCGCATTATTCATTGGTTGTTCCTGAATCATATTCGAGTTTACATTATCATTGTGCAAAGTAGTCCAGCGCGTACAGTACTGTGGTGGTGGATGTAGTCAGTAATATGTTGAGAACTGCTAATAATTCGTGGGTCCGCGGATCTGTATTTTGTCTTTCTGGAATAGTCATGGAACTTAAATCATCATTGAGCAGAGTAACGCAACGGCTGCCGCGCTACATTGGTGGATGTAATAAGCGCCTCGCAGACAATTGGAAATAGCTCAAGGCATAACAATTATATACAATGATAATTCCTGATTTGCTTTGGAAATTACGTCGGCAGTAATTAACGTTACTCAACGCCTTCAATCTGTGTTCTTTGCAGTACTCAGAACTGTGTTGCAATTTCTAATATCTCGATGGACAGCGGATCTGCATTATGTCGCTCTAAAATTGTTATAGAACTAAAATCATTAATGAACAGAGTTGCAAGACGGCTACTCTGCTATATTGGTGGATTTAATAAGTACCGTACTGATAATTGGCAATATCTCAAGCCATAACCGTAATACAATTTGATATTTCTAGAATTGCTTTGGAATATTTAACATGAGTGAGTATTGTTATTGATAGACCACAATAATGTGATGTTGGCAGTAATCAGTACTGTGTCGTAATTTGTTGATACCTCGAGGGAAAATGGATCTGCATATTTCGTTTTGGAACTGCTGTGGAATATACATCATCAGTGAACAGGCTAACAAAGCGGCAACAGAGATCTGGTGGAAGATGTACTAGATGCCGTACCGCCAGTTGTAAATAACACTAGCCATATCTGCATTATACATAGGTTATTCTAGAATCACATTCGAATTTACATTATGAGTGAACAAGGCAGTATAGCGGATACATTATTGTGATCGTGGGTGTACTAAGTACTATTTAGCATATTACAAATATCTCGAGGGTGAGTGGTTCCGCGATTTGTCATTCTATAACTGTTATAGAAATTAAATCATCATTGAACTGAATATTCCAACGGCCACTGTTCTGTATTGGTGGACGTAGTAAGTACCGTACGAACAAATGCAAGTGCCTCAAATGATAACCGTAATATATGTCGATTACTCTAGAACTGTATAGGAATTTTCATCGTCAGTGAGCGTAGATATTGAACGGCTACAATAATGTGATGATGGCTGTACTCGGTACTACGTTGTCTTTTGTTGATATCTCGAGGGATAACGGACATGCGTATGTCGTTCTAGAATTTGTTTAGAATATGCATGTTCAGTGAACAGATTAACACAACGGCAGCAGTGATATGTTGGCAGACGTACTAAATGTTGTATTGTCTACTGCATATATCACTAGCCATAACCGCTTTATACATAGTTCATTCTGGGATTACATTGGAATTCCCGCCATCAGTGGGCAAAGTGTCCCATCGTCTACGTTACAGTCACGATACCTGTACTCAGTACTGTTCTGTCAATTGTTAATAACTCGAGGAGTAGTGGTCCTGTATCTTGTCATTTTGAAAACGTTATAGAATTTAAATCATCACTGAACAGTTTAATACAACGACTACAGTGCTCTACCAGTGCATGTAACAAGTACCTTACTGTCAGTTGTAAGTGTGTCTAGCCATAACAGTAATATACGTTGCTTATACTCGAAATGCATTGGAATTCATATAATTAGTTGAATAAAGTCATTCAACCGTTACAATACTGTAGTGATGGCTGTACGCAGTAATGTGTTGTCACTTGCCAATGTTTGGAGAGATTGTGGATCTGGATTTCTCGCTCTAGAATTGCTTTGGGATATACATCATGTGTTAGAAGACCAATCCAACGGCAACTGTGATCTGTTAGAAGATGTACTATATGCCATAATGCAAATTGTAGATATCACTAGCCAAAACCGAACTTTACATAGGCTATTCTAGAAATATTTATGAAATTTCGTCGTCAGTGGACAATGTAGTCCAGCGTGCACATTAGTGCAATGATGGCTCTACTCAGTATTGTTCTGCCAATGGTCAGCTACACGAAGTATAGTGGACCTGTACCTCGTCGTTCTGGAAATGTTATGGGATTGCAATCATCAGTGAACAGTTTAATCTTATGTCTACGGTGCTAAATTGGTAGATGTACGGAGTACCGTACTGTAACTTGTAAATATCTCTAGCCATAACCGTACTGTACGCTGGTTACTTTATAATTCCTTTGGAACTAACATCATCACTGATCCACGCTATCCAACCGTTACAATACTGTAATGGTGGCTATACTCTGTACTGTGTTGCCAATTGTTGTTAACACGAGGGAGATGGATCTGCACTTCTATTTCCAGAATTGCAGTAGAGCATACATCTTCAGTGACCAGTTCAGTCGAACGGAAATAGTGCTCCGTTGGTAGATGTACTGGTTACCGTACTGTGAATTCTAAGCGTCACTAGCCATGAACGTAGTAAAAATACTTTGTTCCAGAAATTCTTAGGAAATTGCGTCAGCAATGATCAAAGTAATCCAAAGTATACATTACTCTGATGATGTATATAATCTGTACCGTGTTCTCAATTGTCAATATCTCGAGGGTGAGTGGATCTGTGCTTTGTGATTCTGGAATTGTAATAGAATTGTTATCGTAACTGAACAGAATAGTTCAGCCGCTGCAGTGATATATTGGGGATTGTAATAGGTACCGTACGGTAAATTGGAAACATCTAAGGCCATAGCCGTAATATCGGTTGATAACTCCTGAATTTCAATGAAATTTAAGTCGTAGTTGAACAAATTATTCTAATGGCAGCAACACTGTGATAACGGCTGAACGCAGTACAGTGTTGTCAATTTCTAATATCTCGACGGATAGTGGATCTGCATGTTGTAACTCTAGAGTAGCTGTTAAATCCAAATCATCATTGAACATAATTATACAACGGCTGCAGTGCTCTGCTAGTGGATTTACTATGTCAGTACCATCAGTTGTATACACCTGAAGACAAAACCGCGCTGTGCTTTCTTTATTCAAGAATCACTTGCGAATCTACATCATCAGTGAACAAAGTATGCCAACGGATACTGTACTGTGATGATGGCTGTGCTCAGTAATGTGTTGTCAATTGTTAGTATCCCGAGGGACAGTGGACCTGCATTTCTTGTTCTAGAGTTGCTGTGGGGTATAAATCATCAGTGAACAGATTAATCTAATGGCATCGGTGATTCGTTGGGAGATGTACTGGATGCCGTAATGACAATTGCAAATAATACTAGTCATAATCGCAATATACATAGGTTATTCTACAGTCACTGTCAATAAATGAGTTCCGCAAGCACAAAACGTTCATACTTTCCTTAATAGCATTTATTATTAGCATAAATTGGATGAGATTTTCTGATATATAACTCTCTATTTCGCCAATAAATTCTGCTTTATTAACACACAAGTACGACGCTACATCTTCTCTCTACTTCCATGCTTCCAGCCACAGCATGCATGAGTGACGTAAAGCGCGCCTCGCGGAAGTTTTTCCTACTACTCTGGCTTAGCGGGCATCTCACAATATACGCACTCATTTACGTAGCGGCGGTCAAAATTATACATATTTCAACACTCCTCCTTAATTTTGACTGTCTAACATTACACTCTTATAAAGATTCTTATAACGGTCATTTTTGCAACTTAACTAAATCTCGTATCTTTTCTAAATTTATCAAACTTACTTCTTCCTAATGCTTTCGTCAAAATATCGGCTACGTTTTCTGCTGAATCAATCCTTAGAACATCTATTTCTTGACGTTCATAGCATTCATGTACGAAATGGTAATGTACTTAGTTATAATTTGAGGTTTTTGTTAGATTTCCATATTTTGGATAACACCGGAATTATCTTCATTAGCTTTATTGGCTTTTCAATCCCGGCATTAAAGTCTTTTAGCAGTTACTTTGAATATATTATCTCCCAATCTGCTGCTGATAACGATACATATTCAGTAGCTGCGGATGATTTCGTTACACTGTCTTGTTTTCTAAGTTTCCAAAATATAAAATATTCAAATAGTCTTATTATGTGACATGTAGTTGGTTTTCGACCTGTTTTATATCCTGCCCAATCAGCGTCTACAGAGCAGTCCATTATCTCAGCAATTAAATTTCTTTGAAATGTTAATTTTCTTCCTCGTGTAGGGTAAAGATATTTTAAACCTCTTAAATCATATTCAAGATGAGAATCGTCATAACAATTTTGGAATCGACATGAATAATTTGCAGTGTCACTAATGTCCATTGGTTTTCCACTAGCGACATACAATGATGCTCCAATGGGATTTCTATATTTCATGTCAATTGAGGACGATTGTGAAGGTTCCAGGTTAAAACTTTGCTCCATCGGTGTACTACATAATTTGCAGCTCTCAATCTTGCATCTTTATGATAAAGTCTGAATGTAATGCTTCTGGTCGAGCTTCATGGCAGCTTTCTTAAGATCGTAATCTATGTTCATTCTAAAATAAGTTTTCACGTCACCGAAATCTTTCATTGCAAATATTTTTGAAAGCTTATCTTTGATTTCCTTAAGTATATCTTCGTTTCTTGCACAAATTAGTAAGTCGTCTACAAACAAGATTGAACATATTCGTTCACTCCTCTCAATTTCTATGGATAAACAATAACCATTCTCACTTCTATGAAATCCTAATTTTATAGTGTATTCGTCAAAGTATTCATACTAGGATCTAGGGCTTTCGCATAATGCACACAATGCTTCTCTCAATTTGTATACCTTTCCACTCATACCATCATAACCTACTGGTTGCTTACCAAACAGTACAGACTTTACGTTTCCAATTAAGCACTGCGGATTGCACATCCATCTGTGTTATTGTTAATTAGTAATTACAACATTATCCTAATAACAATTTTATTCACTGTATTTTTGTCACTGGGGAATTTAGCCCTTCCAGCACCCCACCTTGTTGAGAACCGCATACAGCCAGCCTTGCTTTTCTTCAATCATCAGCCTTATTTGCACCAAGCCATCTTAAATCTAAAATTTTCTCGTTTTCCGGCTTGTCTACCAGTACCCAAATTTCATTTTCCTAAGCAATTTATCTCGAGTTTCATTGCCTCATTCCATAAATCAAATTCATTCCCATTTAACGCTTCGTCATAGGTTCTTGGACTATCTCCACTTACGAAATTTAC
The DNA here is from genome assembly GCF_001483705.2 of Eufriesea mexicana. Lineage (NCBI taxonomy): Eukaryota > Metazoa > Arthropoda > Insecta > Hymenoptera > Apidae > Eufriesea > Eufriesea mexicana. The sequence goes on along the minus strand of NW_016907965.1, from coordinate 220,984 downwards.
GTACATACATTGTGATTTAGAGTCATATCTCTCAGGTTTTTTTGCTTGACGTACGGATCTTTTCATTTCTAGCTCGACTTCGCTGAGATTCTCGTCTTCCTTTTTATTTTTGTTAGATACCTTTTCATGTTCATTGTTTTTATCATGTTTCCATGAACTTTTTCAGATTTAGTTCTTTCACCCACGTTCTCTATCCATTCACCATCATATACATCTTCTCCACTAAATCCTACTAATTTCTGATCTTCTATACTATCTCCGTGTCTAGCAACTATACCTATATTATTAACCAACTTTCAATAACTAGTATTTCCGTATTTTACCAATATACTAATATTAGCTTTTCTATCCCACTTGGGCTTTCGTTTAATCTTTGGTACCCTTGTAGAAGCTTTACACCCATACAATTTCAAATTTTCAGTATTTGGTATCCTTTTGAGCGGTATTTCGATAGGAGCCTTCGTTTCCACAGTATATGTTTTAACGCTCTTTCCCAGGTGCGCAGCAGCTTTTAGTACTTGAGGCCAATATCTAACATTTATTTTCGAATCTAAGAGTAAGCATCTAGCAGAATTCATTATAGCCCTATTGCAATGCTCCGCTGTTCCGTTCACCTCACTAACATAAGGTGGACAGGGCCAAAGAAGAATTCCTTTTTGACGAATTAATTTACGCATTTCATTATTAGTATATTCCTTTCCATTGCCACACATTTGTCTTTTTACACTTGAGGTAGTTAAATTTTCTTCCTTATTTATATATTCTATAAAGCAATTATACACTTCGTTCTTTCACTTCAATGTATAAATTACAGTACAATTACTAAAATCGTCAATGAAAGTCAAGAAGTACTTTGATCCATCATATCCGGCTGTATGATGGGGCGCATTTAAATCTGTGTGTACTAACTAAAGAATTTTACATGATATACATCTATTGTTTCGAAGTGGCAAATTGTGCATTTTGCTTTGATTGCACATACCAAGTTTTAGAAATATGTGCTCCACATTTTCTGGAATTCTTCCAGCGAATCTTTCTGGCACATCAAATATAAATAACAGGTATTTACGTGACCTAACGTTCGGCATAACTGTTCTTCCTGCGTCATCTTTTCAATGCTTTCAGCATAAACTTGATATCTTGCTATAGAGCAACTGATTTTGTAGAAACCAAATTCCTTATGAGCAATTCTAACTAATTTTCCATACCTATCACGGATTTTTGTGGTATTACCTATAGATACGGTTTTATTCTCATCTGTTGTTCTCGCATGACAAAGTAAATTTTTAACCGTTTCTTTCGAACAAAGTTCATTGGATACAGTTATTTTAATTTTCTGCCTATAAACTTCAAGAGTAATAATTTTTCATACTTTTGCCCTTTTAGCATTCTGCCATCTCCAATTTCAACATTTATATTGACTTTTAATATATCATCTTCAGAAAAGTAAGAATAATAGTTCACAACATAATCCGAACGTCCGCTATTCAATACCCAATCCATTTTTTATGTCCCACAGCTACACGCATTCTTATCACTCGAAAATTTATTCTCACCGTTTTCTTGTTCAACTTGAGTCAGAAAGAGTCCAGTTCCTTGAACGTAGCTTCTGACAATGTTTCACGTCCTCGCATCGTGTTGTCCCATTCCATAACAATGCGACTGCCAACCACTGCCACGGCCTCTCTGGTACCTACTACGCCCACGTTGAACATAACCTCGACCTGAATGGCCTCGTAATTCTTGATTAGCAGATTGCTGTTGCCAGGGTTGTCTGTCACCTACTTGCCAGCGACAGCATACTTGGTCTACACGTATTTTGACAATTACGTGCTATATGTCCACCTTTCCCACATTTGCGGCACTTCATTGATTTCTTTTCGTCCTCAAATACACTTGAATCTTTTCTGCCATTATCTGATAGCCCTTGGGCCTCCCAAATTGAAATTTTGGTCTCCGAAGGCTCACAAGCGCGTTCCTTTGCATTCATCGTGTCTATCAAATCACAAACGTAGCACAGTGATTCTGGTAGTGTCCTTAACATATAGTGTAGGTTTCCACTCTCATCAACTTCAGCCCATACGCTCTTCAACTCATAAACGGTTTCCCCAAAATTCATAAAGAATGGACTAGAGTCGTCGTAATATGTCAATTTCATACTATCCAATATATTTCTGATACATATCTGTAGTGAAATAGTCATCTGTAAATGCATTTCATCAAGTTTAACCAAGATTTCTTTCGCCGTATTCAATTCACTCACAAACTCCAGTTGCTTATTCGTTATGCTACAGTCATATAACTCATGACACTTAGATTCAAATTATTCCAGTCAGTTCCATTTTCAGCTGTTTACCTTATACGTGACGCCGGTTCAAAGCACATATTCCATTTCAGAAACCGCGAAATTCCGTTTTCCCATATTTCATAAACACTCCCGTCAAAAATTGGGATCTTTGCAGCATCGTCTCCCGACGTTTTCCTGTTTACTTTTATTTACTAACCTTTTTTTTATTATTCCTATTTTCCTTTTCTTTCAGTAGCTTTATGTCTATATTTATATTCAGTCTGCACTCTTCCTAAATATCTTTCACTGTATATCACTCGCTATCTCACACGGCGTCATAACCTCTTTCACCGAGCACGTGTTTGAAACGACGGACTGCAGCCATGTTAATAAATGAGGTTCGCAGACACAAAATATTCATACTTCCTTTAAATCATTTACTATTACTATTACTAGGATGAGATCATCTCATTTACAATATTCGGTGTCACCAATAGCATCTGATATATTAGCACCTTAGTACGACGCTACGTCTTCTCTCTGCTTCCACGATACCGGCCACAGGGAAGAATGAGTGACGTAAAGCGCGCCTCGCAGAAGCTTTTCCTACTACTAAAACCTAGCAGGCATCTCACACTATGCACACTGATTAACGTAGCTGTGGTCAAAATTATACATAATTCAGCAGTCACTCTCGAATTTTTTCATGCATGAGCAAAGTATTACAACGGCTACAGTACTGCGAAAATGGCTGTAGTCAGTACCGTCCTGTGAATTGTGAATGCCTTGAGGAATAAAGTATACGCACTTCGTCATTCTAGAATATCTATGTGATCGAAGTTATCACTGAGCAGATTAATACAGCGGCTTCAGCATACTGCCGGCTGATGTACTGTGTACCGTGCAGTCAGTTTGAAATACCTCAAACCATAACCGCACAATACATTGATGATTCTAGAAATGCTTCCAAACTGATATTATCAGTGAAAAATGTTGTACGAACTCTACCATAACGTGAGAATGGCTGGACCCTGTACTGAGTTGTCAATTCATAATATCTCCAGGGACGACGAATCTGCATTTCTCGTACTAGAAATGACGTAGGATATACATAATCAGTGTACAGAATAATCCAGCGGCAACTGTGCACTGTTTTTAGATGCAATACATGCCATACCTCAACTGTAAGTATCACTAGCTATAGCCACACTATACATAGGTTATTCTAGAATCAGCTTCGAATGTACATCACCAGTAAACAGGGTAGACGAACGGTTACATTACAGTGATGATGGATGTATTCTCCTCCCTGTTATAACTTGCTGATGTCTCGTGGGATAACAGATCTGTTCTTTATCATTCAAGAATTGTTATTGAATACAAATCGTCACTGAACAGATTAATTCGGCGGCATCGGTACTCTATGTGTAGGCGCACGAAGAACTGTACAGCCAACGGTAAATACTTCTTGCTATAACCGTAGCTTACATTCATTATTCTAGGTTCGCTTTCGAACAGTTCTTTGCAGCGGACAATGTAATACAACAGTTACAATGTTTTGATAATGTCCGTACTAAGTACTCTGTCTTCAATAGCAAACATTTCGATGTATAATGGATCTGCATTTGCGGTTCTAGAATTGCTGCGGAATATACATCATCAGTAAGCCGATTAAACTAAAGGTAACATCCCTATGTTGGTAGATGTAAATATTGCCGCACCGTTAATTATAACCATGAGCAGACATATCCGTAGTATACATAGGTTATTCCAGAAACACTTAGGCATTTATGTTATATGTGAGAAGTGCAGTGCAGCGTCTAGATTACAGTGATTATATCTGCTATCAGTGCTGTGTTCTCAATTGGTGATCTATCGAGGGAGAGTGTTCCTGCGTTTTGACATTCTTCCATTGCTATAGAATTTATATCATCATTGAACAGAGTATTCCAACAGCAACTGTGCTCTGTAGGTAGATGTACGAGGTATCGTAACTTGAAGTGGAAGCACCTCAAGACATATCCGTAACTTACATTTATTATTCTAGAATTGCTTTCGAATTTACATCATCAGTGTACGAAGTAGTCAAACGGCTACATTTCTGTGATGATGGATGTCCTCATTACTGTGTCGTCAATTGTAAATGTCTCTGATCTCTGTGGATATGTATTTTGTCATTCTAGAAATGCTATAGGATTTAAATCATCATTCAACTGATTACTCCAACTTCTGCGGTGCTTTGTTTTTGTATGTGGTAAGTACCGTTCTGTCAGTTGAAGATATCCTTAGCCATAACAGTACTATATACCGATTATTCCTCAATGGCATTGGAACTTACATTATCAGTGAGCAAGCGATCCAACGTCTACAGCACTATGGTGATGGCTACACTCATTTCAGTGTCGCCAATTGCTGACTTGACGTTCTAGAATTGCCATAGATACAAAATAATCAGAGAAGAGGTTTGTCGAAAGGCAACAGCGCACTGTTGGTAGATGTAATGAGAACTGCACTCTCAATTGTACATGTTACTATATATAACCATACCGTGCGAAGGTTATTCTGGAATTTCTTTTGGAGTATACGTCTTCAGTGAACTATGTAGTCAACGGCTACGTTACTAGGATGATGCCTGTACTTGGTACTGTGTTGTGAATTGTTAATACCATTAACATTAACGCAGCCTTGCAAGGGTAATATGTGTAAAGTACGGTTACGTCTAGAGATACTTGCAACTGACAGTACAGTGACTAGGACAACCATAATCACAGCACTGTATATGTCATAATTCTTTAATCAGTGATGTTAACGCCGGAACGATCCCAGAATGGCAATACGCAGATCCATCTTCCCTCGACAAATTAACAATTGACAACACAGTACTGAGTAAAACCTTACTCACGGTAATTTAGCCGTTGGATTACTTTGTTTACTGAAGACGTATATTCCAATGCAATTCAGGAATAATCAATGTATAGCACGGTTAATGCTAGGGATATGTCCAATTTAGGACACTGTACATAATACATCCACCAGCAGGGCAATGTACACGTTGGATTAATCAGTTCATTGATGAAAGGAGTTATATGGCAATTCCAGAATGACACAAGGCGGATTCATTATCGCTCGTGATAATAACTATTGGCAATGCAGAACAGAGTACAACATTGTACTCCGCCTCAAAAGTGTAGACGTTGGATTAATTTACTTACAGATGGGTTATATTCCATAGGATTTCTGCTATATTCAATGCATGCTTCGGTTATACCTACAGATATTTGCCTCTCATCGTACAGTGCATAATACGTCCTCCCGAAGATCACAGTAGCCGTGGATCTCATCAGTTCGGGGGTAGCTTAAATTCTATAGCTATTCTACATTGGATGAAAGTATAAGCTAGTCGTATTCCGAGACATTAACCATAGACAATACAGTATTGGTTGAAGCCATCAAAGCAGAACGGCAGCCTCTGCACCAACCTATCCTTAGATAATATAAGTAATATTGCTATTGTAGAATTGTCACTGGATAGATGAATTATACTGAAGTAGATTGATAGTTGAAAATAAAACACTGAGTATAGCAATTTGAGCAGTCAGTCCCATGACTGTATCCATTACATTAATCTGTCCAATGATCACATTTCTCCTACGCCAATTCTAGTGTGATTATGGGATAGAAGGAATACCGCGAGAAATTTTGACTGCTCACAATATAGCACAGAGTGATGTAATCAACAAGGTGCTGTAGATCTTGGATCAATCTATTCGAACGACTAAACCGTTTCGGTATGCAGGATTCGGGCGTAGTTGTGCGTCCGTGGTACGCGGAAGATTTCCACAAAGGTGGCTGAACTTTACGGCATCATCAGCCGCGAAAGCGCGATAGCCTAAACTAATCCTCGGCCCAAAGCCAATTTTGACAGGATCTCATTTCACGGAAAACAGGAAAGCAAACAAAACAGGCTTAACGCTTAACTCTTCAAAATCGCATTAATTTGTACAGGGTATATTCATTAAGGTAAATGGCATAGATATAGATAATTTGTTCCATTATCACAAACTTAGTATATATAATAAAATTATTAGTATAAAGCAGAAAATTGCAAAACTATCATGGTAACTTCGTGTGACAGTTCACATTTGGATATACAGTCTGTCCTTAACGAAGGGATGAGCGGTACACCGGAATCGTCATTTCACGGACTAAAATATACAACGGATCAGTTAGAACAGCCAGAATCTTAAACAGGTTACGGTACAGTAATGCCTACTATAGAGAGTATTCATATCCACATAAACTGACATAACTGCCGATTTTAGGCTTTGCGTCGAAAACACCCGGAGAGTATTTCGTGGAGGCCGCCTAGAGGCGACGGTAGGGCCCACAGTGCTTTCCATGGATACCGCAAACAGGCGACGGTAGTAGACAGACGAAATTTGATGGCCGCTGCCCACCGGCGGCAGTAATACACACGGAGCGTTCCGTGGACGCCGCCTTGCGGCGGCACATGTACCGGAAGGTTTGAATTCAGTAGCAATCCTACAGTGTCAATTGAAACATTAATTATCGCTGGAGATAATAAGCATTGACAATACAGTACTGCGTACAGCAATCAACAGAGTACTGCATCCGTTAAATATATATATGCGTTAACGATTTACATTTTGTGGCAATACTAAAATGACAGAGGGAATATCAATTATCTATGGAGATACTGAGCATTGACAATACAGTACACAGTACATCCATCACCACAGTACATGTTGCCGTTGTCTCAGCTTTATTCACAGATGACGTATATTCAACTGCCATAATGGAATATTCGACTCGTAGATCAGCTGTGCCTAGACACATTTACAACTTGCAGTACAGTACTAAGTACAGCGACCAATAGTGCGAGGCAGCAGCTGCATTCATCTGTTCTCTGATGGCTTAAATGCGAGAGGAATACTACAGTAATCGAATTTGATGTGAGCTGTATTTGGAGATACCGACTACTGAAGAAGCAGGACAGGGTATATCCATCATCGTACTAGTACAGCGACTCTAACAAACTATTCTATGATAATCTGGTTTATATAGATATTTTAGAATTATCACAGGACATCCTAATTGACGCGATGGAAACTGACATTCGAAAATGCAGTACTGAGAGTAGCCATATGCAGAACGTCGTAACAGTTTTATTAATCAATTAGCTGCTCGCCCAAGTCCTCCAGCAATTGAAGAATGCTCAATGGAGGGAGAAATTCTCGCGGGAGGCATTGACATATGGCAATGGAGGACTGAGTACAGCAAGCAAGGGAGCACTGTACACGTTTTATTATACTGTTCACTGATAGCTTATTCTCCATAGCAGTTCTTGAATGACAAAAGAGATTACCATTATTGCTCGAGATGTTAGCAAGTGACAACACGGTACTGGGTACAGCCAACGTCACACTTCCGTATGAGTTGGACTAATTTGTTCACTGATTTAAATTCCACAGCAATTCTAGCATAATCCATAAAATGATGAGTTATAGCTAGAGATATATGCCGTTAGCAGTACGGTGCTTATTACGTCCACCAGCAGAGTTCTCTAGCCGTTGCAATAGTCTGTTCATTGAGGACATAATCCGTATAGCAATTGCAGAAATGTCAATGGATAGAATAAATATCTGAACTGCTGTTGGAAAATAATAATAGATTTCTGACTTTAGCGATCTACACAACAATATGGCCATTGAACTAATCTGTGCGCTGATTATCTAAGTTCTTTAGGGAGTTTAGAATGATCGATATATAGGTCAATTTTCGCTGGGGACATTGATATGTGTCGATACAGTACAAAGTATAGCCATCGGCAGGGCACTGTCGCCGTTAGATTAATTCGTTCCCCCGTTGCTTGAGTTCCACCGCAGGTCTAAAATAATCACTATACAGACCAGCTATTGCCAGAGAAATTTACAAATGACAGTACGGTACATGGTACATCCTCCAACGGAGCACACTGTCCATTAAGTTATCTATTCGCTGGGTATTTAAACTCTATAGCAATATTAGAATGACAGAAGAAGGAGCCACTATCGTTCGTGGCATTATCACTTGACAAAACAGTACTCAGTACGACCAACATTGCTGTCATATGGAAGTTGGACTAATTTGTTCACTTATGATTTCAATTCAACAGCAAATCTTGATAAATCAGTATGTATATATCAGTTGTGGCTGGAGATTATTGCCTCTACCGTAATCAGAATATCAATAGACGGAGCATTGTAGCCGTTGGATTAACCTGTTGGCTAATGATATACATTCTATAGCAATTCGGGAATAATCAAATGACAAGTCAGTTAATGCCGGAGATATTAACAATTGACATTACGGTTATTCGTACATCCACCATCAGGGCATTTTTGCCGAATTAGTAATCTGTCCACTGACGATTAAAGTTCTATAGCAATTTTAGAATGATAACAGGTATATACATTATCGCTGGAGGTTACAATTCACAGCACAGATCTGAGATCAGCCGTCATCACATTTCTCCTGAAGTTGGATTGTTTCTTTCACCGATTGAATATACCACACGGCAACTCCAGAGTAGTAAATGTATAGAATAGTTGTGACTAGATATGTTTACAATTGGCTTTTCGGTACGTGGTGCATCCACCAACAGAGCATTGAAGCCTTTGCATAAATCTATACACAGATAGTCTGTACTCTGCAGCAGTTCTAGAATGATGAGGGCATGTATCATTTATCTGTATGGATATTGACAAGTGACAACACAGCACTTAGTGTAGTCGTTTTCACAATGTTACAGCCATTGGATTTATCTGCTCACTAATCATATGCGCTCTACACCAATTGCAGGATGCTCAATGGATACACAAACTTACGCTGGAGAGTTTGACATAAACTAATTCCGTACTGTGCATAGCCATCGACAGAGCACTGTATCCGTTTCATTAATCTGAACGCAGATGATTGAAGTCTATAGCAATTCTAGGATAATCAATGTATGGGTCTGTTATTACTAGAGATATCTGCGGTTGTCAGTAATGTACAAACTTCGTCCATCAACAGTGATACGTTGCCGTTAAATTAATCCCTTTTCTGATGACTTAATCCCTACAGTAATTCTAGAGAGACAAAGGAATTACCCATTTTCGTTATAGTTGTCATTTGACATAGCAGGAACGAGTACTGCGATCAAGGCATTGCAGCTGCAGCCGGATTACTCCCTATCCGATGAAATATGTTCCGCAGCAATTCCAGAATAACCAATCAATAGAACTGTTACGGCCAGAGACATTTGCATTTGTCATTATGGTACTTGGTACATCCAATAACACACTACAGTTAATGTTACTGCCTTTGGAATATTCTGCTCGATCATGACATAAATTCCCTTACAATTCGAAAATGACAAACGACAGATCGATTATCACTGAAGATATTAAAAATTGACATAGCAGTACAGAGTACAGCAACCATCAAACTGTGTAGAATGTTTATGACTCGAGATATTTACATTTGACAGTGCTGAGCTGAGTACATCCGCCACCGGAGCAATCGTAGCAGCTGGACATATCAGTATGCTTATGACTAACACTCTATAGCAATTGTACAGTGATCAACGGATATATCAAACATCGGTAGAGATACAACCAAATGACAATACAGTACGGGGTGTAGCCACGTACACAATATTATAGCAATTGTACTAATATGTTCGCTGAACATATGTGTTCGTCAGCAATTGTGGAATGATAAATGGATATAGCAACTGCCGCTGGTGCCAGTGACACACATCAATACAGTGCTGTGTATGGCCATCAACACAACGCTGTAGCGGCCTGACAAATATACTCACTGATCACATAAATTCCACAGCTTTTCTGGTATATTCAATGCACTGGGCAGTTATTGCTGGAGATATTTATAACTTTCTGTACGGTGCGTAGTACATCCACCAACAGATTACACTAGTCTTTGGAATAATCTGTCCACTGATGTTACAATCTGTTCAGCAACTCCAGTTTGTTCAGTGGATTGACCATATATCGGCAGCTATATGGACAAATGACAGTGCATATCTGCGTGTAGCCGTCTTTACACTGTTATAGCACTTGAGATAATCTATTAGCCTATCAGATATGTTCCCCTGAAATTGTAGAATGGTCAATGGATAGAGCAATTACCGCTGGAGGCGTTGAAATATGTCAATATAGTACAGAGTGCGGCCGTCATCATAGTAGTGTAGCCGTTGCACTAATCTGCTCAATGAAGGTTAAAGTTCTGCAGCAATTATGGAATGACCAGGGGCAGTTTCAGAGTAGCTCGAGATGCATATAAAGGGCGACAAAGTGCTGAAAACTGACATCATCACGGCATTGTTACCGTTGGATTAATTTTTTCGCTTATGATCTATGCTCTACGGTAATCCCAAATTGTAAAATAAATAGATAAAACATCGTTCGTGGAATTGACAGATGACAACATGGTACTGAGCTTAGCCTTCTACAGAATATTGTATGCATTGGTATACTCCGCTCCCTGATCATCTACATTCTTTAGCAACAGCAGAACTTTCAATGCATATAGCAATTTCTGCAGGTGACATTCACATATATCAGTTGTCGATAGGTTAAATTTTTCGCGGATAACTAAATTTCGAGAGCAATTCTAGAGATACGGAAGGCTGATCCGCTATCGACCGAGATATTAACAATCTACAAAACTGTACTCATTAGCGCCATCATTAAAGCACTATTGCCATTGGATTGATTTGCTCACTGATGATATAAATTTCACACTCATTCTAGACTAACGCATGTATGCATATGCTGTCGTTTGACATATTTATTACTGTCTGTGCGGTACCTAGTACATCCACCAGCAGAACGTTATAGCCGTTGTGTTAATCTGTTCAATGATTATTTGTGTGCTGTATCAATTCTGGGATGACAAAGTACCGTTCCATTAGCGCTCGTTGCACTGGCAACAGGCAAAACAGTACACAGTACAGCCATCAGAAGTGTACTGCGGAATTTCTATTGATTTTTTAACTGATAATATAAATTCCACAGCAGTTTAGCATAACCAATGTCTAGAACACTTATGAATTGACATGCATACAATTGGCAGTTCGGTAATTACTGCATCCACAAGCAAAACACTACAGCCGTTGGATAAATCTGTCCACTAAGGATTTAGTCTCCATAGCAGTTCTAGAATGATCAACGGATAGGTCACACATCGGAAGTGATGTTGATAGATACCTGTGTAGAAATGAGTGTGTCCGTTCGCACAATACTATAGCCATTGCATTGTTCTGCCCGTTGAGCATCTAAGTCATTTAGCATTTGCAGAATGATTAATGGACGGAGCAATATTCGCTAGAAAAGTTGACATGTGTCAATACCGTTATGTGTATGGCCGTCATCACAGTAACGTAGCTGTTGGATTAATTCCTTCAATGATGATTTAAATTCCACAGTAACTCCAGCATAAATAATGTACAGAACAGCTATGGGTACAGATATATTCTTTGGTATTACGGTACTTAGTACATGCCAAAACAGAGCACCGTACCTGATAGATTGTTCTGTTCACTGATAGCTGGAATGCTATAGCAACTCTAGAATGGCATGGAACAGATACATTATTGCTCGAGATATTAACTGTTGGTAACAGAGTGCTGTGTCCAGCTACCGTGACTGTACCTTCGCAATTGGATTAATTTGTTCACTGATGACTGTAACTCCTCTACCATTCTGGAATAGTGAATTTATAGGTCACTTATGTCTTGAGATATTAACATATATCTGTACGATACTTAGTTCATCCAACGGCGGACCACTGGGGATGTAGGTTAATCACATTTCTGATGATTCCAACAAAATTTCAACGCCAGAATCGCCAATGGATAGTACGAATATCAGTCGTGATACTGATGAATGGCAATGCAGTACCGATTGTTGCCATTAACGCAATGGTAGAAAATTTACAGTAATATGTTCGCTGATGATTGAAATTCTATAGCGGTTGTAGAAAGACAAAGGAGCGATCCATCCTCGCTGGAGATGTTAACATATACCAACTGAGTACTGAGTACACACATCATGACAGTAATCTAGCCGTTGCATAAATTTGTTCACTGGTGGTTGAAATCCCAGCAATTCTAGAGTAGTCAACATATATGAGGTGAGGCTAGAGATCTTTACAGTCGACTGAGCGATACTTCGTTCATACAACATCAGAGAACTGTAACAGCTGGACTAATCTGCTCACTGACCACATAAAATATAGAGAAATTCTAGAGTGGCAGAATACAGATCCATTATCTCTAGAGTACTCAACTACAGTCAACAAAGTACAGTGGACAGCCATCATCACATTAATGTAACCGCTGGATAAATCTGTCCACTGATGACGGAAACTCCGCCGCAAAACTAGCATAATCTATGTATGTATCACAACTGTGAACGCGGCAACTAGTACATCACCGAACAAAGCACTGCAGCCGTTGAATTAATCTGCTCACTCATAATTCATATTCCACAGCTATACTAGAGTAATCAACGTGTAGTAGAGCTATGGCCGTAGATATTGACAATTGGCAGTACGGTACATAGTACATCCACGGACAGAGCACTTTAGCAGGTAGATTAATCTGTTCATTAATGATTTAAACACCTTAGCAACACTAGAATGATCAACAGAGAGAGCAATCTTCGCAGCAGTAGTACTGAGCTTAGAAATCTTCATAATTCTACAGCTTATGTACATCAATGCAGAAATGTGATGAGCAATCGGCAGATTTCTACAGCTGTTGCATTAACCTACTCTCCGTTAGTCTGAGTTATGTTGCGATTCTAAATGGATCAATGGATAGATCTGTTATTTTTCGAATATTTAAATTTTCAATGCTGTGCTGAGTACAGCCACAATTACTGTACTAAGGCCATGGGATTAATCTATGACGTAATACACTTATAACGGAAATTATATAGTATTTCGGGAATTATCAATTCATTGATAAATTATCGCTAGAAATATTAACGATTTACCGCACATCGCTGTTATCGCTGGTTATAGTGACATTTACAGTATCGTAGCGATTGTATTTATCTTTCCAATGATCAGGAAAACTTTAAGGAAATTCTGTAGTTATGTATGGACAGATTTTCTATCGCTAGCGATTTTATCAATTTCACATGCAGTGACGTGTATAGCCACGAACGTAGTACTATACCCATTCGTATAAGGTATTTACTGATCATAAAAATTTTATGGTAAATCCAGGGTTATCAATGGGTGTATCAATTATCGCCAGAGGTGTTGACGATTGACAATACAGTGCTGAGTATAGCCACCTGTGCTGTTTTATAGCCAGTGTCTTAATCTATTCATTGATCAAGTAAGTTCTATAGCAATACTAGAAGGATCAATGGATAGGTCTATTATCTCTAGAGATATTAACTGTTGACTATACCGTGCCGTGTACTCTCACCTATACAGTACCCTAGCCAATGAGTCAATCTATACACTGATCACCTTATTCCTGCAGAAATTCTAGGATTATCAATGAATAGATGCATTAGAGTTAGAGAAATTAACGATTAAAGGAAGGGAAATGAGTACAGCCATCTACATAGTACTATAGCCATTGGTGTAATGTATCCGCCGTAAATTCCTTAGCAATCCTGGAAATGTCAACGGATGGGACAATTGTCGTTAGAGATATTAACGACTGGCAATAGAGGGCTGAGTATATACCCCTACACAGATCTATAGCACTTGTATTTATCTACAAACTGAACATCCTCTGTCTAGAATAGCAATTCTAGAATGATCAAAGGAAATATCAATTGTCGCCATAGATATCAAGAAGTGACAATACAGTAACCTGAATATACGTATACAGAGCCCTATATACATCTACGCAGTACTATATCCCATGCGTTAACCACTCCACTGACCATGCATGTCCTATAAAAATTGCAAAATAGGCAATGGACAGATAAGTTATTGTATGGGATGTTAAAAGTTAACTACAATGTAATGAGTCTAGGCCTATATGCATTTCTATAAAAATTGATTTAAGCTATTGACGGACCACGCAAATTTTACAGCAATTCAGCAGCGATCAATGGATACATCAATGATTGGCAGAGATACAAACATTTGACGATCTGTTTCACTGAGTGTAGCAACCAAATCATTACCACGGCCATTGACGGAATACCTATACTGTTCTTTCTATCTATAAAGCAATTCGAGAGTCATAAATGTATAGGCAATCTGTCGCTGGAGGCAATGAAGAATGGCAACGTAGTACCGAGTGCAGCCACCTAGACAGTAATAAAGCCAGCGGAATAATCGATTCACTCATGACTTAGGCTGCATAGTAACCCTCTGAAGATAAATCCATAGATCGTTTTTCGCTTCATATATGCAAAATTGATAACGCAGTACTGACTATCGTCTTCTACATCGTGCAGTGTCCATTGGAATATTCTATACACAGATCATCTGTTTCCTATTCCGAAGCAATTCTGGGATGTTCAATGTATAGGACGGTTATGTCTAGAAATATTTAAAATTGACAGTAACGTGCACGTTACATCTACCAACAGAGCACAATTGCCGTCGCATTATCATGTTCAATAATGATTTACATTCTGTAACAAATCTGGAAAGGGAAAGGATAGATCCACTATCGCTCGAGGTATTAACAATTGTCAACGAAGTAATGAGTGCAGCCACCATTGCGGTACAGCTGACATTGTACTAGTTTATTCACTGATGACTTCAATTGCACAGCCATTCAAGGATAATGAGCATATACATTAGTTGCTGCTAGAGATATTTGCTATCGTCAGTACGGTATTCATTGTACGCGCCGGCAGAGAAATGTATCTGTTGGATTAAGCTATTCACAGACGATTGGCATTCTACAGCGTTTCTGTTGCAATCAATGTTTAATTCAGATATATGTGGTTACGTTAACTATTGGCAGAGAGGTAGTTAGCGAAGCCACAAACAGGGCATTGGTGTCGCTGGATAAATCCGCACACTGGAGGATAGAACGGCATAGCATTTGTAAGATGATCAATGCTTATATCAAATATCGATATAGCCATAGAAGGTGTCAATACATTACTGAGGTTAGTCATCAACAATAAACCTTATCCGCTCAATTAATCTCTCCGCTGACCACCTAACTTCTCTCGCAGTTGTCGAATGGTCAATGTATGAAGCAATTGTCTCTTGAGACTTTGACAAATGCCAATAGAGTACTGAGTGTAGCAATCGAACGGGCGCGGAAGGTGATTGATTACTCCGTTCACTGATAATTAAGATTATATAGCAATCCAATATGGACAAAAGGCAAATTCAGTATCGCTCGAGAAATATACAACTGACAACAAAGTAGTGAGTACAGCGACAATAACCCTTCTGTAGCCGTTGGAATGATTTGCTCACTAATGGCTTAAATTCCACAGCATTTGTATAGTAATCAATACATATATAAGTTACGGCTAGAAATAATTACAATTGCCTGTACAGGGCATACTACATCCAGGAGCAAATCACTGTAGCCTTTGAATTAATCTGTTCATTGATGATCTATATTCAACAACAATTTTAGAATGACAACATACATATCCATTATCCCTGGAGGAATTAGCAATTGACAACGCAGTACAGTGTACAGCCATCATCACGGTACTCTAGCGGTCGGATTGGTTTGTCCATGTACGGTACGAATTCCAAGACAATTCTCGAGTAATCAATGTATTGTGCTGCTATGGCTAGGGATATTTACAATTCACAGTACAGTGCTTAACACATCCAACATGGGAGCCGTGTAGCTGTTGGATTAACTCGTCTAATGGTGATTCAGTTTCTATAACTATTACAGAATGACAAAGCACAGACCAGCTATCCCTTGTGATATTGTCTACTTCAAGGCTCTGAGTACATCCATCTTCACAGTGCTGTAGTCATTGGTCTACTTTGTCCGCTAGTGATGCGTATTTCAAAGCGATTCTGGAATAATCAGTGTTTAGTACAGCTTAGGCTAGAGATATTTAAAATTTAGAGCACGCTACTCAGTACATCCACCTGCAGAGCTGTATTTAACTGTGCAACGGTGATACATATATTACAGCAATTCTAGGATGACAAAAGGCAGATCCACTAACCCAGGGGACATTTACAGTTGCCAACATTTTACTGAGAACAGCAATTATCACAGTGGTGTAGCCTTTGTACCAATTTGTTCAATGAATATGTATATACCAAAGCAACCCTAGAGCACCTATGCATTTTACGGTTATGGCTGGTGACACCTGCAATAGGCTGTACGGTGCTCAGGACACCCACCAGCAGATCCGTGTAGCCGTTGTAACAATTTCTTCAGTGACGATTATGCTTTTCAAGCAATTCTAGGATGGCAGCGACCTTATCCATAATACCTCGAGAAATTAGCTGATGACGACACAGCACAGATGACAGCCATCTTCACAGTGCTGTAGCCGTTGGACTAGTTAGTTCATCGATGATGTAAGTTCCAAATCAATTCTCAAATAGTCAGTGCATACATTTGTTATGGCTAGGGACGTTTATAACTGACGGTACGGAGATCCGTATATCCCCCAACAGAGCACTGTGCCAGCGAGATTAATCTCTTCAGTGATGATCTATATTCTATAACAATACTAGAACAACAATATATATTTACATATCCATTATCCCTCGAGATATTAACATTTGACGATACAGCTCTCAGTACATCCATCATCACAGTACTGTAGCCGATGGATTAACTTCTTCACATTGATATAAATTTCACAGCAATTCTAGAATAATCCATGTGTGTTTCGGGAATGGCTTCGGATATTTACAATTGACGGTGCGGTGCTCAGTACATCCACCAACGGAGCACTGTTGCCGTTGGACTAATCTGTTCAGTGTTGATTTAGACTCGATAACAATTCCAGGGTGACAGTATATGGGTCCATTACCCCTCGAGATAATAACAATTAACAATAGTGAACTCAGTACAGCCATGACCTCAGTTCTGTAGCAGTTAGATCAATTTGTTCAGGAATCACATAAATCCCAATGCAATTCTTGTATAATCATTACATAGTACGGTAATTGGTCGGTATATATACAATTTGCAGTACGGTGCTGGTTACATCCGCCAACAGAGAGATGTACCTGCTAGATTAGTCTCTTCGGTGATGACTTCGATTCTGTAACAACGTAGAATAACAATATATATGTGTATACAAATATCCATCATCTCCCGATGTATTAGCAATTGACAATATAGTCCACAGTACAGCCGCTCTCGCAGTAACGTAGCCGCTGAACTACTTTGTTCACTTATGATAAAAATTCCAAAGTAACCCTGGAATAACATATGCATAGCTCTGTTATAGCTAGAGATATTCACAATTGTCACTAACGTACTTTGTACATCCACCAACAGAGCACTGCAGCGGCTGGATTAACCTGCTCAATGGCGGTTTAAATTATATGTCCCTTCTAGAAGAGAAAATACACATCCACTATTCCCACAGATATTAACAACTGAAAACAAGGTTCCGAGTACAGCAATCACCGGAGTGCTGTTGCCATTGGACTACATTGTTCCCTGAATATGCATATACCAAAGAGAGTCTGGAGAAAGCAGTGTATGGTGCTGTCATGGCTGCGTGCATTTGCAGTTGACAGTACGGTGATTAGTACTTCCACCAACAGAGCACAGTTGCCGTCGGATGAATCTGTTCATTGTTGACTTCGATTCTATAGCATTTCCAGGATTGCGAAATACAGATCCATTATCCCTCGAGATGCTAACGATTGACAACACAATACCGAGTACAGCCAACGTCACTGTACGGGAGGGGTTGGATTACTTTGTACATTGATAACTCAAATTCTATAGCAATTCCGGAATGACAAGAGACAGGTCAGTTAACACTCGATACATTAACAATTGGCAACCCAGTTCTAAGTACAGCCATATTCACGGTACAACAGCCGTTGGATTACTTTGTAAATTGATGACATAGATTCTATAGCAGTTCTCGTATGACAAGGAACAGTTTTGTTAAACCTTGATACACTAAAAATTGACAACCCAGTACTGATTAAAGCCACCGGCACTGTACTGTAGCCGTTGGACTACTTTGTTCACTGATGATATATGTACCAATGAAAATCTGGAACAACCTGTACAGAGTGCTGTTACAACTAGTGATACCTGCAACATGCAGTGCGGTAATTAGTAAATCAATCAGCAGAGCAGTGTATCCGTTGTATTAATTTCTTCACTGACGATTTAGATTTACAGCATTTCTGGAAGAACTGCGGACATGTCCATTACGGTTATACGGTGTTTAATACCTCCACAAATAGGGCACTGCAGCCGTTGCAATAGCAAGACCAATGATGATGTAAACATTATAGCAACTCTGGAATGATACATGCGTGTATCAAATATCGGTTGTGCTATTGCCGGATGCCAAAACAGTACAGTGTGCAGCGATATTAACAATGGTATAGCCAGCCAATTAATATGTTCGATGATCGTGTAAGTCCTTCAGCAATTGAAGAATGATGAATGGACAGAGCAATTTTCGCTGGCGACATTTAAATATGTCAATATGCTACTGAGTGAAGCCATCCACAGGTCACTGCTGCCGTTTGATCAATGAGTTCACAGACGACATGTTTCTATAGCACTTCTGGAACGACAAAAGCAGATCGACTATCGCTTGGGATATAAACAGTTGATAACGCAGCACTGAGAACAGCCATCGCCACGTCATTCCAGCCGTTTGATTAATTTGTCCACTGATGATTTAGAATCTGCGAAATTTAGTGAATAATAAATGGATACATCAATTATCGTTAGTGTTATTAACAATTGACATTACGGAACTGATTGTAGCCAAATTCTCGATACTGCAGCCATTGATATAGTAACTTCCCTGGACATATAAGTTTCTCAGCAATCGTATGGTTATCAATGAGTGGAGCAATTGTCGCTCGTGACATTGATATTTAACAATACATTACATAGAATGTCCGTCAACCGTGTACTGTAGCCAACGCATCATTCAGTTCGCTGAAAATATAAGTTCTTCAGCAATTGTAGAATGATCAATGGACGGATCGTACATCAGTGGTGACATTAACAAATACCAATACAGTACCGAGGGTAACCATCTACGCGAAACCTTAGACATTGAATTAATCTGTACGCTGGTACTCAAAGTTCTTCAGCAATTTCATAGTGATCAGTGGATAGAGCAATTTTCTTTGGAGAACACTGATATATCTCAATGGAGTACTGAGTATAGCCATCAAGAGTGCAGAGTAGCTAAACGGTTACCCTGTCCACTGATGACATGAATTCCGCGGCAATTCTAGGTTCATGAATGCATGCATGTGTTACGGCAAGAGGCATACGCAATTGACGGTACGGTACACACTACATACAGAAGCAGCGTACTCTAACCGATGAAACAGTCTGTTCACTGGTGATTTAAGCTCTATAGAAATTCTAGAGTGATCAACAGTTAGGTGCACTAGCGTTTAAGATATAAACAAGCGACATAGCATTGCTGAGCGCAGCCATCGTCAGAGTACTGTAGCAGACGGTTAATTTGTTCTCTGATAATTTAATTTCCACATTTCCGTAACCAATGCATAGATCTGATGCAGTAAGTGATACTTATAACTGCCGGTAGCGTGCTCGGTTCATCCACCAACACAGCACTGTTACCTTCGGAAAAGTCTACACAATTATGTTTTAAATTCTGTAGCAGTTCTAGAATGACAAAGGTGGGCTCATTACCGCACGAGGAAATGACCATTGACAGGACAGTACTGTGTACAGCTATCATCACAGTACAATAGCCATTGAGTCAATCTCTTCACTCGTGATTTGAGCTCCATTGCAATTGTAGCAGAATCAATGCACAGATCAGTTATGGATAGCGATATTTATAGAAGACATTACGGTACTCAGTGCGTTCACCAGCAGGGCACAGTTACCGTTGGATTTATCGGTCCACTGGTAATTTATCTTATATAGCTATTTCAGTGTGGCAAGAGGCGGATCCAGTATCGCTCGAGACACAGACATTCGTCAAAGCAGAGACGAATATAGCCATCATAACTGTCCTGTTGCCGTTGGATTAATTTGTTCACTGATGTTTTAAATTTCACTGATGATCTGTATCCTATGACTGTACCAGAATGATCATGGTGTAAATCTGTTACATCAGGAGACATTAACAAATTACAGTAGAGTACTGACAACAGCTATCGACGCAGTACCGAAACCGTTGTTTCAACCTATTCCTATCTGACCCAATTTATATTGCTATGCTGGCATTATCAATTGTCGCTAAGGATACTTGCAATTGAAGGTACTGAAATGGGACTTGAAATCTAAACCTTACCACGTCCATTGGTTTAATCTATACGCAGATCACCCAAGACGTATATAAATACCACAATCATTAATTTATGGATTTATTACCCGTAGAGATATAGAAAGATGTCAGTACAGCACAAAGTGCATTCATAAGCGCATAACTCCAGCAGTTGGATGAATATAACCACTGAGCATTTAAATTCTGCTGCAGTTCTGGATTGACGAACGAATGATGAATTTCCGCTCGAGACAATAAGCACTGAGAACCCAGTACAGAGTACAGCAACGAACTCTCTACTGCAACCGCAGTATTGATCTGTTTAACGATGATCTAGATTCAGTAGCATTTGCAGAATGGGAAGAGTTAGATCAAATGTCGATCGAGGTGTTAACAATTGTCATGAGAGTACTGAGTACAGACATCTTCACCGTAATGTAGCCGTTGGAATTATTTGTGCACTGATGATTTATATTGAGCAGCAGCTCCAGAATAATCAATGCATATGTCAATTATGGCCAGAGATATTTACAATTGACAGTACAGTAGCTAGTATATCCACTAACACAGGAGCCCAGCTTTCAGTTTAATGTCTTCACTGATGATAACAATTCTACAGCGGTTCGATGATGATCAAAGGATGAATCAGTTATATCTAAAACTATTAACTATTTCAAACGCACTATTGAGTACAGCAATCAGCAAAATAAAACAGCCATTTCAATAACATGCCTCTGATCATACCATTTATATTGCTAATCTTGAACGATCCACGGATAGGTCTATTATCGCTTTACATATAGACAATTCAGCATACAATATTGATTGTGGCTGTCCACGCAGTGCGATATCCAATGGTTTAATATTTTCGTTGATCATTCAGCTTCTACAGCAATTCTAGAATGAGCAAGGCTTAGATCAAATTTCGCCACAAATTAACCTCTTCCCTGAACTTCTAACCTCTGCAGCTACTCTAGAATGATCAAAGATTCAATCCGCTATACCTGGAGGAGCGATCATTTGAGAATACACCACTGTGTATGGAAATTAACATTGCTACGACCACTGTGTCAGTCATTCCCCTGATCACGTACTTTATACAGCATTTCTACACTTATCGATGTTTAGGTCAATTATAGATAGAGACAATTGCAATTTAAAGAACAGTACTGAGCATACCCACCTACAGATTGCAATTGTCGCTTAATTAGACCATTCACTAATCACCTAACATCTGTAGCAATACCTGACCGTCTACATCATTCTACAGTCATTCTGCTAATGCTGAATGAATAAAACGATCAACGAAGGGATTAATGGAATGGCTAAAGTATTGTGTAGCTCGCTACACTAAGTACCGTATTGTCATTTGTCAATACACTACTGATGTATGATGTATCCGATGATCATTAAAAAATTTCTATAGAGTATAAATCATCAATGAAGAGAATATTCCGACGACAACTGCGCTCTGTTGGTGGGTGTACCTCGTAATCCACTATCAATTTTAAATACCTCTAGACATATTCGATATGCGCAATGATTATTCTAGGGTTGCAGTGGAATTTAAGTCTTCAGTGAAATGATTAACCAAACACCATCAGTACTGCGGCGTTGGCTGTATTATGTACTGTGTTGTCAATTGTTAATACTTCGAGAGACTGTGAACCTGTACTTTGTCATTCTGGGACGGTTATACAATTTAAATCATCCCCGAACAAGCTATTACAGCGATTGCTGTGCTTTGCTGGTGGATGCGCTATGTACCGCACTGTCAGTTGGAAATTCCTCAAGCCATAGAAGTAGCACACATTGATTATTCCAGGACTGCGATGGAATTTACATCACCAGTGAACAAAGTAGTCCAACGGCTACAGTACCGTTATGACGGCTATACTCAGTACTTTTCTGTCAATAGTCATTACCTCGAGGAATAGTGCATCTGTCCCGTTCCATTCTAGAAGTTCTGCAGAATGTGAACCACCTGTGAACAGATTAATCCAACCGCAACCGTGCACTGTTGGTAGCTATAGGTACCGTACCGTACCGTCAATTGTATATATCACTAGACCCAGGCGCATTATACATTTAATATTATACAATTACTTTGGAATTTACGTCATCAGTGAACAAAGTAATTCAGCAGTACTATGTTGATTGCTGTACTTAGTACTGTCTTGTCAATTGTCAACAACACGAGGGTCAGTGGATACGTACTTCGTCATTCTAGAATTGTTATAGAATCTAAATCATCACTTAACAGACTTATCCAACGGCTAGAATGCTATATTTGTGGATGTAATATGTACAGTCGCATCTATTTGTGGTACGTCTAGCCATAATCGTACTATACGTTGCTTATTTCAGAATTTCATTGCAATTTACGTCATCAGTGAACAAAGCAGTTCAGCGACTACGTTACGGTGATTATGCGTGTACAGAGTAGTCTGCTTTCAATTTTCAATTTCTCGAGGAATTATGGAACTTTATTTTCCACTCTACAATTGCGGTAGAATATACATAATCGGTGACAAATTTAAGCCACTGGCAACAGTGCTGTGTTGGTAGATGTACTAATTACAGTACTGTGAAATACAAATATCTCTAGCCATTATGATAGAATACATCGATTACGCTAGAATTGCTTGGAATAGCCAATACCAGTTAACAAAGTTATTCAGCTGTTACAATCACGTGATTGTTGCTGTACTCAGTACTGTGTTGTCAACTGCTAATATGTCGTCGGATAAAGGATCTACATTTCACGTTCAGCAACTGCTGTGTTGTATACATTTTCAGTAAGCAGAATAATCCTGCGGCAAGGATCCTCCGTTGGAAGGAATACTTAATGCCGTACTGCCAATTGTAAATGTCACTTGCAATAAGCGCTCCATACATAGGTTATTCTAGAATTTATTTCGTATTTACATCGGCAGCGATCGAAGCATTCCATTGACCACATAACTCTGATGACGGTCTTATCCAGTACCTTGTCGTCAAGAGTTAATACCTCTAGGACCAGTGGATCTGAGCTTTGTTATATTGGGATAGTTATAGGAATTAAAACATCATTGAGCTGATTACTCTAACGGCAATAGTGCAATATTGGTGGATGTAGTAGGTACCGTTCTGCCAATTGCAGATATCTCAAGACATAACCGCGCATTTCAGTATTGCTTTGGAATTTACATTATCAGTGAAAAATACAACATAACTGCTACAATACCGCGATCATGATTCTACTCAGTACTGTGTTGTCATTGCATAATACCACGAGGGATAATGTATATGTATTTCTAATTCTAGAGACGCTGTGGTATACGCTTTATCGTTGAACAGACTCATCCGACGGCTAAAGTGATTAGTTGGTGGATGTGCTGAGCATCGTATTTTCAACTGTAAATATGGCTAGTCAAAACCGTACTAAACATAGGTTATTCTAGAATTACTTACGAATTACCATCATCACTGTACACAGTTATCCATCGGCTAAATTACACTGACGATGGCTTTTGCCAGTACTGTGATGTCAGTTCTAAATATCTCGTATATATTGGGCATGTATTTGGTCATTCCAGATGTGTTATAGAATTTAAACCATCATTGACAGTTTACTCCAACGGCTACAGTGCTATAACGTTGGATGCAATAAGTATCGTAGGGTCAATTGGAAATATCTCACGACATAACCGTAATATACGTTGACCCATCTAGAATTGCACAGGAACTAACATCATCGGTGTACAAGGTAGTCCACCGTCTACATTCGCCTGATGATGGCTATACTCATATCTGTGTGTAAACCCTTAATATCTCTTGGGGTAGTGGACCTGTATGTCGCGAATCACGAAGTATCATGGATCTTATGTCACCATTGAACAGCTTAATACAACGGCGACAGTGCAACATTGGTCTATGTAGTAAGTGCCCTGCCGTCAATTGGACACATCTCAAGCCATAATCGTAACATGCAATGATTATTCTAGAGTAGCACCTGCATTTACATCAATGTACAAAGCAGCACAATGCTGCATTACTGTGATGATGGCTGTACTCAGTGCTGTGTTGTCAGTTGTTCACTTCTGGAGGGATAATGATCCATCGTCTTTGATTATACGATTGCTACAGTATATGAATCTGCTGCGACCAAATTATTCGAACGGCTACACTGCTCCATTGATAGGTGTACCAATTACCGTACCGTGACTAGTAAATTTCTCTGGCCATAACAGCAATTTGCATAGGTTATTCAAGAATTATTTTGGAATTGCCATCATCAGTGAACAAAGTCGTCCAACGGCTACATTAATGCGATGATGGCTGTACTCAGTACTGTGTTGTCATTTGTCAATACCTCGAGCTATTATGGACCTGCATTTCTCTCTACGGATCTGCTCTAGTATATATATCATCAGTGATATTATCGATTAACGGCAACAGTGATCTGTTGGAAGATGTACTAAAAGCCGGAATGTCAATTGTAAATATCACTAGGCTTAACCGCAATATAAAAAGGTAATGCAAGGATAACATTAGAACTTCCATTATCAGTGAACAAAGTAGACCAACGGATACGTTTATGTGATGGTGGCTGCACTCAGTACTGTGTTGAAAATTGTTGATACCTTGAAGCTCTGTGGCACTGTATTCTGCCATTCTAGAATTATCATAGAATTCAAATCATCATTAAACAGAATAATACAATTTTACTATGCCGTATTTATGCATGTAGTAAGTACCGTACTGTCAATTGGAAATATCTCAAGCCATAAGCGTAATAGAGAATGATCATTGCGTAATAACCATGGAATTTTCATCATCATTGCACAATGTTGTGCAGCGGCTACAATAATGTTATGATGGCTGTACTCAGTACTGTGTTTTCTCATGTTAACGTCTCGAGGGATGGTAGACCAGCATTTCTTGTTCTAGAATTGCTGAGGAATATACACCATCAGTCAATAGCTTCATTCAACGGCAACTATGATATGTTGGAGAATGTACAAAACTTCGTGCTGCCATTTATAAATATAACCGGTCATGACCGCAGAACACACAGATTATTCAAGACTAAACTTAGAATTTCCGTCATCAGTGAACAAAGAGGTCCAACGGCTACAGTACTCTGATGATGGCTGTACACAGTAATGTGTTGCCAATTATTAATAACTCGAGGGATGATCTATCCGTCCGTTGTCACTCTAGAATATTGATAATGCTTTAGTCATCACTGAACAGATTAATACAGCCGCCGCAGTTCTCTGCTGACGGATTTAATATGTGGCGTACCATCAATTGCATATATCTCAAGCCATAGCCGTACAATAAGTCGATTATTCCAGAATTGCTTTCCAATTTACATCATCAGCGTACAATGTGGTCCAAGGGCTACAGAACTGTGGTGATGGGATATACTGAGTGCTGTGCTGTCAATTGTTAATGTCGCGAATGATAATAGATAAGTATTTTGTCATTCTGGAAGTGTTATAGGACAATAATAATCGTTAAACAGATTAAACCGACGGCAACTTTGCTCCACCGTTAGATGTACGAAGTACCGTACAGTCGCTTCTAAATATCTTTGGCCATAACCCTGCTATACGCTGATCATTCTTGAATTGCTTTGGAATTTATATTATCAGTAAACAACGTTATTCAACGGCTACTATACTATGACGATGGCCGTACTCAGTACTGTGATGTCAATTGTCCACATCTCGAGGGATAATGGATCTGCACTCCTCCTTCTAAAATTGCTATCGAATATGCAACGTCAGTGACGAACTTAATCCAAAGAACAGCAGTGCTCTGTTGGTAGATGTAATAATTACCAAAATGTGAATTCCAAACATCACTAGCCATATCCGAAGTACACATATCTTGTTCCAGAGTTATTTGGGAATTTACATCATCAGAGGGCAAAGCCGTCCAAACTCTACATTACTGTGACGGTGGATGCAATCGGTAGTGTGTTGACCATTGTTAATATCTCGAGAAATAATGAGTCTGTCTTCTACCTTTCTAGAATGTCTATAAAATATAAATCATCGTTGACGAGATTAATACAGCAGCTGCAATGCTCTGTTCGTACATGTACTAAATGCCGCACTGTCAACAGTAAATATCACTGGTCACGACAGGGCTATACGTTGGTTGTTCTAAACTCACCTTCGAAGTTACGTCATCAGTGGAAAACGTATTCCAACGGCTACATCACTGCGATGATGGCAGTACTCAGTATTGTGTTGCCAAATGTTAATATCGCGAAGGATAATAGATTTATACTTTGCCATGCAAGAATAGTTGTAGAACCTTAATCATCATTGAAGATATTAATGCAACGGCAACGGTGCTATATTTGGAGATGTACTTATTACAGGACTGTGAACTCTAAACATCGCTCGCCATTACCGCAGTATACATATTTTATTCCAGAATTGCATAGGAATTTACACCATCGCAGGACATAGTAGCCCAACATCTACATTACTGTGATGGTGGCTGTACTCAGTACTGTGTTGTCAATTGTATATATCTGGAAGGTTAAAGAACTTCCCTTTGATATTCTAGAGCAGCTAGAGGATCTAAGTCATCATTAAACACATTTGTACAGAGGCTGCAGTGCTCCGCTGGTGGATGCCCTAAGTACGGTGCAGTCAGTTGGAGATATCTGTAACAATGGCCGTTGCTCAGCAATTTACATCAGTGAACAGAGCAGTCCAATGGCTACAGTACCGTGATGATGACTGTACTCAGTACAGGGTTTTCAATCGTTAATGCCACGTGGGACGATGATTCTGTCTTTTGCGCTCTAGAATATGGGTAATATCTAAACGGTCATCAAACAGGTTATTCCCACGGCAACAGTGCTGTCTTGGAAGACGTGCCATTTACCGCACAGTGAATACTAAACATCACGAGCCATAACCGTAGTATACATATTTCATTCAGAAATTGCTTATGAATTTTCATCATCATTGAACAAAGTACATCTTCCACATTAGTGTGATGATGACAGTAATCAGCACGGTC
Source organism: Eufriesea mexicana (assembly GCF_001483705.2). Taxonomy (NCBI): domain Eukaryota; kingdom Metazoa; phylum Arthropoda; class Insecta; order Hymenoptera; family Apidae; genus Eufriesea; species Eufriesea mexicana. The sequence goes on along the minus strand of NW_016907965.1, from coordinate 193,207 downwards.
TTGTCAATTGATAATCCCTCGAAGTTCAGTGGATCTGCCTTTTGTCATTATAGAATTGCTTTGAAATCGAAATTATCACTGAACAGATAAATGCAGACACCGCAGTGATCTGCTGGTGAATGTACTATGTACCGCAATGTCAGTCGGAAATATTGCAAGCCACGGTGGTAATATACACTGATCATTCCAGAATTGCTTTGGAATTTAAAATATCAGTGATCAAGGTATTCCAACCGCTACATTACTCTGATGATGGCTGTTCTCAGTAATGTGGTGTTAATACCTTAAATGTTGGGGGATAATGGATCTGCACGTCGCGCTCTAGAGTTTTTGTAGAATATACATTTCAGTGAACGACTTAATCATACATTAACGGTGCTATATCTGTAGATGTACTAATTACCGTTCCGTGATTGTAAGCATCACTGGGCATAACTGTAGCATACATGTGTCCTTCCAGAATTATTTAGAAATATACATCATGTGTGAACAATGTAGTCTAACGTCTAAATTACTGTGACGATGGCTGTATTCAGTACTGTGTTATCAATTGCTCATACCTCGAGGGACAGTGGACCTGTATTCTGTCACCCTGAAATTGCTATAGAATCTATATCATCATTGAACAGATTAATGCAATTGCAACAGAGCTCTGCTTGTAGATGTGCGATGTACCGTAATTCCAATCAGAAACGTCTCAAGCCATGACCTTAATATACATAGATTATACTAGAATGGCCTTGGAATTTGTTCATCAGTGATCAATGTGGTCCAACCGCTGTATTACTGCTGTGATGGCTGTACTCAGTACTGGGTTGCCAAATGCCAATATTTTGAGATACAATGGATATGCCTTTTGACAATCTAGAACTGCTATGAAATCGAAATTATCACTGAACTCATTAATACAGCTGTTGCAGTGCTCTGCTTGTGGATGTAATAAGTACCGTTCTGTCGGTTGGAAATATCTCTAGACACAGCCGCACTATTCATTGATTATCGTAGAATTGCATTTCAACTGACATTATCAGAGGACAACGTTATTCAGGCGTTACCATACAGTGAACGTGGCTGTTGTCAGTAATGTGTTGTCATTTCCTTATATGTCAGAGGATAATGGATCTGGATACCTCGTTCAAGAATTTCTGTGGAATGTGCATCTTCAGTGACCAACTTAATCCAACAGTAATAGTGCTACGTTGGAAGATGTACAAACTACCGCACTGTGTACTGTAAGCGGCACTGGCCGTAACTGTAGGATACATATGTTTCTCTAGAATTATTTAGGAATTTACATCATCGGCGAACAAAGCGTTCCAAAGGCTACAGTACTGTGATGATGGCAGGATTCAGTACCGTTTCGTCAGTTTTTATCGTCTCGTGGGTATCTGGATCTGTATTTTATCATTCTAGAATTGTTATAGAGCGTAAAACACCATGGAACAGATTATTTCAACGGCAAGAGGGCTATATTGGTGGATGTAGTATGTGCCGTACTCTCAATTGGAAATATCTCAACGCAACCATAATATACATTGATTGTACTTCAATTGCTTTGGAATTTGCATCACAAGTGAACAAAGTATTCCGACGGCCACAGGACTGTGTTGATGGCTGTAATCGTTACTGTGTTCTCCATTTTTAATGCCTCCAGGGATAATGCAACTGTCTTTTGATATTCTCGTATCGCTATGAAATCGATATCATCACAGAAGAGATTAATGCTGCGGCCGCAGTTCTCTGCTGGTTGATGTCTGAATTACCGCGATGTCAGATTGAAATTTCTCTTGGCATAACGGTACCATGCATTGATTATACTAGAATTGCTTTAGCACTTGCATTATCGGTGAATAGAGTTATACAACAGTTACGAGAGCGTGAAATGGCTGTACTCAGTGCTGTGTTGTCAATTGTTCATGTCTCGAGGGATAATGAATCTGCATATCTCGTTCTGGAGTTGCTGTAGAAAACACATTTACGGTGACAAATTTAATCCAAGGTTAAGAGTGTTATATTAGTAGATGTACTGATTACATTAATGTGAATACCAAACATCACTACCCGTAGCCGTAATACACACTGATTATTATAGAACTGCTTGGAACTTAAATCATCAGTGAAGGAGGTAGTCCAGCCGCCACATTACTGCGATAATGGCTGTACTCAGTCCTGTGTTGCCGATTGCTAACGTCTATACAGATTGTGGATCAGTATTTTCGGGTTCCAGAATTGTTATAGAACCTAAATCAGTATTAAGCAGAATATTTCAACGGCACCAGTGCTCTGCTTGTAGTTGTACGAAGTTCCGTACTGCCAACTGTAAATATCTCTAGCCATAACCGTAGTGTGCATTGGTTATTCTAGAGCTGTTCTGCAACTTACACTATCAGTGGTCAAAGTGTGCTCAACGGTTACAATGCTGTGATGATTACCATTGAACAGTTTCACCTGACAACAACAGAGCTATATTGGTGGATGTAGTGAACATCGTACTGTCAATGGTATATATCTCAACATCTAACCGTAATATACATTGCTTGTTCCAGGATTGACTTGGAATTTACATCATGGGTGAACAAGGTAGATCATGGTTAAATTACAGTGATGGTGGCTTTAATCATTACTCTGTCGTCAATTGCTGATATCTCGAATGTTATTGGAACTGTATTTTGTCATTCTGAAATTGCTATAGAATTTATATCGTCATTCAACAGATTATTCCAACGGCAACAGTGCTCGGTTTGCGGATGTATTAATGCTTACTGTGGATTGTATATATCACCAGACATAACAGTAGTAAACGTAGGCTATTTCAGAATTACTCTTTAATTTACATCATCAATAAACAGAGCAGTGCAACGCCAACATTATTGTGAAGACGGCTGTACTCAGTACATTGATGTCAATTGTTCGCTCCTCGGGGCACTGTGGACCTGTATTTTGTCATGCTAGATACGTTATAGAACATAAATCATCATTGATAAGTTGTATCCACTTCCTAAAATGCTATTTTGATGGATGTAATATATACCGTACTGTCAATTGGAAACATCTCAATCCACAGCCGTAATATACATTGATTGTACCAGAATTGGTCAGGAATTTACTTCATGTTTGAAAAAAGATGTACAACGGCTACATTACTGTGAAGATGGTTGTACCATGTACCGTGTTGACAATTGTAAATGTTTCGAAGTACGCTGGACATGTTTTTTGTCACTCTAGAGTTGCTAAAGGATACACACCACCATTGATCAACTTAATTCATAGGCAACAGTGCCCTGCTGTTAGATGTACCCAGTAACGTACTGTTAATTGAATATGACACTATCCATAGCCGTTATATCGATTGACTATTACAGAACTGCTTCGGAAAGTGCATTGTCACTGAACAAAGTACTCCAGCTTTTACAATAATATGCTCATAGCAGTTCTCAGTACTTTGATGTGAATAGTTAATATCTCGCGGGAAAAAGACGCTTCATTGTGTGTTCTACAATTGCTGTAGGACATACATCATCTGCGAACAGGCAATTACAACAGCAGGGGTGCTCCGTTGGCAGCCGCTCTAGGTGCCGTATCGTCAAATGTAAATGTCACTTGACGCAACCCTACTATTCACTGGATATTCTGGAATTACATTTGAATTTACATCATCAGTGAAGAAAGTAATCGAACGTCTACATTACTCTAATGAAGGCCGTACACAGCCCTGCGTTGTCAAGCGTTAATGCCACGACGGTTAACGGATCGGTATCTTGTCTTTCTAGAACTGCTTTTGATTCTAAACCATCATTGAACAGCTAAATCCAGCGCTATACTGCTATATCGACGAATGCAGCATGTGCCGTAGCATCAATTGGAAATATTTCAAGCCGTATCCGCACTATACACTGGTTATCCTAGTATTGCTTTGGAATCTGCACCATCAGTGTGGAAAGAAGACCAACGGCTACATAACGATGACGGCGGATTTAATCAATGCTGTGCTGTCAATTGTCAGTTCCTCTTGAGGTAATGGACATGTCCGCTGCCATTCTAAAATTTCTATAAAACCGAAATAGTCACTGAAAAGTTTAATCCAACGACGGCCGTGTTATATTGGAGGATGCAATAAGCACCGTTCTGTCAATTGGAAAGATCTCTAAGCATAACCGTAATATGCCTTGGCTATTCCAGAATTGCTTTGGAGTTTAGAATCACAGTGGGCAAAGAATTCCAACGGCAACATTCCGGTGAGAACAGCCGTACTCAGTCCAGTGTTGTCAATTATCGATGTTCCGGCGAATAATGTATCCGTCCTTTGTTTTTCTAGAGTTGCTGCAGAGCATAAGTCATAAGTGAAAAAATAACTCCAATGGCAACAGTGCTCTGTTGGTGGATGTACTAGGGACAGTACTGTTAATTCAAATTACCCAAAACCGTATCCGTAAAGAACATTGGTTATTGCAGAATTCCTTTGGAATTTTCATCGCCAACGTACAAAGTAGTACAACGGCGTCAGTACCGTGGCAATGGCTGTACTCAGTACTGTGTTGCCAATTGTTAACTTCTCGAGGGATGATGGATATGAATTTTGTCATTCGAGAATTGCTGCAGACTATAAGTCATCAGTGAAGAGATTAATCCAACGCTAACGGTGCTCTGTTGGTAGATGTTCTACATGCCGTAATGTCATTGATATTACCACTAGACGTAACCGCACGATACATAGGTTTCCCCACGGTTAACTTGGTATTTACAATATGAATGAAGAAAGTATTCCAAGAGCTACATTACTGTGATGATGGCTGAACTCAGTACTGTGTTGTCAGTTGTTAGTATCTCCGATGATTATGGTTCCGCATTTTTCGTTCCGGAAGTGCAATTGGATATGCAACCTCTGCCAAATGCATAATCCAACGGCTACAGTGCTATGATGGTGGATAAAATATGCACCATGCCATCAGTGGCAAATATCACTAGCCATAGCCACAATATACGTAGGATATCCTTGATTTACTTTCTAATTTACAACACCAGTGAGAAAAGTAGCCCAACAGAAACATTACAGTGATGATGGCTGTACTCCTTACTGAGTTGCTAATTGTAATTATCTCGGTTGTAAATGGATATAAATTCTGTCATTCCATAACTGATCCAAAACCTAAGTCATCATTGAACAGGTTAATCCAGCCCATAACTTCTACATTGACAGATGTAATTAGTACCGTGCCGTCAAATATAAATATCTCAAGACAAAGCATTACAATGCACTGAATGTCCTAGAATTGCTTCGGAGCTTGCATTATCAGTCAACAAATGTTCCACGTTCTGCAGATCCGTTATGATAGCTGTACTCAGTACTGCCTTGTCAATTGTTTGTATTCAGTGGGATAATGGGTCTGTCATTTCTCTTTCTGGAATTGCTTCAGAATATGAATCATCGGTGAACAGGCTAATCCAGCGTAAACATTGCTATGTTAGCAGATGTACTAAATGCCGTACAGACACTTCTAAATATTTCGAGCAATAACCGTAGCATACATTGGTCATTGTAGAATTGCATTGGAACGCACATTACCAGTGAACACAGTTTTTCAACGGTTACAATACTGTTATGATGTCTGCACTCAGTGCTGTGCTGTCAATGGCTCATATCACGAGGGAAAACGTATCTGCATTTCACCTTATAGAATTGCTGTAGTCTATACATCATCAGTAAGCAGATTAATCCAACGGCAACAGGGCTCTGTTGGCGGGTGTAAAAAACGCCATACCGTCTATCATAGATATAAATGGCCATAACCGCACTATACATAGGTTAGTCTGGTGTTAGTTTCGAATTACCATAATCAGTAAGCAAAGTAGTCCAACTGCTACATTACTGTGACGATGCATGTACTCAGCGCTGTGCTGTCAATTGCTATCTCGAGGGATAGTTAATTTGTATTTTATCTTTCTAGAGTTGTGATAGGATATAAATCATAATTGAACGGTTGAATCTAGCGAGCACAGAGCTATATAGATGGACATAATTAGCACCCTGCTGTCAATTGAAATGCCTCAAACCGTGGCCGTAGTAAGCATTGAATACTCCACAGACGCTTCGACATTTACACCATCAGTGGACAAAGAGAGGTCCAACGGCTACAGTACTCTGACAATGGCTGTATTCAGTACTGTGTTGGCAACTGGAAATGTCGCGAGGGATAATGGATATATATTTTATCATAATAGAATGTTCATAAAATATACATCACCATTGAGCAGGATAAAACAGCGGCTGCCGTGCTCTGCTGGAGAATGTGCTATGTACCGTGCTCTCATTTGGTGATATCAGTAGACATGAACGCACCATACATTGATTATTCGAGAATTGCTATGGAACTGTCGTTACTAGTGAACAAATGTATTCAATCGTTATGATACTGTGATGATGGCCGTACTCATTACTTTGTTGTGAATAGTCAATATCTCGAGGCATAATGGAACTTCCCCTCTCGATCTTGAATTGCTGTATAGTATACATCATCAGTGACCAATTTACTACAACGGCAAGGGCGCTTTGCTGGTAGATATTCTAATTAACGTACTATGAATTGCATATATCATTTGCCATAACCGTAGAATTAAAATGTTATTCCGCAATTATATACGAATCTACATCTTCAGTTATCATGCTATCCCAACGTCAACATTATTATGATGACTGCAGTATTCAGGACCTTGTTGTCAACTGTTAATATCCCGAGGAATGATGGATCCGTGTTTTGTCATTCCAGAACAGTTGTAGATACGGAATCTTCATTGAACGCATTAATCCAACGGGAAAACTGCTCTATTTGTGGATGTACGAAGTAACGAACTCTCAGTTCTAAACATCTCCAGCCATAAACACAATATACATTGATTATTCCAGAATTGGTTCCGAATTTCCATCGCCAGTGAATAAAACAGAACAACGGCCACGTTACTACGGTAATAGCAGTACTCAGCACTGCGCTGTCAATTGTTAACGTCGCGAGGGATAATTGGTCTCTACTTTGTTATTCTCGATTTGTTGTAGGATCAAATTCAGCATTGAACAGCCTTATATGGGGGCTACAGTGTTTTATCGTTGGATGTACCAAATAGCGTGCAGTCAGCTGGAAATGTCTCTAGCCATAGCTGTAGTACACATTGGTTATTCTAGAATTGGTTTGGAACAGGTATTACGAGTGAGCAATGTATTCCAACCGTTAAAATGCTGTAACGATGGCTGCGCTAGGTACTGTGTTTTCAATATTTAATATCTCAAGGATAATGGAACTGCATTTCTCGTTCTAGAATTGTGGTTCAATATACATCACCAGCGACCAAACTTCTATAACGGTAAGAGGGCTCCGTTGGAAGATGCTTTGAATGCCGTACTGTCAATAGTACACGCCACTTGCCGTCAGTGCAGTATGCATACGCTTCTCTAGAGACGATTTCGAACAAACAACGTCAATGTACAAAGGAGTACAACGTCTGCATGTCTGTGATGGTAGCTATACATAGTACTGTGTCTGCAGTTGTCAATATCTCGAGGGGCAATAGACCTGTACTTGTCAATGTATTATTGCTGTGAAATATACGTCGCCATTGACCAGGCTAGCCTTATAACTACAGAGCCCTGATGTTTGTGTTACAACGAATCGTAATGCCAACTGTAAATATCTCTAGCTATGAATGTAGCTTAAATTGAATATTCCAGAGTTGCTTTGGTAATGGCGTTATCAGAGAACTAAGTTATTCAGCGGTTATAATAATGCTATGATGGCTGTACTTAGTACTGTGTTGCATTTTTTTATATCTTGAGGGATAATGGTTCCGCAGTTCTCGCTGTAGAATAGCTGCGGAATATTCGTCATCAGTGAACAGATTATTCCGACGCCAACTGTGGTCTGTTGTATGACGTACTAAATGATGTACTTGCAACTTTCAATATCACTAAGCATAACCGCGCAATGCATGTGGTATTCTGGAATCACTTTCAGATTTACATCGTCATTGAACAAAGTAGTCCATCGTAAACAAAACGGCGATGATGGCTGCACTCTGTGCTGCGTTGTCAATAGTTAGAAACTCAAGAAACATTGGACATGCATTCTGAAATTCCAGAAATGTTATAGAATTTAAATCATCATTGAAGAGATCTATGCTGCCGATACCGTGCTATATTGGTGGATGTGTTATGTACCATACTGTCAACTGGACATGACTGAAAGAATAGCCGCAATGTACAACGCCTATGACCGAAGTGTTTACGAACTTTCATCAACAGTGGACAAAGTAATTCTACGGCTAGGATACTGTGATAGAGGCGGCACTGAGTACTGTGTTGCCATTTTTTAATTTCCCGTGTGATAATGGATCCGAATTTCTCGTTCTATAATAGCTGTGGAATATTCATTATCGGTGAACAGATTATTCCATCGACGATATTGAACTGTTGGATGATGCAGTAAATGCCATTCTTGCCATAGTCAATGTCACTAATCATAACCGCACAACACATATGGTATTCTGGAATCACTTTCCGATTTACATCAACAGTGGACAGTGTAGTCCGTCGTAAACAATACGGCGACGATGGCTGTACTCAGTGCAGCGTTGTCAACAGTTAATAACTCAAGAAACATTGGACATGCATTTCCTCATTCCAGAAATGTTATAGAACTTAAATCGACATTGAAATGCTCTATTCATCCTCTACAGTGCTATAATGGTGGACATATAATGTACCATACTGTCAACAGGATATGACTAAATCACTAGCCGTAATATACAGCGAATATGCCCGAAGTGCCTTCGAATATTCGTCAGCAGTGAACAAAGTCATTGAGCGGCTAGAATACTGTGATAGAGGCGGCACTGAGCACTGTGTCGCCATTTGGCAATATCCCGAGGGATAATGGACCTTCTTCTCTCGCCCTAGAACTGCTGCGAGTTATACATCGTCAGTGAACCGATAAATCCAGCGGCAACCATGGTCTGCTGGAAGATGTACTATATGCCGTACTGACAATTGAAAATATCACTCGCCATAGCAGCATTAAACGTACGTTATTCGAGAATCACCTTCGAATTTACATTATCAGTGAAGAAAATAGTAAGGCGTCTACATAACAGAGATGGTCGGTGTACTCAGCACAGTGTTGTAAGTTGCTGCTATCTGTATGTCAGAGGATCTGTATTTTCTTACTATAGAATTGTTATGGTATTTGAAACGTTATTGAACAGAAAAATCGTGCAGCTGCTGTGCTATATTGGTGTATGTTGTATGTACCGCGCTGTCAATTGAAGATATCTGAAGATAACCGTAATATACAATGGTTATTCTGGAACTGCTTCTGTATTTACGTTATCAGTGAACAAAATTGTTGAACGGCAAGAAAAGTGTGAATATGGCTGTACTTAGTACTCTGTTGCAATTTTTTAATTTCTCAAGGTACAATGGGTCCGCATTTCTCGTTCTAGAATAGCTGTGGAATATTCACTATCAGTGAACAGATTGTTCCAATGCCAAAAGTGATCTGTTCGATGACGCACTAAATGCCCTACATTCAATTGTCAATATCGCTAGCCGTAACCGCTATACATAGGTTAATCTAGAATCACCTTCGAATTTACATCATCACTGAACAAAGTAGTCCAGCGGTTACATTAATGTGGAGATGGCTGTTCTCTGTACTGTGTTGTAAATTGCTAATTTCTCGAGGGTCAGATGATCTGTATTTTGTAGTTCCGGGGTTGTTATAGAGTTTGAGTCACCATTTAAGGGAATATTCAAGCGGCTACTGTGCTATATAGGGCGATGTAATAAGTACCACACCGTCAATTGGAAATATCTCTGGACAACCGTAACATACGTAGATTGCTCTATAATTTCTTCGCAGTTTACCTCATCAGCGAACAAAATTATTCAACGGGTACAATACTGGGGTTATGGCTGTACTTAGAACTGTGTTGTCATTCTTTAATTTCTCTTGTGATAATGGATCTGCGTTTCTCGTTCTAGACCTTTTGTGGGATACACATCACCTGCGACCAAATTAATCCAACCGCAATAGCGTGTTGTTGAAGGATGTACAAGATGCCGTACTGTCAGCTGTAAATATCACTAAGCTTAACCGCACAATGCCTAGGCTGTGCGAGAGTCGCATTCGAAATTACGTCATCAGTGAGCATAGTAGTCCATCGACAAAAATACTGTGATGATGGCTATACTCAGTACTGTGTTGACAACTGTTAATGGCTCAAGGAACTTCGGACACGCATTTCGTCATTCTGGAAATGTTGTGGAATTTAAATCATCATTGTACAGTACTATTCAACTGCTTCAATGCTATATTGGTGGATGTAATATGCATCATACTGTCAATTGGAGATAATTATGACAATGATTATGCCAGAATTGTTTTCGAAATTCCATCATCAGTGAACAAAGTTATTCAACGGCTCGAATACAGTGATGGAGGCCGTACTCAGTGCTGTGTTGTCACTTCTTGATTTCACGAGGAGTAATGGATCTGAATTTCTCGGTCTAGAATTGCCGTGGAATATACGCTATCAGTTAACAGATTGGACCAACAACAACTGTGATGTGTTGGGATATGTACCAAATGCCGTACTGTAAATGGTAAACGTCTCTAGCCACAAACGCATTACACAATGTTTATTCCAGAATCACGCTGGGATCTACATTATCAGTGAGCAAATTACCGCAGCGGCTATATTACCGTGGTGGTGAGTGTTATCAGTGCGGTGTTGCAAAATGCTAATATCACGAATGTCAGAGTATTTGTACTTTGTCAATCTGGAAGTTTTACAGAATTTAAATCATCACTTAACGGAATATCCCCACGGCTACTATGCTGTTTGGTGCAAGTAATATGTACCGCACTGTCAATTGGAAATATCTCAAGACAAACGTAACATACATTGAACACTCTAGAATTGCATAGGTATTTACATCATAAGTGAACAGAGATATAGATCGGTTACAGCACTTTGGTAATTGCTTTACTCAGTACTGTGTCGTCACTTGTTAATGTCTCGAGGGATAATGGATCTACATTTTCAATTCTTGAATAGCTGTAGAATGTACGTCATAATTCAACAGATTAATCGAACGGCAAAGTGATCTGTAGGAAGATGTACCAAGTGCCGTACTGTCAACTGAAAATGTCACTAGAAATAACCGGATTATACATGGGTTATTCAAGAATCACATTCGAATTTTCTTCATCAGTGTGCAGAGTATACCGTTGGCTGAATTATTGTGACGGTTGCTGTACTCTGTACTGTGTTGTCATTTGTTAATATCTCGAGGGAGAACGGAACAGTATTTTGTCGTTCTATAATTGCTACAGGGTATTAATCATAACTGAACAGATAAGTACAGAGGTGCAGGACTCTGCTTGTGGGTGCACTGAGTAGCCTGCCGTCAACTGGATATACCTCCTGACATAACCGTGCTATACATTAATCATTCTTGAGATGCTGAGGAATTTACACCAGCAGAGGACAATACATTCCATAGGCTACATTACAGTGGTAATGGCTGTTCACAGTAATGTGTTTTCATTTGTTTATGTTACGAGGGATAATGGATCTTCATATTTCATTCTAGATCTGCTGCAGAATATATGTCCTCCGTGAACACATTAATCCAACTGCTACACTACTCTGCTGGAGCTTGTACTATGCACCGTGCTATCAATTGCAAGCATCACTAGCCATAACCATACAATACATACGTTATTCTAGAATCACATTCGAATAAAACCATCACTGAACAGATTATGCCAACGTCTACATTACTGCGACGATGGCTGTCCTCAGCTCTGTGATGTCAAATGTTAATACCTCGAATGACAATGGGTCTTAATTTTTCATTATAGAACTGCTATAAGGCCTAAGTCATCAGTGAACAGATTATTCCAGCGGCAAAGGAGTTCTGTTTGTGGATGTACTAAGCACCGTACTGTCAATAGTATATGTCCCTAGCCATAACAGTACCATATACTGCTTAATCCATAATTTCTTCTGGATGTTAAGGATGTATAGGAGTGTATACGTTGTATTAATTTGCTTAATGATGATTAATATACAGATGCATTTCCAGAAAGGAAAAGGACAGTTCCACTATCGCCCGAAATTTAAACAATTGGCAACACTGTACAGCCATCGCCACAGTATCGTCGCAGTTCTATTACCTTGCTCGCTGATAATGTGAAACCCATTGCAGTACTAGAATAATCAATGCTTGTTACGGTTACGATTAGAGATTTTTGCAATTGGCAGTACGGTACTTGGTACATCCACCTGGAGAGCACGGTAGACGTAGGATAAACCAGTTCGGTGATGAATTACATTCCATAGCAGCTCTAGTATGACCAACGCATAGATCATATGTCGGTAGTTACACGGACATTTGACAATAGTGTAGAGAGCGTAGTCGTCTACACAATGCAATAGCCCTTGCACTCATCTGTTCGTTGAGAATCTAAGTTCACCAGCAATTGCGGAATGATAAACGAATAAGGCAAATGTTGCTGGGAACATTTACATATGGTAAAATCGTAAGCAGTACAGCCATAAACACAGCACTCTTGACGATGTGTTAACATGTACACTGGTGATATATGTCCGACAACAATTCAAGATTGAAATAAGACGGATACATTGTCGCTGGAGGTACTAGCAGTTGTTAAAGCAGTACTCAGTACAGCCAACATCACATAGCCGTAGCCGTCGGATTAACTTGTACACTGAAGACGTTAATGGGAGACCGATTCCAGAACAATCAGTGTATAATATTGTTATGGCTGCAGATATTTTTAAATGACAGTACGTTGTTTTGTACATCCGCCAACAGAGCGCTGTGTGCGTTGAATTATTCTGAAGTATTCTGAATGACCTGAAGCAGGTCCATCCCCTGCGATCTCTCGAGGATCTTCCCTGTCTTCAGGTTCAATAGGTCGCTCCAGCCGGCTGCGGCGTACGTGGCGATAGGAACAAAGAGCCCCCTATACAGGATGGCTAAGGCTCCCCGTTCGAGGCCCCGGTTCGCCTTGGCCACCTTTGCAAGGCTATTGAACATCCTTCTGCACTTGTGCGCTGCTTCTTACACGTGCTTCTCAATCCTCAGACCGCGTTCATGGTGAACGCCCAGGTATTTGATTGATGGGCGCATCCTGATACTTTTCCCGTTGATGCGAATTGTTGGTGGTCGTCCGGTGTCGAGCTTCCGTCTCACTAACAGCATCTCAGTCTTCTCCGCCGACAGTGCTAGCCACTTGCGGCTGCACCATGTAGAGGCCGCTGCGACCGCTGATTGCCCCTCTCGCACCAGTTCCTCCCTCGAGTTACCGCCGACCAGGATTATTATGTCGTCGGCGTAAGTGACCGCTTCGCATTGGGTCTCCTCGGAGTCCAGTTGAGCCAGCAGGTCGTCGAAAACGATACTACAGAAGCTGGGGCCTAGTATCGACACTTGTGTGCAACCCATTGTTACTGGCTTCTCGACAGGTTCGTGCTTCCCTAACAGCCAGACACTCCTGTCCGTGAAGTAGCTTTGCGTCAGCTTGTGCAAGTTCTGCGCGCAGTTCCTTCGCTTCAGTTCTTGGAGCACGCTAGGCCACCACACAATATCGGAGGCAACCAAGATGTAGAGAGCCATCGCTAAAATGTACTTCCACCCGCTCTTCTCATTTATCGCTCCTCGTAGCTACACAATTGCGTCCTCTGTCGATTTCCAGGACGGAATCCGGAATATCGCTCAGACGACAGTATATGATCGCGGAAGAGTGGGGCCATCCTTTACTCCATTAGTCGCTCCAATAGCTTGCCAATCACTGAGAGCAAGCATATGGGCCTATAGGACTTTGGGCTACTCCTGCCTCTGTCCGGTCCTTTGAGAATAGTAACAACGTTGCCGATTTTCTATCTTCTCGGGGAGGATCCCCACGCCAAGCAGGCGTTGACGAGATTCAGTAGCTCCTGAGGCACAGATCTCGATGCTTCCTGAATTACCTCCGACTCGATTTGGTTGGGGCCAGGGCATTTGCCTCTTTTGAGACGCGCTATCGCGCTGCCCAGATCCTCGTACATGAATGGGGGGTTGTCTGCGGTTTCCCGGGCGTTGTTGGAGTCCTCTTGGACCCACCGTTGCTCGGGTGTGTCTTTTTCCACTTCGTCATCCGGAACGAGCGTTGTTAGCATCGCCTCCGACGTGGATCGCTAGCTCGAGGTTTCTCCTTGCAGCGTGCGGAGTGAGCACGTCGCCTCTTCTCTCCTCAGATTCCCGAGGGCAGACATGTAGACAATTCCCCAGGGCTCCTTGTTTCCTTCCTCGGTGACGTACTGTCGCCAGTTTTGGTTCTTCGCGTTCGTCACCATACTGGTGCACTTCTTTCGTAATTCACGGTAGCGCTGTCTCTCTACCTCCCTCGTTGCGAGGACCGTGGACACCGGTACCTCCATCTTGCTCGGCACGCATCACTTTTGGCTCGTGTGCGATCTTGGATCCTCCAATGGTTAGACATTTCGTGCCATTTCTTCTTTGGTATGGCCGCATCGCAGGCTTTGGTGAGAACCCGGTCCAGCTCTGCGACCATATTCTCTATGACCGCTTGGCACTTGATTGCCAATTCGGACAGGTTCCTCTTCTCTTCCAAGATGAGCTGGTGGAACTATCCCTACTTGGCGTTCCTGGAGTGGTAGCGTGGTGGCAGTGGTGGTGGCAGTGGTGGTGGCAGTGTTTTCCCGTTCTTGATGTTAAGTCGCGTCTCCAGTATATTACAATTCTACTTATGGTCAATAGATGGATCAAACGTTGGTCGAGATTTTCACATATGTCAGTGCAGCACTGAGTGTAGCCAACTACACGTTACCATAGCCATTGGACTAGTATGTTCGCTGATCACATTTGTCCTCCAGCAATTGTAGAAATACCAATGGATGGAGCAATGCTCGCTGGAGACGCTGACATATGTCAACACTGTACAGTGTATAGCAATCTAAAGAATTCTACAGCCTCTGTACTTCAGTGCATGAATGTGATGAGCTATCTGCAGAATCCTACAGCCGTTGTATTAACTTACTCTCCGTTCACATGAGTTACATTGCAACTCCAGACGGATCAATGGATAGATCTGTTATAGATAGATAGGTATATCTACAATTTTCAATACAGTGCTGAGTACGGCCTCCATCACTGCATTATAGCCATTGGAATAATCTATACACTGATAACGTAAACTCCATAGCAACTTAGGAATAATCATCTCAAAGATCAATTATCGCAAGGGATATTTCGACTTGACAGTGTGGTACACGGAACAGACCCGTACAAATGACTATATGCGTTGGAACAATCTATGCGCTTATGGCTTAAGTACTACAGCATCTCTAGAGTGATAAATGGAAATATCAGTTATCACTTCAGACATAGATGTTTCGCAATGCATTACTGAGTGTAGCTATTTACACAGTGCTATTTCCATTGGACTATTCAATTCGCTGATCATATGAGATCTTTAGCAATTCTTGTATGTTCACTGGATAAATCAATTATAGCAGGGGATATTAACCAGTGACGATGGATATCTGATGACAGCCATCAACACGGTGCTATGGCCATCTGATTAATCTGTTCCCCGGTCATAAAATCTGTACAGCAATTGTGGTAAGATAAATGGTCAAATCAATTACCGCTAGTGATACTGGCAAATGGAAATACATTATAGAGAACAGCAATCTACACAGTACTACAGCAAGTGCGTTAGTTAATTCCGTGATCTGCTAAGCTGTTTAGAAACTCTGGAATATCCAAAGGATAGAGCAATTGTCGCTAGGGATATTCACAGATGTGAAAACACTACTAAGCATAGCCATCCGCACAGAACTGTATCCGACGTATTGATCTATACAATGATGATTTACGTTCCAGAGCTTCTCTATAGTAGGCAATGCATAGATCACTTGTGTCTAGTGTGCTTTGCAGATGACTATGCGGTACTAAGTGCAACCACCAATACAAAATTGTAGCCGTTAGAATAATCTATTCACTGACGACTTCAATTCTGTAGAGATTCTAGAATGATCAAGAGATATATGAATTGTGGCTGGGGATATATACAATTGAGTATAAGCAACGGTATATAGCCATCAACACTGTTATGCAGCCACTGTCTTAACTTACTGCCTGCTCATATTGGTTCTTCATCAATTCCCGAGGGAATAATGTTTCTCACCGGGTAACACACACTTCATGCTTTTGCAGCGCTGTTTGATAACAGCTTCAGCGATTTTTTAAGAAAATTATCGATTGTTGTGCTACGTAGTCCTACAGCTGCTGCAGAACTGCGCGTAACTACACATAATTGCGTTATTCACTGAATAACACATCTTTGACGAATTTTCCGCGCTGTTTGAATACAGTTTCAGCGAACATCTCGAATAATTGGTTTTTTTGGAGTAAAGTTTTCTTACTGCCACGTAGCTGCACATGGTAACACCATTCTACTAATGTCACCCATTTCCAGCAGCTGCAGTGTTGTTTGATCGCTGTTTCAGGAACTTTTAAAGAACTTGCGATTTTTGGGCGAAGATATGTTACTGCCTTATAACTGTACAGAATGAATCATTTTCCCCAATTTGGAGCCCAGTAATAAGTTTCTAAGCGAAACTGCATTCTTAAGACGTCCCCCAGTCTTTTAACAGAAAGCCCGACTCCACCTTCCACCACAAAAACGTCCAAGCGAAGATTCGATCGGAGGGCGCAAGTGTACGGCTTTACCATTTATATAGAGCCCGCAAGTGGTATTCTTGCATCTCTCCTCGCATTGTTATAACTGCTCAAATGGTAGCGTAGATCCGCTTTTGCACCTGGTTGCATGCAATGGAAGGTCACTGAGCGTAGAAACAAAATGCTATACATTTAGCTGTTTCTATGAAAATGCGTTAGCTGCAAATGCCACTATTAAGACGCCGGAATATAATGATGTCGTCGCGCTGGGACGCATATCGAACGCGAACGAACTGGCACTTTCCGATTGTAGACGGCGAGCCTTATATATAAGCCGCAAGCCGCCGGCTTGCAATAGGTCACGGTGCCTCATAATGGCGTTCCTCTAATTATTTGGCCCTATTAATTTTTGCATGAATGCGAGCATCATGGTTTCCGGCGAGCGCGTTCCACTCTACGGCCTGGCGGTGTTTGTTTTTAAACCAAGCACAGTCAGTCGCCTCGTTCCGGCAATTGTCAAACAAGAGGTCGTGTCTATTATTAATTCCTCTCATCGAGCAGAAGTCGCGCGAAAGGACGAGTGATTTAAAGATATATGGGTGACTGGGTTACGTTCGGCTGCTGCAGATGAATACGTTCGATACGGGCTTGACGGAAACAATAAGTTGAGATTTCCGCTGCAACGCTTATTCCCTAGGATTTATATGGCCATTTTGTTTCGTGGATTTTGAAAGTTCGCCGTCTCAATTATGCTGAGTTAAGAAGCAGTTTCTCGGGAACTATCGTTATTATAATTATTATTATTTACAATATCTGGAGCAGCATGACATTATCGTGTATACAAATAATAGGAACGACCGGTCCCAGTAATTGTTTCCGGAATTGATAATTTCGAGTTCTGCTCATATAGAGTTATGTATTAATATTGTTTATATATACCGTGTTCGGGTGCAGCTTCGCGTTGAATTACGTTAAAACATTGTAAACAAGTCATTCTAGCCTCTAAATTACCTTCACTGTTTTCTAAATATCATACTTGAGTCAATGCGTGAAAAATTACGCTGTTTTGCAAGAGAATTATAATGAAAAGCGGAAGGATACGAAATCTTCATAATAATATTGTAATAATCACATAACGAACATCAAAATGAAGCAATGTCGTAATTAAAGGCACTTTAATTAAACCTCTATGACAAGAGAGGTTATAACAAAAAGTGGGATAATTAAGTTGAAAAGTGAATTATGTATAACCCACCATACATAGCCCAAATACTATCGATACATATAACAATTAAATTTCAGAGATACGACCATTTTAAATTTACCTTTTCCATATCCCATTTTATCTTCCACGATATTTTAGTCTCACAAATACTTCTACCTGATCATAAATAAAAGAAAAATATATTTCCACCCGTTCCGTATATCTATACGAATGTAATATACGTCAATTTAATGCTAAACCTACAGTGGAATAAGTGCCTATTCATAAATATGTATTCAAATATTCCATATTACCTAATATCTAGATTATTCTTCTAATACTGTAATGTGATCAATGTCCCAGTATTTTCATTCAGTACATTCTTCCAGCATTCGGAATTAATATCCTTAATGTTGATATAACTGGATTTCTGAATTAACAAATTACTAAATGACTAAATTGTAGGATGGCGAAAGCCAGCGTTGCGCCCCCAAAAATTGGCGAAGCAACAATAACGGAATGACACCATCTCAAAGTTTATAAAAATGTTTTAACGAAGGGACGGACACCAAGCAACGAAACGAAAACAGACAAAGTCTCGCTCTAATTTACCTTTCTTTCGAACACCAAGCGACTCGTGCTCGTGCCGGTCACAATTGATTTCTACGGACGCTGCTCTTGTCGCCGAGGACCATGCTTTTATGCTTTTCCTAACCTACGTTTCACATCCTCGTATGGAGCAGGGAACTTAATTTTGTTACCCAAAACAACTTTTCCATTTGCTTCTAGAAAGTATTGATCGGCTTACAAGTTGTCCTTGTTCGCAATCGCCGATTCGTGGTTTCCTTCTGGAATGGTATCCTACACAATTCTAGATATGACAGATTCGTAATTAGTCATTATTCAACATAAAGGGTATGAAATACTGTCCTTTCGCGAGGAAAATGGTTGAGAAACGAGAATAATCGGTATATTTATAATTGAGAAGTTGATATAGAATGCCAGGTGCAGAAAAGAAACTCATTTCTTCCGGGAGAAATTTTGGATTAGTATTTCTAATATTGAAATTACCATGCTAGATATGACTAATTTAAAATTAGTCATTATACAGAATTTGCTATGAGGAATATTGCAACGAATCGGAAAAAGGATCGTCCCTTCATATGAAAAAATTGACAGCCGAGTATAATCGACGATTTTAGAACTGATTTATAAAAGCGGAACACTGATTGGAGGAGAAGAAATTTTGAACTAATTTTCTTAATATCGAAACTACTCTTCTAAACGACTGCTTTACAATTCGTCACCATCCAGCTGTGAGGTCAAAGAACGTTGCTACTAATGATATCCATCGATACCTGACGAAGATAATGCTTTTGTCGGAAAAGGTTGAAAATGTTAGTTTATTTGTATCTCAATTTTTTATCAATTTCGCCATTAATTCATGTTCATGGCTACCGCTGACTTTTATTTTGAAGATTCCTTTTTAGTTCGCAACTCAGTTCCTTAACGGATAAAGGCTATTGAATATAATTGCACAATATCTGACTATTTCTTGCTTAAAGGGTATGAGTGATAAGTGTGTCTTCCACGTCCAATTTTTCAAAGAATCAACTGCTGTTCTACACAATAATATACTATTCTTCCTTCACCAACTTTTTCTAAAAATTAATTATAAATTATTCTGAAATTCCTATTTTTGTCATGTGACAAGTCCAATTATTTCTCGATGGAAGTTGGAACTTCCAGATGTCACAAAAGGAACAGCAATTGCTGGAACGATGCATCAATACATGATGACATTCCTCGATCGATGCACATTTTCAAAACGAATTTTTAAAATGAAAGTAATGTCTCTAACTTAAATTAAGAAACTTTTATCTGTACGTGCTGAAGGATCTTCGCCTTCACATTGCACAAGGAGTCGGTGAAAAGGAAATAGAATCTCCTGAAGGGTCGGAGCTAGGGCATAGCTGGAAATCGGTGCATATTCACTTTAAGCCGTGTGTCTTCCAAGTCATATTACATTGATGGAGTTCGATATTCCTTGCAGGACAGCACGCGCTGAAAACTTGAGGCGAAAAATCTGCGTGTGTTTTGCATTATAAATTACACACCGCAGATACGCCTGCGTATCGTTTATTAATCATTGTATTTCCTATGCTTGGCAAATAAAATACGCTATTAAAACACATTACCCTGTCGATTTATTTCCCTTTAATTGTGTCGTAGATATCCCTTATTCGATTCAAGATTTATAACCTTAAATAACCTATTCATTTAAGTATAATTTAATTGTTTATGTTTTATTAAAATCCATTTTCATGACTGCTTTAGCATTTGAGAAACTGTTAGTCGTTCGCGCAAAGCTAAACAATTTATAATTGATATTCATTAACATCTATGTCTTGTACCATTAACCATTTAAACACGTATCAGGGATCTATTCGAAGGGAATAAATTCAAAATTTTGAAACGTGCATTGTTCCGATGAGGAAGATAGGAAGCAGAAGCGTGAGGATTAAGGTACATCTCAAACGCTGATTTTTAACGACGTTTTTTACCGGAACACGAATTACAGGTATTTCGAATATTATCGAATTCGTGTGCTGTAAAGTGAGCTAGGGTATTCGAGATGTCAGGGTTGCACGCGATGCGAGAGAGACGTGGATCCGTGTAGCGCGTAAAGCATTAACCAATGGGAATGAAATCACGTTGAAGAATCGTGTGAATTAAATGTATATATTTCGTAACTTTTAGCGAAGCAGACGAAGAATGTCAAGTCATATTCTACTCTCGCTGATAGTTCAACATCCCTCTTCTGCCACACAGTACGTAACAGTGGAAATATTGTGAACACTATTAAGGACCCCTCCTTCGATCGTTGTTAGTTGAATTTATAGGGGGTAATTTATCTTTGACAAATACGATATGGAGACAGTTATTTGGGAAATTAAATTTGGAAATATGGTCACTCGGATACCTTGTAATAAGAAATAACAACTAATACCTAAGGAATAAAAAAGAAAAAATGTATGATTAGAATAAATCAATATTAACGAATGATCCAAAATTACTGCTTACATTGTCACTAATACTAGTATGCATGATATTTCTGAATCATGACCTATTTTATTTCTTATTTCAATTTTATTTATGAAACGATGAAATTTAGAAAGATGGTTGAAAGAAGGACTGAATTACTTTAAAAATGATGTATGCAGGTCCTCCGATTTAATTGTACCGTCCAGAAATTAATTACATATTCCTCGGATTATTACTATTCTGACACACCATCCGTATAGTTAATAAATGTTTGAGAGCAGTTTCTTCAAAATAATATGATATAGAACGCAGACTTGAAGCTTATATTTGAATGTTAAAAGTGGGGGCAATGTTCCCAGTGAAAATAAGAATTTAACATAATGGCTTTTAATTAACCACGCCAGTAAGTGCCAGTGCCAAGATTAATTACCAGGTTATTAAATTAAATTATATTCAAACAGAAGTTTCGAAACAGAACATTATTAACCGGTTGGTTGAGAAATAATTCGTCACATGTTCATTTTGGAGAAGGTTACATACTTCACTAACTTCAGAATCCCTTCGGCAGGAAAACAATCATTTACATCAACTAATATTACGTTAAGCATAATTGGTACAGCAGAAAACATATCAGAATGTCAATTTGAAGCTTAATATTTTATTCTGCTATATATTATAGCCATTTCTCCAGATCCTTATTTAACAAGGAATTTTTAATGAAATTGTCTGCTAATTAAAATTAAAAGATCCACATTCTTTTCAGGTAAATTTTATTGTTGGCATCTACTACTATTAAATGTATTATTAATTAATTCAATGAAAACGAATGCCATATAGGAAATCTCGTTCCACACTACCAATACCACAGGAACAAGGATATAGGTACTTATCCTATTCAACATCCTTATTACTTTCAACATAGTTTAATTTTGCTGTTACTATGATTTCAGTGCCTGCTACTCATCTTTACCAATATTTACCGATATCCCCAAGCATTACATTCAATTGACTGCCAGTAATGTACCAATCTAATGATTTATATATTAAGGACACAGGAACGAACATTGACTATAAAGAACTACAATAACCACGGAATCAACATAATGCAGATAAGCTTGTAATACCCCTGTTGCATTTCTATCAAATACCGTGTGCTGTGAAAATTTTCGATTTCACGTATGGTGAAAGCATTTCTCACTGGATAGTATTCAGGATAAAGAAATGTTATTTGCATTATAAATAAAGAGAGGAGGAGAGTACTATGTGCCAACATTCGCAGGAAAGCAGATTGGTAATTAAATATATTGCGTATTAATTGTACGCCTTTACACTCTATTTAGAATTTCAATATGTATTTTTGCCTCATTAAATGAGTAGGAAATTTAAAGGTTAAAGCAGTTGCATTCAATCTAACTGGCATACAATTCTATTCCTTACAAACATATGTTTTTGAACCTAATAAGGTAATTGAAGTTTTATTTAATTTTAATATTACCACTAACAGCATAAGGCTATAATGAAGTATTAGAATATTAGGATACGAATTATATTACGTTAAGATATTTGAATACTCTTTTTTAACAAGTAAGATTCATCACATTCAGTAATTAATGGAGAATGGATACTTCTGGTTGTTTCCTTTCTCGTGATACCTTCATATATATAGAATCACAAAAAGCGTTTAGTTTAGCAGGATCATCCTTATAGAAAGAATTAAATATACGAAATGGAGATTTCAAATAATGGATATTTACATTGAAATTCTAACAAAATTGTTTCTATAAAAATATAACAGATATGCCAGCTGCTCTTAATGGCATGATGCTTTTGAGCATAATAGATCACTAAGAGTGGATCACATTACCAAGTAGTGACAGAATAAGGAATAATCAAAACACGAAATTATCTATACCTCAATACAAAGCTTACCATACATTTATATTACTTCCTTATAACAACTTTGTATACTGAATTCGCATTATCTTAGATGAGACTTAACGTCAACACTACTAAACCCGTCAATGTAACGAATTCCTGACTTCCTGTTTCGATAGTTATTCGAAGAATACTATCTTTACATTAAAATCACCCTTGATGCTTATCATGAGAGTGAGAGAAGTGTCATCTGCACAATCTTATCTTTAATGAATTGCTTCATATAATATGTATACTCTGTTCAGGCATACCTTGCATACCGGAAGCACCAATATTAAACAAGAGACGCTCGCACAAATTCCTGCATATCAATGTCACGCCTCGAATCCTCTGCTGAAGGTCACTAAGCCGATAGTAACAAACAAAAATGAAAAAACGCGTGGGGCAGCTACATTTACATAAAGGTCCTAACCGTTTCCATCAAGTCATTAGTAAGAAAAGCAATTTCAAAATACGAAACACTGATACTCAATGGTTAACTGCCAAATATCTGAAAGTCGGGACACAATCGAGGTTTCACGGCGCTCGTAGAAGTACTGGTCTTCGAACCCAGGACCTTTTAAACTTCCGACTTTGGAAACCGAAAGAAAGTGATAAAAAGCAGATTTTATTGAGAATTCTATTCTACATTCTCGTTTTAAATGTCAAGGGGCGTCGACCACTGCGATTAGATATCTCCACGGTAACGACCCTCGATGCATATTCGTTTACCATGCTTCGCTCGATTATGAAAATGTTTGAGTTGTACCGTGTCCTCCGAACAGCGTATGGCTAGATGGCCGACACCTCGCTATTTCTTATTGCCTCTCATTTACTTTGACATTCACTGTAACCGAATCATATGTCCCCGTATAGAGTTTTGTCGGCGAATCGGTTAAATCAAATTCATTTTGTGACGAAACTTGGACAGATACGTAGTGAGTGCAGAATTAGGGTCAGAAAGTTACACCGAAAAAATTTTTCGCAATACCGGCAAAAAAACTTAGTTGAATCTTGTCAGTTACAAAAATAGCAACAACAATTAAACCTCTGCACTTTAAAAACATTTTGAGTTATTCCATCTATAGTGAATCCAGTCTGATGTCTGCACTGGAGGATATAATATGGAAAAATTAAATATGTATGCGAGTTTCCTTAAGGTGCTTTCATATTCAGTGTATTCATTTAACTGGTTACTGAAGGTAAAAACAAATAGCAAGTTGCAGATCAGCGAAGTTAGTATAATGGCACAAGCGGTGTGCAAGGGGATGAGGTATTGTTCGTGAGAGAAAGTTTTAATGAAAAATTTCGAGTGATACTGCAGCATTAAAAATACTTTTAGTATTATGTAAATATTAAATATGGAAGGGAATATAATAGGAAAATCGTAGAAATTGAGTAAGTACCTCATTTTAGTAATATGGGTAATATTTGTACGAGTGATTGATCTATGATGGATCTAATTGGATCTATGTTAACAAATGTAAAGTACACAGATTAGTTGTACCCCCAATATCACTAATATATTCGAAACGACATATTTCCGGCTTATGGATTTTTGCAATGATATACTGTTTCTATAACCTGCATTAATATTAAAGTACATATGTACACTAATTATACTTGCATTTCTCAAACTGGACTTTAACTAGTTCTAAGTTTCGCTTCAATAGATTCTACCGTATATATGCTATTTAATTATCGAAATCACTTCAATCCCCTTTGAAGGACTCCGCATCCCAAAGTACATATATACCCTAATTTCACGAGAATATTTACAACAGTTTGTGATTCGCAGAAACAACGACGTATTATTCACATATTTTCCGAAAGCGTGCAAGCTGCTTCATGAATACCATAGTCAAATCCAACTTTATAAATAATTTGCGCCATGAAAATTCGCCTATAATTCACCAAATAGCGTTGATATCGTAGTGAAATGCTATTCTAGGCAGACAATTTTGTTTCAAACAGGAAAGGAAACAATAGATTGACGCTCCCTCGTCCTATACCTTCTGAAGTAGGAAGATCAAGTAGTGAACTGCAGATTATTTATCCCTTTATAGCGTTGCCAGAAGAGTGCAGAGATATCGAGCCCTACTTGACTCGTATTGTATTTATTAGAGTCGACAACAAGTTCGAAGTACGAGGTTCGACGTGCAGGTTCTAATACAGACTTATGGCCAGGACACCAGCGTGCGTGTTTCTGACAAACACGTGAAAGCGTACGAGTAACTACGTCCGAATGCGTCCTGCTCTAACTGAGACAAGATAAGTCTTATCAGACTCACACGTTTGACTACCAACGATAAGATTCTCCTTAGGGTTTCCTGATACCGTTGTGGCTGGGACGTACCGCCATACAGCCCCGGTTATGCCTGTGCAAGAATAATCGGTCCTCTCTCTCGTGAATTCTTTCGACATCATTGGCTATGTAGATGGCAGACGGTTTCAGTTACGAGGATAAGTTGTGAAATAAGGACTGGATAAACGATGGAGCATCATCTGAGTACGTATATGACAATGCATATTGGAAGAGCACTTCTGAGAGGAATAGACGAGAAATTTTTGGAAAAAATTTTTGGAAAAATGAGGAGGGGTATGATTTTAAAGGGGAGAACACCGAGGGAGGAGAATTGGGTGGCTTGTGTGGTGTCTACGATGCGAGGCTCTGCTGAACTGAAAATCTTCGAGGTGTAAGATTGAAGCGAAACAGGAAGGTGACAGTTGGTCCCTTGGCCACGTTTAAGTATATGAGAAACATGTATTTAAATATATCAGATATTGACTCTACAAATAGGATAACTAATATTAATCGAGTCGGGTAGGGTGTGGACTGTGAACAGAAAGGATAATTGATTCGATGGCTTGGTCTTCATTTCAAAGTTGTATATAAATTTTAAAGGTATAAATGGCAAACTTGGTATCAGGACAGAAATCTCGTGCCCTTGAATACTTCATTACCTCCAAATAAGACAAACAACGAAAATTTTAACATGATAATGAGGGCACTGTGCTACAACTATTATAAACTAACTGTAGGAAGATAGCATTCGCTACTTAATTATTAAGCAGCCAATTAAGTTTGCGGTCAAGGAATATATGAATTATTAAGCTTACTGTTAAAAACAAATTGCTCTGTGAAGAACTTGTGATAAATATGAATGCAACGAAAATAGCTTACAAGATTTATTTATAAATTTCGCGTATCACTGGTGAAATATATTTGATAAGGGAATAGATAGCACATGGTAACACTGTTTAATAAATTTTAACTTTTTTCTAAATCTGCAATAAGCATTTGGTAATTCTTTTGGAGCGTACCTTATCAAGGATGAATGCGTAATCTAAGTTGCTCCAGTATCCTCAGATATTAAAAAAAGTGAATTTATACAAGAATAAGGAGTAAGAAATATTGGAGGTTCATTCAAGCCTTACAAGACGGATGATACTATCCCGAGATAATCAGTGTCTCCAATTAAAGTTATTATTGTTTCTAAGCAGTTATAAAAGGCTGTCACACATTAGAAATATCTCTTCGAGCATTATTCATACGAATATCCTGGGCTCTTTGTTGAACGTTTATTATATGACAAGCATTTGCTTCACAATAGAGTATTCCTTACATATCTCAGAAGAAGAGACAACCCAGAAGCAGTATTAGGATGAAGATTAGTATTGATACAACGGTAAAGTATATGTGATGAAATTGAAGGACATACGAATAGAAAGCTGTACGGCTAACTTAACATAACGACGTGTACATGACAATATCTTAATTGCGAGAACCCGTAAATGGTATAATTAGCTTTGTATAAATTATTGAATTTATTGTTAACGTCTGATTTACATAGTTAATAGCAAATAACCTGAATCATGTATTTACAGTAGAAATAAAAAAGGGTAAGATGGTATGGACTACTATAGAGGAAAAGCAATTATTAACGAAATCAGCGACATTCAAAAATCCTCGGCCGATTCCGGAAACCGATTGAGGCTCATATAAAAGTGGCACCGGCGGCTTCTCATGCCTTTGCCGGGTGGAACTCGCTCGTGGTACCACGGTGTCTGGACCATGCACTTCCGTGACTTCACAAGTGGGACCTAGGCGACCATCCCTAAGGTCAAATTTGGGCAAGAAGGCTTCGGTAAAAGAATTTCTATACATTCCTCTTTCGGTTTTACATACTTGTTTCGATTCAGACATATCGTTGTTGTCTTTAATAAGTCCCATCGTTCCACATTCTAATCAGTTCTTTCCCAAAACTAATCTACATACTTACTTTATTGGTATATTATCTGAATTCGCAGGTTTGAACTCGAGCTCAGTTGTCGTCTTTACCTCTCCATAGTAACTTCTAGGGTCTCGAAGCGTTCGTCGTCGGAGCGGTTAGTCGTTGCATCGGGATGTTTCGGTGGTGAGGCGGAGATAAATGGTGGTCATTTCCTACATCTTCTGGCTAGTCGATAGCCATTGTCCACTCAACATGTAGATCTCCCACGGACATGTTTCAATTCAGAATCTAACTGCTATTTCCGAATTACTTCATCGTTGTTTTGTTGTCTTGAAATCGGAATTACTTCGTCGATGAGCTGTTTCTGTCGCATTGATGGATTAATCCCTCCATTTCGATAACCCTGGCGGTTTCCATTCCCCTAGCTCCTATTCCCTTTCGTGTAACAAATCCGTTTTCTTTTGGGTTTATGTTTAAACCAATATATTCTCCTTTCAGCTTTAAGGTTTCTCACGTTTCAATCTGGAAGACATAGGTGGACGACGAGGGACGCGAGCGTTAAGACACAACTCGTTACACGATATGAAACACCGTTTGACTACCAGGGGTGCTTGCCCAGTATATTTAGGTCGTTATAAATAGTTTTGGGACAGATTACTAGGCTAAGTCTTACGTGTGCTTTATTTGTAGAAAGGTTAGCTACATAACTGGGCGAATACATCTGTTCCATATACTTTTTCTGTTATCCCTCTCGTTTACCAAATATATCACAATTGTTCAACCGACAATCGCGATCGTCCTTAAGTACCACCAAGCCTACGCGAAGTACTCCCGTGTTCTCGATAACTCCATGCGTGGCAAGACATCGTCGCGACTCGTCTTCAATACTCATTCAAGCCACCGTCAACCTCATCATGCATCGGGTTCCAGGATGGCCTTCGGGTCACTGCTCCCTTTGGAGTCAATGGTAGGTTCCAGCAGTCCTAGTCGCCCGCTGCTAGGTTATAGGCCTGTAGTCGGTCCGGTATTTTTCTACGATCATGACACATGGGATGGTTGATATCTGCCCCTTCGGGCATGGGCACGTAATGTCTGTCCGGATGCAAGGCCTCGCCGGACCCTCGTTGCTGCTATGGGAGCCTCAATGGTTCGTAGACTACGTTTGTTCACGTCTAAGTCATGGCAAATCGGCAATGGCTGAGGTGGGCTTAGCCTAATCGTTGTATTGAGCATGGGACTGTCTTGTACGCAGGGATATGATTTGTATGTTAGTAAGTCTTTTGAATATTCTCGAACTCGTTCAGTCGCGTAGCGATTATAGTTTGGGCATTCTTTGCTCCTGTCTTTCATATCTGATACCCCAAATATTTGGGAACTTGGAAGTATTGGTTTCTGCTGAAGTGCAGTATATTATCGTTGCGTCGGTAGAGTTTAAATTTTAATGTTCGCATCCGAAGCGCTTTTTGTAGGTCATGGGATGAAATGAAGTGTCAGCAGACTCAATTCTTTCGCTCCAAATTAGATTAGGTTTCTTGGAACAGATATTTCCAGCAGGCTGCTGCACTAGGGCGCACGTTGTTTCTCGATACGTCGCCACATCCACGTTGAGAGTCCTGGTAATTGGTATCGTATTTCAAACAGCAACTTTAAGGAAACTATGCCAAGCTAAGTTCTAGGATCAGAATTTACGACATTTTCAATGTGATGGAAATTCTAAATGTTCTTCTTGCGCTTCGGAAATATAAAGAGAACAGAAATTGTTCCAATGAAATGTAAGATGAGAGATTAAATTGGCATATGCTCCGCACCTATCTTTTATCGACAGGGAATCAGCAATAAAGGACATAACTATAGTTTGGATTCGGAGACTGTCATGATATGCATTTGTTCGTATATTACCAGTAACCTACGAAGATACCTACCAACTTGAATTTTAAATGGAGCTTATAGCTTATGAAATGAAAATTTATGACCTGAGGTACGTGTTTAACTTATTATGCGACAAGGTACCAAGGTTTTATGTTAATATATGTATTATTAATTTAATACTATGAGTTACATTACACAAACCATGTCCTCGGTTAATTATATGCAGTATTGAATTTCCAGTAACATACATTAATTGCGAAACAAATACTAACTGTACAATTAGAACTTCAAGTCTGTGCGGCACTGTACTTGCAGCAATTAAATGGTTGGCACGAACGAGATAAAAACCGCGTTTCCGCTACGCCTGTCAAAATAGGTTACATTAAGCATACTTCCACCATACTTAATCTTCACGTGTTGTGAGTAATGCAATCCTCGACGCTTCACGGTAATGGCGTAATTTCGATTACTTTAGAAGGACGAGTCAGATTGCAATTATTGTCAGTATGCCTCTTCTTTGTTTCAATAGACGAGAACGCCGTCTGAGACTCTTTCACTCCGTTAGGGCGATTGCATCGGCCAGGACAAACAATAATCACACGAGCAGCCGATTCCAGCAAAGGTTGGAGTCCGCGTATATATCCCTCTATTAAAATTGGGAGCCGCGGCCTACGAATTTCAATTCCATCCCTTGTCCCTAGATTTAGACTTTTGTAGTCGGTTTTAACTATAGCCGAAATTAATCACAGCATTCCTCCGCTAATAATCCTTTATAGACTATAGAAAGTGTTATCCATATCACCGTCACACACCTTCACTTACTAACCTGTGAAGACTGATTAACGTAGATCTTCAATGGCACAAGTATTCGCTATACATTTACGGGCACCTGCATTATACATCATAGTTTCTTCCACAAGCGTGCGGCAAAACTGCGTGCTTCGTAGAACTCTCTGAATTTGAAACCTATAGAGTGAACGTGTTAAACGGATTTAACGATCAATTTAACATCTTGCATGCATATTTTCGAATTAATCAGCTAACACCATGTTTAACATAATTCTCAATACTTGTCGAACACTGTATATCGCGACAAAGGAATCTCTGCCATCAATTCATGTTCCAAAACTAATTACTCTACATACCTCATGAAACTTTACCTAATCCTTCGCTGAAACTGACATGATAAGTCGTTTCCGAGAATTTACACTTATAAATTAATTACCTCATATATTTCCTCAAAAACACTGACGCGAATTATCAGCAGACTCCATAAATATCTCACCAATGACAAGAACAGTAAAACACATATTATCTATGGAACTACCAAATGGTACAAGGTGACTAGATTTTGAAACAACGTCTTCGCAATTCCCGAGAGTATGCAGCTGCTTAAGGCAAGGTAAGCGTAGTATCGCATATTTTCCATCATGTACACGTAGCATATCGGTTACCGGGAGAACGAGGTTGGAATGTACAAGGCCCAGGTCAGTCGGAGAATCCGTGGGCGAAGATATGCTTGGTAAGCAAGAAGTGACCAAGATCCTTGATAACAGTATGAGTACTCCACATCATTTGCAAACATGCACTCTAATATAATTTGACTGAAACACGTCCATCATCTGCTTTATACAGTGACTCAGGATTACCTACCTGGTATATTCCTAACCACTCCGCATGCCTTATCAAGCTTGATATAATTCTCAACTTCCACAATGCCGCGACATTATGACACCCTCTAAATTCCTCAGAGATCAAAGGGATCTCCGCTCCATCTTCCAATTTTTCTTCCAAAATTTCACATTTCCTTTCTCTGGACTACCCGGCCGCTGTATTTAGGAGCGTGAGAATTTCCGCCCTAAGATCTCGATCGAAAATTAGACACTATTGTGTCAGTAGCCCACCCACATATGACGTAAAGTCTCGAAACGGTCCGTAGAATTGTTGAAACGTGGATAAAGTGTAACACGTTACCGAGAGTGTCGTCTCCTACGAGGGACCCGTTGTCGGCTAAAATAAGCAGAAGTTCAACGGTATGAATAAAGTTTCCGCAGACCCACACCTCAGCCGACGCTTACTGGCTGTTCTGCCTCCCTTCCTTTTCCCCCTTGCTGCTCCGTGCTTTCTTTCCACGACGAACAGGCGTAGCGGGTCGTGTTAGAGCTGGCCTGAGCGACGTGCCTACGGTCCGAACTGCATCTAAAGGCGTGTGCACTATCGACTAGAGTAGCTTTCAGCGCCCAGAGATAATTTGCTAGATCTCGAAGTCACGGAGGATTATCTCCCAGGACCCGATTCCCTTCGAGAGGCTATTATTTCAGCGAGACCTTCGGTGACCTCAGGTGAGATATTTGATAAACGCTTGCTTGTAATTTTGCTGAAATTCGCGAAGATTTGGTATGTAACTTCAGGTAGAAAATTGTTTAGAACTTTGTCGTATGCTTTGGCCAGCAATTGGAAATTTTTTGTTGATGTCGGTTCAAAATTATGCTCCAATCATTCAGAGAAACGTTGATATATGTTGATGTAATGAGTACAGTAAGGAATATACCTAACTCGATATTTATTGCACTTTTCAATCTGTAAAGCTATTATTTCGTTTAAAATAGCTACTTTTAGACCAATTAGTATTACGATATCTTGAATTCGTTAGTTTGTGTATATTTGTGCATGTCTAGTGGCATGTTCTGTACGAATTGTGGCAAGAATTGGACATCGAGTACTTTACTAATTAATGGAATACTCATTGTAACGTTTTACACGCAATCTGCTCTTACACGAGGATCGTATTACTATCTGCGTGGGAAAAGTGATCTGCACGTATTTGGTATGATTATATAAACGATTGCCCTATATTTGCGGGAAAATCTGATTCGATTTATGTTTCGAGTGAATTCTCAGTTCTCGGGAATAAACAAAGCCTCGTTGAATCAATTTCAGTATCAATTTAATTTCACTTTTAAGCAGAGGAACTCACTACTTCTAATCTAAGCCCTTTGCTCCTGTGCCACTAGTAATAAGAAAAACTATAATCTTTGACGCACGTTTGAGGTTTATTTATTTCGAAATCGGTTGGGATAGAGTTAGGAGATGTTTAATCGCCCATAACGGTTTTAAAGCGGCCAAATATTTATTTCAATATTTATAACTTATTTTGTTTGTAACGAGCTTTTATTTGTAACGCAGAATTTGTTTCCCGCCATCCTGCTAGAAATAATTATCGTCATTTAGGGGTAGTCGCTAAAGTTATCTTCACAAAATATTAATTTATTGGCTAATGCTATGAAGAATATGAATCGCAGAGGATGATATTCCAAATTACTACTAACCATGGCTAGTTAATGCATCTAAAACCACATGGCATGAAATAAATTTGATTTCTCGACATTTAGGGTGATTTATCTTCGGAGGTCCGTGATCCAACATTCACCCCGTTATAACAAAGGTCTTATGAAACATTATACGTATTATCATATTATAAACGTGCCGCTGCGTTAACTTATAATACGTATGAGACACAAAATAAACTATTGTAAGGACAAGATGAGCAATATTACCATTTTCGCACCACTTCTAAATTCATTCCTCCTGTCGCCAAAACATCATTCTGAATTTTAGGTTCATATGTATGTGCTAAACTCAATATACTAATCCTGTCAAGCTTCCTTTCTTAAAACACATAATCTAATCGAAACAATTTATACTATACTAACTCCAGTATTTTATAAAATTTCCGTTCCTATATGATCGTCACAAAATGCCTACCTAGATGACCACCAAAAATGGCGACAAGGTTAATATTTCACATTCCTATATTTACAAGTTGCGCATACACGCGCTTCGTAAACAAGTACGAATTAACGCCCACGTATTATAGAATCCTTGCAAAAGAAGACGCAAGTATCATTCCATCCTCTCACGAGTATGCATGTGTATGTCGATTCTCGTGGTTCCCTCTTGTGAACCTCCGTCACGTATACCAGCCGTGATCATGTGGTTGCAAAGGGAAAATGGGTGGGAGTTAAGCAGAGAGATAAAGAAAGTGGACGGTATTGCAGAAGGATGAAGAATGTCACACACGCATACATGCGCAGAGGATTGAAAGGAATGAGCGCAATCGTTGGACAAGCAGGGCCCATACTACGTGACGGGTGTCGTTGATACTTCGCTAGCATTCGTTTTTCATCCTCCACACAGATCCACCGTGCACCACTCTTATGTCGTCCACCCTGCCTCCAATACTATAGCCAAAATTTTCATTGCACGAATTCAAGCACCGCGATGGTTTCATCCTACAAGAATTATTTTCCATTTTATTACCCGGCGTAATTCGTGTGTCGGAGCTCTGCTCCTCTAGCATGTTTCATTTCAAACGATTTTGTGCCTGAGTTTGGATACAAGTAACCGTGGGCGATAATTTATAGCAGATCGTTGGTTGTTTTTGATATTCGTTGCAGCAAGGACTTCCATTTCGGTTCTTTACTCTTCTATATATTGAAAGAATCATTCCTCCGTTAACGTTGCCCGACAATATAATAGTTGTGGCTTACGTTGTGGAGACAATCGATTCCGGAGTGGAGTTAAACGGACCGGTGTGTTGAAATGACGTCTGAAATAAGGCGAAATGCAATAACTACAAATTACTGAAAATAGATTAAGAACGAAGGGAAGTACACTTATGGTATACTAAACCACCCAATAAAACTTGTTGTAAGTAGTACACTATCGCTGTGTATAATTTAGGCTGAATCCAAGCTATGAACTCGAAATAAATTTGGATATTACCACAAAATTCTGTTCTTAAGAAAGATTCAGAAAAATACATTTTTGTACGACATTTAACATATAACGATGGCATTACGTTCCTTTCACATAATGGAATTACATAGTCCTCAATATTTCTCACAAATCTGCATACTATATTATACAAGCCATCTCTAAGTTTTCAATTCACCTTCAAGAACATCTAGACTATCGCCTATGTCAACTTATACGTTCGGCAATACCGGGAAATACTACTCCATGGCATTAACAAATCATAGGATTCAACGAAGATATTTTTATTTCAAATATACAAATCCACCTCTCCCAGACTGCGCTGTACATATAAATTGAGGTAAAACACGATACTACTTATGCGGGAGCATGCAGAGCGAAATTTGTCTTAATTCAATAATTTATCTACATGTAAATGTTCATATCAGGCAAAACTGGCGACGAAATTATTCACAGGAAGCCAATATAGGACGAAAGTAGCCATAACCATAACTTAATACCACTTGCAGTGTGCATATACGCATAAACTTCCACTTTAGACACAAAACAGGGAGAAATTTCTCATGAAATGAAACAGCAATAGCTACATCATGCGACAAGATAGTTCGCTCTATAATTTTCAGTCCTTTTCCGAAAACTTCAGTGCGGTATATCTCAGTAAATGGAAATAATTTTGATTACAGACAAATTCGATTGAGGGGCTACGCTAGAGTTGCACAAACAATGGATAAGAACGTTAAAGAAACTGTTACTATTTTCAGAATATTATGTAGGGTAAGAGCAAAAATACCAAAAATCCGTTACTCTTCCTTATTTGTTCCATAAACGTGACATAGCAACCAGTATTTGCTACTAGGTTCGGATTCACAACAATGAGTTATGGAAGGCATTAGATGTGAGGTTTATAAAATATCTCATCCCCTTTGTCCTGTCTTTTTTTGACACGTTCGCCATACATCACTGCGTTGCCGCGGTTTCTCGCATAAACCGGTAAAGCTTGTACAAAGTATTGTAGTTGCTTATTAATGCTCGATTACAGTGTTAAGGGCTGAAGACACTAAGCGAATACGTATGTGACGTGTGCGTACAATGCATTTCGATATAAGGAAAATGGAAACCTCACGGCTGTGCTGTTATTTCGTCACGCATTAAGCGACAACGTCTGTCGCAAGTCATGACTATTTCCTAACCAACCTTCAACAAGCAGAGCCCGGAATATAGACATTCGTTGAGACGAGTACAAAGTTTGTCCGTCATAAATATTTCACATGCCTTCAAGTTCCCCAAGTCCGTCGTAGTTTCTCGGTGCCTGCGTCACGATTGCGATGGAGAATGTAGTTCAAGGCGTGCCCATTAAGTACTAATTAATTGACTGAAAAGAGGGGTAGTGGATATTGTGAAGTCAAAGGTGATATAATCAATTCGTTAGGAAAAACTAATAACGCAACGTCCAGCGGTTTAATGGAATGGGACGAAGGAAGTGAAGGCTAGAAGTCGAGGCTGAATGGGAGGTTCTCGTGTGAAGAGGGAAGCATGCTTGCCGCACCTGCCTCTCCACCCTTACGCCATTTTCTGTGCTGCTCTTATTTAGAATACATGCATGAGGGGTACGGATTCTTTTCCTGCAGAATCGAGTGCAGTGAAGAAAATTCCGCTCCCTAAGCAGTAGCTGAGTGGATAGGGTTGAGCTTGAAAGTGGGATGATGTTAGCGATTAGTTTGTGGATATGTGGCGCTATGGATATTATGGACGAATTAAATAAGTATTACGCAATAGTACTAGGAACATTTTGCTTATTAATATGGTCACCTAATACAACAGATTGACCTCGTCATGTTTGCAAACCACAGGAACATAGAAGATATATGACTTAATTTGGAATGCACTACGCATGTGCTACTTGAAGAATACGAGCACAATTCCTATATCGGGCGAGGTACATACTGCCGAATTTTGGAATGAATTCAATCAATTAATCAATTCATTTTAATACGAAGATGATTCAAATCTGCCAATTAGTTAATGCTATGCATACGATCAATTATCATATTAAACACCATTTTCGTTGGCTATGTTCTTAACTAAAGACGATTATAATAGTTAGTAGTAACTTGATTGAAGCATTGTTCTTATTTTGTTAACTGCATGCCCACATTTTGTTTATACAATTACCATACTTTCGCTACCTACGTCTAACAGAATAATTGTATTGCAGTCATAATCGACCTGCGCATTAAACGAATTGTCACCAACAGTTTGAAGGAACTTTGGATAAGTATCATCCATTCCTGTCTCAATTATAACACAAAATTACAACCATCCGATTACCGTTTTTCATTTTCCATTGCGCGTAGTATCATAAGATCGAAGCACAACCGAAAACGATATTTACAATGCAAAAGTTGGAATTATCCTCCAACAGGCGTATTCATATTGAAGAAAAGGAATGGGAAGTGTATTGTGCATGGTCTGGTACTTCACCGGAATGAGCCGATGAATTTTTTCTCACTGTTACTCTTTTCTCCGTTCACAGGCTTTATCTGGAATGGATAGGGCATCTGCATGGAAATAGAGAACGCCAATTAATTATGCAAAAAATTGTTAAGTTCTACCACCGCAGCAGCGCGCTTCAGAACATAGCACAGCAACGCATAGCAATAAGTAGCACTGAATATCAGCACAAAGCAGAACGAAGCACACTACTTCTCGGCATGGCACCACTCCGAGCAGCACATTTACCACAGCACAGCTCTTCAGCGCCCGGGACCGCATTGTATGAAACCGAAAACAGAACAGAGCACAGAAGCGTGCAGCTGAGTACAGGAGGGCGCGACGTGGCGCAGAAGATGCCGACGGAACCCGGTAATGGAACGAATACCAACGACCAGCTGCAAATAGCACAGACTCCTTAATTAACGTAACCGATACTAACCGCAGCAGGGCTCAGCAGAGAGCAGGAAAGCGCATCATAGGGCAATAGAACACAATGAAGCGCCGTATACCCCCGAAGAGCAGCCAATACAATAAGCTTCTAACCAAAGCCAATATAACCTACACAAACGTACCCTACTGTGACGCAATAAAGCCTAACGGCAGCAGGGCAAGACAGAGCGTTGAAAAGCTCAGCAGACCTATGTGAGGCGCAGAATCCATCGAATAGACGCGAAAAATACAGACTCCGAACTTGTACTAGATTAACGATGCCAAGCCTGGCATACTCTAACCACACGTACACTGATTTCCGTAACCTAACTTCATCTGGGTCCAGCAGAACGCAGGGAAACGACGCAGATAGCACGAGAGCACTGTAATGCGCCAAGTCCATGACAATACTAACGAAAAGCGCAGGCTCCAAACCCAAGTTAGCCTAATCCAGCCTATCCATGTTTGAGAACGGCATAGTGCAGCTGTGGACAGCAGGTTATACATAGGCGTTAACTAGAAATGAATAGCATCATTGCCATTGGATAAACCTATCCACTGTTAATTAAGTACAGTAGCAATTCCAGAATGACCAAAGGAAAGATAACTTGTGGCTGGAGGTACAGCAATTGAATATACAGTACAGGCTGTAGCCATCTACGCATTATTATTTGCATTGGTGTAACCTATATACTGGTCATCCATATTCTATGACGACGATAGAATGACGAAGGCGTAAATCAATTATCGCCAGGGATATCAACAATTGGCAACGCTGAAGTGGGTACATCTGCCTACAAAGTTATATATCCATTTTATTAACCTAGAAACTGACATCCAAAGTCCTATAGCAAACCGCGAATGGTCCAAGAATGGAACAATTATCGCCTGAGATATTAACAGTTGCAAATAAAATGCTAACCTTAGCCATCAGTGCTGTACTATTGCCATTTGTGTAACCTATACAATGAGCACTTAGATTATGCTATAAATTATTGAACAATCAGTGGCTAGATAAGTCATCGCTCTAGAAGT
Source organism: Eufriesea mexicana (assembly GCF_001483705.2). NCBI lineage: Eukaryota > Metazoa > Arthropoda > Insecta > Hymenoptera > Apidae > Eufriesea > Eufriesea mexicana. Next base: position 155,448 of record NW_016907965.1, on the reverse strand, counting down.
TAACAATTAACAATACGTTACTCAATATAGCCATCTACACGTTCCTCTATCCGTTTTATAGGTCTATTCGCGAGTCATACAGTTTCCACAGCCATTTTAGAATGACCAGTGTATGTTTCGAAAATCGCTGAAGATATTTTCAAATGACAATGCAGTACTGACTGTACAAATCTTCCCAATGCAATAGCAAATGCATTAATCTATTCCCAGGCAATCCTATATCTATAGCTATTCTACAATGACCATAGATAGCATCAATTATATAGGGAGAAGGTGACAGTCGACAATACCGTACTGAGTATAGCCATATACGCACTGTAAGTGTCATCTGATTAATCTGTTCACAGGACACATCAATTTGACAGCAATTTAGAATGATAAACCGCTAAATCAACTATCCCATGAAATATTGACAGTTGACGATACAGTCCTGAGGGTAGCATCTTGTGGGAGTTGTAGTCATCCGCGTAGTACTAACGCCAATGCATTAATGTATTTAGTGATCACGTTAATTCTATAGCAATTCTACATTGATCAATAGCTAGACGCTTTCTTGTTTGAAATATTAACTGTCGAAAATACGGCACTTAGTACAGCTACCTACGCAGTACTTTAGCCACTATGTTAGTCTATTGACTAACCGAATGTGTAACAATGCAATCTTAGATTGTTCAATGGATTTTCCATTTATCTCTGGGGATACTGTCAATTAACAATGCAGTACACTGTGGAGACGCCGACAATGAACTATAGCCACTGCAATAATATATTCTCTGAAATTTATATCTACAACAACACAAGAATCGTCAATGTATACGTCAACTATCGCTGTGGGCACTAACAAATAATAATACCGAACATAGTAAAGAATTCCACGCAGTACTATTACCATTGCATTTATGAATTCGTTGATCATTAATATTCAATGGCAATTTCATCATTTCCAATAGATAGATCAAATCTCGCTAGAGATATTAGAATTAACAACTAAGCACAGCGTATTATCTTCAGCGCAGTACCGTAGCCATTGCACCAATCAATTCAGTTATCACATAAATCCCACAGTATTTCAAGAATTATCAATGGATGGATAAATCATCTCCACAGATATCAACAATTAACAGTACAGATTATAACCACCTACACAGTTTAATATCCATTGCACTAATCCATTCACTGATACTGTCAGCTCTAAAGCAATTCGTCATTGACGAATGGATAATGCAGTACTTAGTGTAGCCTTCTACGCAGTATTAAGGCCGTTCGACAAATTTTTTCAGAAATCATGTAAATTGCAAAGCAATTCAACGATTGTCAATGTATGGATCAGTTACCTCTAGAAGTATTAACAGTGAACCGTACACTACAGACGGTAGCCATCTGTACTGTACCATATCCACTAGATTAATCCATTCAGTGATAATGTAAGCTCTATGGGAATCCTGGCATCGTCAAAGGGTAGATCAATTATCGCGGGAGACATTAGCAATCAACAATCGAGTGCTGGGTACAACAATCGGCGTTGCACGGTAGCAATAGGTTTGATCTGTCCACTGACCATTAAATTATATGGCATTTCTAGAATGACCGAGAGATACGTCTATTATCGCTGGAGATATAGGCAACTAACGCAACAGTACCGAGTTTAGGCACCCACGCAGTGCAATAACCATTGCATTAATCTATTCACTCATCATGTAAGCTCTATAGGTATTATAGATTGACTAATTTGTGGTTCATTTATTTCCAGAAAAAAATGACAATCGCGAATACGGTACAGAGTATAGCCCTCTACGGTGTACTAAAGCCGTGGCATGAATCTATTCACCGATCAGTTTAGTGGCATAACAACCCCATAATGATAAACGTGTGCGGCAATTATGTCCAGAGAAAGTAACAATCAACAATACACTGCAGACCATAGCCACTCCCACATTGCTGTATCTATTGCATTAATCTACTCACTGATCACGTAATTTCTATAGGAATTCTAGATAGAACAAAGGACAGATGAGTTGGCGTTTGGAATACTAAGAATTAGCTTCAGAGTACTGAGTACAGCCATCAACACATTAGAATAGCCATTGGGTCAATCTATATAATGATCTTCCTACTTTTACATAACAACTCTGAAATGACAATGGATACATGTATAATCGCTTGCTTTGCTAGCAGTTGAAAATTCGCTAGTCAGAATAGACAACAGCATATTCCTGCAGCCAATGGCATAAAATGGCATAAAGCGTGCGCTGATAATATAAATTGCGTAGCAATTAGAGTATGATCTATAGATAGATCAATCATCGCTAGAGATATTAGCGATTGACCGTACATTGCAGATTATAGTTAAAATTACAGTATCGTAGCAATTGAATTAGACCCTTCGATGATCATACTAATTCTAGGGCAATTCCACAATGATGTATGCACAGTTTTATTGTCGCTAGCGGTCTTACCAATTTCAAATACAGCGCTGAGTATAGCCACGACCGTTGTACTGTACCCATTCGTAAAAGCTACAGTCTGATCTCAAAAATGCTGTGGCAATCCTAGCATGATCAATAGGTGGATCAATTACCGCTCGAGATATTTACGGTTGACAATACAGTGCTGAGTATAGCCACCTGTCCTGTATTATAGCCAATGGATTATCATTCATTGATCATGTAAATTCTATAGCAATACTAGAAAGCCAACGAATAGATCGATTATCTCTAGAGACATTAACGGTTGCCTGTACCGTGCCGCGTACTGCGAACTATAAGTTGCTAGGGCCATTGTGTCAATCTATATACAGTACATTTTATTCCTGCAGCAGATCTGCAGAGTGATCAATGAATAGTTGCACTATAGCGAGAGAAATTAGCAATTGAAGAGAGAGTTCTGTGTACAGCCATCCACATAGAACCATATTCATTGGTACAAAATATCCGCCGTAAATTCTATAGCCATCCAAGTGTGGTTAATGGGTAGGTCAAACGTCGCTAGGGATAATAAAAACTGATAATAGAGGATTGAATATATACTTCTAAACAAATCTGTATAACTAGTATTTATCTATAAACTGGACATACACCTTCTGCAGCAATTCTAGTATTATCAGTTGAAATATCAATTGTCTCCATAGATGTTATGGAATCACAATACAGTAACCAGTATATCCATCTAGAGAGCCCCATGTACATCTACGCCGTAAAATGTCCTCCGCGTTAGCCTATTCACCGATCATGTAATTTCTATAGAGATTCAAAAGTGAGCAATGTATAGATAAATTATTGTAAGGGACATTAAGAGCTAGGTATAATGTAATGAGTATAGGCATATAGGCAATTCTATAAAAATTGGTTTAATCTGTAGGCGTGCCACTCATGTTCTATAGCAACTCAGTATTGATCAATGGATATATCAATTAATGTCAGAGATACTAGCAATTGACAACAAATTACTGAGAATTACAATCAATGCAGTACTACAGCCATTGGTACAATACGCATACTCATCGCCTTATACCTAAAGCAATTCGAGAATTATCTACGTATAGTCAAATTGTCGCTAACGACATTGATAAATGGCTACACAGTACTGAGCGTAGCCATCTACACAGTAATACAGCCAGCTTATTAATCTATTCTCTGACGATTTGGGCTGCATAGTTATTCCCTAATGATCAATCCATACATCAATTATCGCTTTACATACACACAATTCGTAACGCAGTACTGAGTATAGTCTTCTACCTCGTGCTATATCCATTGTATATTTCTGTTCACATATCATCTAATTTCTTCTGAGGTTCTAGAATTGTCAATGGATTGATCAATAATGGCCAGAGATATTTACAATCTACAACGTCGTACTGAGTATAGCCGTGAAGGGAGAAATGTATCCATTCTTATAATCTGTTCACTGATGATTTATATTGCGTTGCAGTTCCAGAATGTCTAAAGACATACCAATTACCGCTCAAGACATCAAAAATTTACAATACAACAGTAAGGGTAGCCATCTGCAATCTTCTATGTCCATTGGGCTTATCTACCCACTGATTAGTTGCGCTGCATGGCAATAAGGAATTATTAATAAATGGTTGAATTGTGGCTAGGGATAATAATACTTATCCACACGGTAATGCGTGCAGGCATCAACATAGTACTACATGCGTTGGATTAACCTATTCACAAATAGTACCAACTTCACAGAAATTCCAGGATGACTAATGTGCAGAAGAATTCTCTCTTCAGATATCGGCAACTGATAATGCAGTACTTGGCGCAGCAGTCTACACAGTTCTATGTCCATTGCATTAATCTAATCACTGACAATCTAAGCTCCATAGCAATTCCGGAATGACATGTAGCTGGATAAAGTATCCCCAGACACAGATGAAATACAATAGAGTACAGCGTGTAGCCGTCCACACACTGATATAGCCGATGTACAGATAAATCGGCTGATGATATAAATTCCGTATCGCCGGACATGTTAACAATTGGCAAAAAAGGACTGGGTACGGGAATCTATACAATACCATAGCCCCTGAAAATAATCTGTTCGCTGATCATTTAAGTTCTTCTGGAATATTTGAGTGGTCAATGGATACAGTAAGTGTCGCTGGAGAAAATGACATGCGATAATACATTTCTGATTAAATGCATCAACAGAATACTGCTGTCACTGGATTAATCCCTTCACTGAATACCTAAATTTCAAAGAAAATCTAGAATAACCAATGTATGCATCGCACATTGCGCGAGACACTTACAATTGACATTACTGTGCTCAGTACATTCACAAGCGGAGAGCTCTCTGCGTCGGAATTACATGTTCAAAGATGATTTAGATTCCATAGCACTTCTATAATGACAGATGGAGGATACATTATTGCACGAAGCATTACATACTGAGAACACGGTACTGAGCACAACCATCGTCACAGTACTGTAGCCGTTCGATTATTACGTTCACTGATGTCATAAATTCCACAGCGATTCTAGAATAATCATTTTATGCAGCCATTGTCGTTATAGATACTGACATATGTTAATACAGTATAGGGTATAGCACTCAATAGATCACTGTTGCCGTTGATTAGCCTGTCCACTGATGATTAAATCCTATAACAAATTTAGGATGGCAAAAGGCAGATACGTTATCCCTCGAGACGTTAACAACTGACAACACAGTACTGAGTATTGCCATCATCACTGTGCTGAGCCTTTAGTTTAATCTGTCCACTGATAGCTAATACCATATATCAACGCTAGGATGATATACGGATAGACCATATATCGGTAGTGATATTGGCAAATGACAATACAGTACCGAGTGTAGCCATCTAGACCATGAAATTGCAATTGAATTTATCTGCTCGCGGATCGTCAAAGTTCTACAGGAATTGTAGAATAATCACTGGTCTTTGTAACTTTTGTTGGAGACACTGACATATGTCAATAGAGTACTCAGTGTAGCCATTAACACAGCACTGTTGCCGTTGCACCGACCAGCTTAATCGACGATAAATATTCTTTATCTACACTTGAGTGACAAAAGGCAAATTCATTGTGGCACGTTATGTTAACACGTATCAAGGCTGTAGTGAGTGCAGCCATCAAAAGATTACTGTAGCCGTTCGATTAATTTATTCACTGACGGCATGTATTCCACAGCAATTCAAGATGTATCAACGTATAATTCAAATATGTCCAGAGAAATTTACAATTGGCAGTACGGTGCATACTACGTCCACCAACAGAACACTCTAGCCGATGGATAAATCTACACAATGAAGATCAAAATTCTATAGTAGTTAACTAATGAAAGGGACTGATCCATTATCGCTCGGAATTTAAGCAATCGCAAATATAGTACCGGGTACAACCATCATCACAGTACTGCAGCCGTTGAAATAATTTGTTCACTGATAATTTAATTTCCGCAGCATTTCTATAACCAATGCATATATCTGATGCAGCAAGTGATACATACAATTGGCGGTACCGTGCGCAGTGCATCCACCAACAGAGGTCTGTTACCTTTGGAAAAGGCTCCACAGTTATGTTTTAGATTCTATTGCAGTTCTAGAATGACAAAGACAGGTCCATTACCGCACGAGGCAATAACTATTGACAAGACAGTACTGTGTACAACAATAATCACTGAATTAATCTGTTCACTGGCGACTTGAACTCCATAGCAATTGTAGCAGGGCCATTGCACAGATCAGTTATGTCTAGCGATAATTATAATGGTCGTTACGGTACTTGATACGTCCACCATCAGGGCACACTTGCCGTTGGATTAACCGGTCCACTCATGATATATATTACGTAGCATTTCTAGAGAGACAAGAGACGGATCCAATATCGCTCGAGTCTCAGATGTCCGACAAGGCGTAGCTGTATGTAGCCACCATCACGGTACTGTCGCCGTTGGATTAGTATGTTCACTGAAGTTTCAAATTTCACTGATGATTTGTATTCTATGACAGTTCCAGATTGTTAAAGTCGTTAGCCAGGAGATATTATCAGCTGATAATACGGTAGTGACTACAGCTATCGAAGCTGTACCAAAACCATTGCTTCAATCTGTTCCTATCTGATCAAATTCGTCTATTTTCGCTAAGGATACCTACATTTGAAGGTACAGAATTGTGGCTTGTAGTCTAAACAGTACCACGCCCATCGGTTTAATCTATACGGAGACCATCTAAGTTCTATATAAATAACAGAATGATCAATCTATGGATTCATTACCCCTAGAGGTATTGACAGATGCCAGTACAGCACGAAGAGCATTCATCAACGCATAACTCCAGCAGTTTGATGAATGTATTCAATGAGTATTTATATTCTGCTGCACTTCTGGAATGACGAAAGAAATATCAATTACCGCTCGAGACAGTAAGCATTGAGCGTACAGTACAGAATACAGCAACTAACTCTCTACTGCAACCGCTTTACTGGTATGTTTAACGATGATCTACATGCGGTAGCATTTACAGAATGGGAAGGGTTAGATCAATTGTCGATGGAGATGTTAACATTTGATATGAGAGTATTGAATACTACCATCATCACAGTACTGTAGCCGTTGGAATTATTTGTGGACTGATGATTTATATTACGCAGCGGCTCCAGAATGGACAATGGGTATATCAGCTATGGCTAGAGGTATTTACAGTTTACTGTGCGGTAACTAGTATATCCACCAACAGAGCAGTCTGGCTATCAGACTAATCTGTTCACTGATGATGATAATTCTACATCAGTTCGAGAATGACCAGAGTATGAATCCGATATGGCTAAAGCTATTAAATGTAGGAAATGCACTACTGAGTATAGCAATCAACAAAGTAAACCAGCCATTGCAATAACTTATATTCTGATCATCCCTATTACATTGCTAATCTTGAATGATCCATGGATAGATCAATTACCGCTTAGGATATAGAAAATTGAACATGCAACATTGACTGTGGCTGTCTACGTAGTGCGACATCCAGTGGACTAATATTACCGCTGACCATATATCTTCTACAGGAATTCTAGAGTGAGCAATGGGTTTATCAAATTTCGCCCCAAACATTGATAATTGTTAATACATCACCAAGCGTAGCCGCCTGCGTAGTACTATAGCCATTGAATTGGTCCCTACACTGAACCTTTAACGTCCACAGCAGTTCTAGAATTATCAAAGTTTCAATCAGTTACACCTGGAGACGCGATCATTAGAAAATACGCTACTGCGTACGAAAATTAACAGTGCTACGGCCATTTTATTATCCATTCCTCTGATCATGTATGATATTTTGCATTTTTACAATTGTCGACGTTTAGATCAATTTTAGGTAGAGACATTTGCAATTGAAAATGCAGTACTAAGCATACCCATCTACAGATTCCAATTGTCACTTGAATATACCATTCACTGATCACCTAACACCTACAGCAATACCTAACCCGTCTACATGATTCTACAGTCATTTTGCAATTGCTGAACTAATAAAACGGTCAGCGAACAGGTTAATGCAATAGGTAAAGTATTGTGTAGTTGGCTACACTCAGTACTGTATTGTCATTTGTCAATACCATACACATGTATTATGTATCTGTTGATTATTCAAAAATATCTTTACAGTATAAATCATCAGTGAAAAGAATAAGCCAACGACAACAGCGTTCTGTTGGCGGATGTACTTCGTACTGTGCTATCGATTGTAAATACCTCTAGATATATCTGATCTGTACAATTATTATTCTAGGATTGCTGTAGAATATAAGCCTTCTGTGAAAAGTGTAATCAAACGCCTACAGTGCCGTGATGATGGCTGTACTATGTACTGTATTGTCAATTGTTAATGCTCCGAAAGATGGTGGACCTGTACTTTGTCACTCTAGGATTGTTGTAGAATATAAATCATCATTGAACTAATTATTACAGCGGCTGCTGTGCTTTGCTGGTGGATGTACTATGTGCCGCACTGTCAATTGGAAGTATCTGAAGACATAACCGTAATATACGTTGATATTTCCAGAATTGCACAGGAATCAAAATCATCAGTGTACAAAGTAGTCCATCGCCTACTTTTCTCTGATGGTGGCTGTACTCATATCTGTGTTGTAAATCCTTAATATCTCTTGGGATAGTGGACCTGTATGCCGCCAATCTCGAAGCGCCACAGAACTTATGCCACCATTGAACAGTTTGATCCAACGGCGACTGTGCTCTATTGGTGGATGTAGAAAGTGCCCTGCTGCCAATTGGAAATATCTCATGCCATAACCGTACAATCAATGGATTATTCCAGAATGGCATTGGAATTTTCGTCATCAGTGAACAAAGTAGTCCGATGGTTACGGTACCGTGAAGAAGGCAGGACTCAGTACTAGGTAGGCAATTGTTAATAACTCGACGGATAAAGGAAATATCTTTCGTCATCTAGAATATCTATAGAACCTAAATCATCATTGAGCAAATAAGTACAGCGGCTGCAGGGCTCTACTTCTGGATGTACCAAGTACCGCAATGTCACATGTAAGTGTTTCTAACCATAACCGTACCTTGAGCTGATTATAGTATAATTGCTATGGGATTCACGTTAACTCTGAACAACGTTATAAAACCGTTACTGTACTGTGATGATGGCTGTAATTAATACTGCGTTCTCAATTGTTGATACCTCGAGTGTCAGTAGATCTGTATTTTGTGATTCTGGGGTTTTGGTAATATATAAATCATCATGGAACATATAAATACGACCGCTGCGTCGATGTATTGACGTATGTATTACGTACCGTGCTGTCAGTTGGAAATAACTCAAGCCACAACTGAAATATCCACTGATTATTCCAGAATTGCGTTGGAATTTACATAATCAGAGAACAAAGACGCCCTACAGCCACATTACCGGGATGATGGCACTACTCAGTACTGTGTTGTCGATTGCTAATATCTTATCGTTTAATGGACCTGCCCTTTGCATTCTAGAATAGCTATATAACCTAAATCATCATTGAATACATTAATCGAGCGGCATCAGTGTTCCCTTGGAACATATACTAATTGCCGCACATTGAATTCTTAACGACACTAGTCAAACCGTAGTATATTTATTCTATTTCAGAATCACATAGGAATTTTCATCCCTAGTGTACAATGTAGTACGACGTTTACATTACTGTTGTGATGACTGTAATCAGTACTGTGTTGTCAGTTGTTAATGCCTCGAGGGTTATGTACCTATATTTTGTCATTCTAGAACTTCAACATAATTTAATCATCATTGAACGGATTAATACACCGGCTGCAGGGATATTCTGATGGATGTAATATATACCGTACTGTCAATTAGAAATATCTCGTACCATAACCGTAATGTACATTGAATATTTCGCAATTGCGTCGTAATTCACGTAATCAGTGACAAATTAGTCCAACGGCCACATTAATGTGATGATTGCTGTGCGCAGTACCGTGTCGTCAATTGCTAATTTCTCGAGGTATAATGGACCTTTGTTTCTCATTCTACGTTTACCCTGAGGGATACATCTTCAGAGATCTATTTAAACCCACGGCAAAAGAGCTCTGTTGGAAAGTGTACTATGTGCCATAGCTGTAAATACCACTTGCCATAACCGCGCTGTACATAGGATACTCTAGAATAGCTTTCGAATTCACATCATCAGTGAACCAAGCAGTCCAACAGATACACAACGGGGAAGATGGCTGTACTCAGTGGTATGTCGTAATTTATTAATTTCTCGAAGCCGTTGATCCGTATTTTATCATTCTACAACTTCTTATAGAAATTAATTCACCATTGAAGTGTTTAACCCAACGACTTCAGCGCTACATTGTAGGCTGTAGTGCGCAGCGTGCTGCCAATTGTAAATATCTCAAGCCATAACAGTAATTTCCACAGATTATTCCCGGATATCTTTGGAACTTGCATCATCTGTGGACAAAGGAATAAAACAGCTTCAATGCCGTGATGACGGCTGCTCTCAGTACTGCGTAGTCAATTGTTAATATCACAGGGGAGAATGGATCCGTCTTTTGCATTCTACATTATCTGCAAACCATAAATCATCAAAGAAAACATTAACCCAGCGGCAACTGTTCTCCTTTGGAAGATGTACTAATTACCGTACTGTGAATTGTAAATATCACTAACCCTAACTGTAATGTACATTGGTTGTTCCAGAGTTACTTTCGAATTCACACGATAAGTGCACAAGGTAGTCAAATATCTAGATTACTGTGATGACGGTGGAACTCAGTACTGTGGCGTCAATTGTTCATATCTCGTGGGACAGTGGATCTGTATCTTTCATACTAGAGTTGGTATTGTATCTAAAATATCATTGAACAGGATAATCTGACGGCTACAGGGCTATAATAGTTGACGTAGTATGTACCGCACGATCATTTGGAAATATCTCAAACCATAAACGTACTGTACAGTGATAATTCTAGAATTGCGTTGGATGCTACGTAATCAGTGTACAAACCATTCAACGGCTAAAATACTGCGACGATGGATGTTATCTGTACTGTGTCCTCAATTGTTAATTTCTCGAGGGATAATGGTCCTCATTATGTGGAATTCCCCTGGAATTTACATCATGGGTGAACAAAGTATTCCAAATGCTGCAGTGCCCAGCCGATGGCTGTATCCAGTACGGTGTCGTCAATTGTTAATATCCCGACGGCCTGTGGACCCGTATTTTGTCATTACAGTATTGTTACAAAACTTAAGTCACCATTGAACAGATTAATCTAACGGCTACAGTGGTATTTTGGTGGATGTAATAAGTACCGTACTGTCAATTGGATATGTTACTAGCCATACCCGTAGCATACATTGATTATTCCAGAATTGCTTTGGAATTCGCTTCAAGTGTGAACAAGTTAGTGTAACGACTGCGGTACTGTGGTGCTGGCTGTACACAGTACTGTGTTGTTAATTGCGAATATCTCGTGTGTCGGTGCATCAGTGTTATGTAATTATAGCACTGCTGTAGATCTAGCAATATCGTTAAACTGAATAATACAGCGGCTGCAAAACATTGCTGGTGGATGAGCATAGTGCAGTGCTCTCAGTTGCAAATATCTCCAACCACAACCATAGTATACACTGATTATTCTACAATAGCCAGGGAATGACATTATAAGCGGGAAAGGTTAATCAAACATAACGATACTGTGATGATGGTTGTACCCAGTACTTCATTGTCAACAGTTAATATCTTTATGGATTATGCATCTCTTCCTTGTCATTCTAGAATGGATATAAGGTCGAGATCATGAGTGAACAGATTAATACAGCGGTTGCAGAAGTCTGATGGTGGATGTACAAAGTACAGTACTCTCGAATGCAAATACCTGCCATAAACGTAGTATATATTGATTATTCTATAATAGCTTGGAACCGACATTATCAGTAAGCAAATATGTGCAACGTCTACGCTACTGTGATGATGGCCGGAATCTGTACTCCCTTGTCAATTGTTAATATCTCGAGGGACGGTGTATCAACGATTTGCCATTCTAGAATTGTTATAGAATATTGGTCATCACTGAACATTTGAGTCCAACGGATACATTGTTACATTGGTGGATATAATAGTTACCTTATTGTCATTTGGATGTATTTCAGGCCATAAACGTAATATACATTGATTTTTCCAGTATTGCTTTCGTATATACAGCATCAGAGAACAGAGTATTCCAACGGATGCAGTAGTGTGATGTTAGCTGCACTCAGAAATGTGTTGCCAATTGTTAATATCCCGAGGGTCAGTGGATCTGTGTTTTGTCATTCTAGAATTGTTATTGAATTTAAGTCATAATTGAACAGATTAATCCAACCGCTTCAGTAATATACTGGTGGAAGTAGTAAGTACCACACGGCCGATCTCACATGTTTCATGCCTAAACAGTTATAAATGTTGTTCATTCCAGAATGGGTTTGGAATTTACATCATCAGTGAACATAGTAGTCCAACGACTACACTACTGAGATGATGGCTGTACTCAGTACTGTGTTGTCAATTGTAAATGTCTCGACGATAATGAATCTCCCTTCGTCCTTCTAGAACAGCTATAAAATCTAAATCGTCACTGAACAGATTAATACATCGGCCACATTGCTCTGCAGGTAGATGTACGATGTAACGTACTGTCAATTGTAAATATCTCTAGACATCAGCGTAGTATACATTAACAACTCTAGAATTATTTTGGAAGCAACGTTATCAGTGAATAATGTTATCCGTCCGTTCCAATAATGTGATGACGTCTGTGCACAGTAGTTTGTCGTCAGATGTTAATATCTCGAGGGACGTAGTGTCTGCATTTAGACATTCTAAAATTGTTCTATCACTGATTTCATCTTTGAACAGATTAATTCAGCGGCCACAGCGTTATATATGTGGATGTAATAATTAACGCAGTGACAATTTTAAACGTCACGAGCCATATTCGTAATATACGTTGATTATTTTAGAATTGCTTCGGAATTTACATCATCAGTGAACAAAGAGCCCCAACGACTACATTACTGTGGTGTTGACTGTACTACGTACAGAGTAGTTAATTGTTGATGTCACGAGTGGTAGTGGAACTGTGTTTTGACATTCCAGAATTGTTATTGAATTTAATTCATCACTGAGCAGCTTAATCGAACGGCTACAGTGCTATATTGTTGGATGAAATAAGTACCGTAACGCCAATTGGGAACATCTCAAGCCATAACTGTAATATACACCGATTATTACGGAATTGGTTTGAAATTAACACCATCAGTGGTCGAATAAGTCCAGCGGCTATATTACTGCTATGATGGCTGTATTCCGTACTGTGTTGTCAATTGTTAATGTTGCGAGGAATACTAGAGTTGTATTTCGTCTTTATAGAATTGCTATAGGATATTAATCACTATTGGTCAGAATAGTCCAACGGCAACTGTGCTATTTTGGTGGATGTACGCGGTTCCGTACAGTCACTTGTAAATATCCCCAGCCGCAACAGCGCTATACACTGATTATTCTAGAATTGCTTGGGAAATTATGTTATCAGTGAACAACGATGTTCAACCGTTTCTAAACCGTGACGATGGCTGTACAGTTTACTGTGTTGCCAATATCTCGATGGACAATGGACCTGCACTTCTCGTTCTAATGTTTCTGTCGAATATACAACATCAGTGTCCAGCTTAATCCGAAGGAAACAGTGCTGTGTTTCTAGATGTACTAATTATGGAAATATGGATTATAAACGTCACTAGCCATAACCGTAATCCGCATATCTCATTCCACAGTTACTTGATAACTTACATCATCGGAGTCCAAAGCGGTCCAACGTCCACATTACGGTGATGGTGGCTGTAATCAGAAGTCTGTTGTCGGTCGTTAATGTCTCGAGGGTCAGCAGACATGTATTATGTAATTCTAGAATTGTTGTAGAATTTAAATCATAATTGAACAGAACAATCCGTCATCTAGGGTGACTCATTGTTGGATACAGTAAGCACCGTACTGTTTATTTTAAATATTTCTTTCCAAAACCGTTATATACATTGTTTACTCCAGAATTGATTTGGAATTTGCATCATCAGTGAACAAGGCTGTCTGACGTTTACGCTACTGTGGAAGTGGCTGTACTCAGTACTGCGTTGTCAATTATTTATAACTCGAGTTTTAATGTATCTGTTTCTCGTCTGTCTAGGATTGCCCCAAAATCTAAATCACCATTGGGCAGTTTAATACAGAGGCCGCCGCGCTCTGTCGGTAGAGGTAGTACATGCCGTGCTATCAATTGTAAATATCACTGGACACAGCCGCACTATATAATGGTTATGCTAGAATTACCTTCCAATTTACATCGTCAGTGAGCAAAGTATTCCAACGGCTACCCTACCGTGATAATTGCTGCACACAGTACTGTGTTGTAAACTGTAAACTTCTCGAGTGTTAATGAATCACCCTTGTCATTCTAGAACAGCATCAATGTGCAAATCATCATTGAACAGATTAATCCAACGGCTACATTGCTATAATGGATGATATAGCGTGTACCGTACCGACCGTTTTAAATATCTCAAAACATAACCATAAAATACATTGGCCACTCCAGAAATTCTTTGGAATAAACATCATCAGTGTACGAAGGAGTCCACCGGCTACATTAATGCCATGGCGGCTCTACTCAGTACAGTGATGTCGATTGCAAAGTTCACGAGGGATTATCGAAGAGCCTTTTTTCATTCTACAATATCTATAAGATCTATATCATCATTGAGCGCATTAATACAGTGGCTGCAGTGCTCTAATGATGAATATACTATGTACCGAACTGTCAATTGGAAATATCCCTCGCCATAACCGCAATGTACTTTAATTCCTCCTGAATCGCTTTGGAATATATATCATCAGTGAACAAGGTAGTCTAACGGCTACAGTACTGTGATGACGGCTGCACTCCGTACTTAGTTGTGAACTGTTAATATCTCGAGGGATGATGTATCTGCCTGTTTTCACTCAGGGACTGCAATAAAGCCGAAGCAATCATTGAACTGAATGATACATCAGCTGCAGTGCACGGTTGGTGGATGGGGTATTTACCGTAATGTGGATCGCAAATATCACTAGCCATAACCGTAGTATACATATGTTAGTCTAAAATCAATTTTTAATACACATCTACCGTGGGCAAGGTAGCCCAACGGCAGCGCTACTGTGATTATGGACGTACTCACTACTGTCTTGTCAATAGTTAATATCTCGAGGGATATTTGATCTGTCTGCTGTTATTCTAGAATCGCTACAAAGCTTAAACAATCGTTGAACAGAAAAATGCAGCGGATACAGCGCTCTGGTGGTGGATGTACTGACTGCCGTAGTGTCAACTTGAAATATTTCATGCTTCGAACGTAATGTACATTAATATGTCCATAGTTGCGTTGTAATTTATATCATCAGTGAACAAATTATTCCAACGTCTACATTACTGTGGCGATGACTGTGCGCAGTAATATGTTGTCAGTTGTTAATACCTCGGGGGAGAATGGATCTGTCCTATGTCATTCTAGAATTGCTATAAGATCGATATCATTATCGAACATGCTAATACAACGGCAGCAGGGCTCTGCTTGTGGACGCTCTATGTTCCGTGCTGTCAGATGGAACTATCTCCAGACATAACCGTTCTATAAATTTAATAGTACAGAATTCCTTTCGAATTTACATCATCAGTGAATAAAGGCTTCCAGCTGCAACATTACTGTGTTGATGGTTGTACTCAGTACTGTGTTGCTAATTGTTAGTATTTCGAGCGATAGTCCATCTATCCTTGGTGATTATTGAATTGCTACGGAATGGAAGCCGCCATCAAACATATTAATCCAGAGGCTGCAGTGCGTTGCTGGTGGATAAACTAAGAACCGTGATGTCAGTTGGAAACATTTGTAGCCATGAACGTACAATACATTGATTATTCTTTATTTGCTTTCGAACAGACGTTATGAGTGTACAAAGTAATTCAACAGTTACAATACCGTAATGATGGCTGTACCCAGTAATGTGTTGTCAGTTGTCAACTTCCAAAGGATAATGGACCTGCATTTTTCGTTTTGGAATTGCTGTGGGGCATCAGACCTCAGTGACCAATTTATTTCAACGGGTATGGTGCTCTGTTGGTAGATGTAACTATTAACGTACTGTAAATTGCAAACGTAACTAGCCATAACATTCGTATACATAACTTGTTTCAGAATTTTATAGTAATTTACATATCAGTGAACAAAGTTGTCCAACTTCTACATTACTGTCATGATGGATGGAATCAGAAATTGGCGGCCTATTGTTTATATCTCGAGAAAAATTGGATCTGTATTTTGCTGTTCTGGAATTGTTATATGTTATATATCATCACTGAACAGATTAATCCAACGGCCACGGTGTTATATAGGCGGATGTAATGTGTAACGAACTTACGATTGTAAATATCTCACGCCCTAACGGTACTATTCATGGATTATTCCAGAATGGCTTTGGAATTATCGTCGTCAGTGAACAAAGTAGTCCAACGGCTACGGTACTGTGAAAAAGGCTGTATTCAGTACTGGGCTGTCAATTGTGAGTGACTCGAGGGATAATGGAACTCTCTTTCGTCATTCTAGGATATCTAGATATCCCAAGTCGTCATTGAGCAGATTAGTACAGCGGCTGCAGTGAAATGCATTTGGATGTAACTGGTGCTGCACTGTCACATTTAAGTATTTCTAATTATAACCGTACTTTGAGCTGGTTATCATAGAATTGCAATGGAATCCACGTTAGAGGAGAACAACGTTATAAAACCGTTACCGCACTGTGATGACGGCTGTAATTAATACTGTGTTGTCAATTGTTATAACTTCGAGGGTCTGTAGATCTGTATTCTGTGATCCTAGAACTGTTGTAGAATATAAATAATCACTGAACATGTTAGTACGACCGCCACATTGATGTATTGGCGGACGTAATACGTACCGTGCTGTCAGTTGGAAATAACTCAAGCCATAATCGTAATTTCCACTGATTAATCTGGAATTACTGTGAAATTTACATCATCAGTGGACAAGGAAGTCCAACAGCCACACTACAGGGACGATAGCTCTACTAACTACTGTGTTGTCGATTTTCAATATCTTAAGGGATAATGGACCTGCCCTTTGCATTCCAGAACAGCTGTAAAATCTATGCTATCATTGAATAGATAAATCGAACGGCATCAGTGTTCTCTGGGAATATGTACTAATTACGGCTCAATGAATTCTTAACGACACTAGTTAAACCGTGGTATATATATTTCATTCCAGAATTGCTTAGAAATTTTCATCCTTAGTCTACAGTGCAGACCGACTCTTACATTACTGTGATGATGACTGTAATCAGTACTCCGTCGCTAGTTGTCAATACCTCGAGGGTTATGGACCTGTATTTTGTCATTCTATAATTTCAATAGAATTTAATCAACATTGAACAGATTAATACACCAGCTGCAGTGCTCTGCTTATGGATGTACTAAATTCCGTATTGTCAATTAGAAATATCTCATGCCATAACCGTAATGTACATTTACCATTTCACAATTGCGTTGTAATTTACATAATCAGAGACAAATTATTCCAACGTCTACATTACCCTGATGATTGCTGTACAAAGTACTGAGTCGACAATTGACAATTTCTCGAGGTATAATAGGCCTTCGTTTCTCATTCTACATTTACTGTAGGATATACATCATCAGAGACCTATTTAAACCCATGGCAAAAGTGCTCTATTGGAAGATGTACTGAATGCCATACTTTCAATTGTAAATATCACTTCCCGTAACCGCACTATACATAGGTTACTCCAGAGTCACCATGGAATTCTCGTCGTCTGTGTACAAGGCAGTCCAACGTCTACATTACTGTGTAGTAGGCTGTACTCGGTACTGTGTTGTCAATTGTTAATGTCGCGAGCGATAACGGACCTGCATATCTCGTTCTAGAGCTGCAGAAGGATACACACCTTCCGTGACCAATCTAATCCAACGGAAGCAGTGCTATTCTGGTAGATGAACTAATTGCTCTTCTGCGAATTGTAAATATCGCTAGCCCTAACCGTAGTATACGCGGGTTATTCCAGAAATGCCTTGGAATATACATCATCACTGAACAAGGTAGCCTAACCTATACACGACTGCGTTGATGGCTGTAATCAGTAGTGCGGTGTCAATTGTTAGTGTCTCGCGGGACAGGGCAACGGTATTTTTGTCATCCTAGAATTTTTATAGAATTTAAATCATCGTTTAACAGGAAAATCCAACTGCTACAGTGCTATATTAGCGGATGTAATAAGAACCATACCTTCAATTGGAAATATCTCAAAACATAACCGTAATCTACGTTGTTCATTATGGACTTGTATTTGAATTTACATTATCAGTGAAAGAAGTTGTTGAACTGCCACAATACTGTGATAATGACGGTACTCACAACTGTGTTGTCATTTGTTAATGTGCCAAGGGATGATGGACGTGCATTATTCATTCTTGACTTGCTGTATACTATGCGTTATCAGCGAACAGGCTAATGCAACGACAGCAGTGCTGTGTTGGAAGATGTACTCATGACCGTGTTGTTAATCGTAAATATCACTAGCCATAGCCGTACTATACGCATGTTAATCTATAGTTACTTTGGAACTTTCACTGTCAGAGGACAGGGTTGTGCATTGTCTGCATTGCTGTTATGGTTACTGCATTCAGAACGGTGTTGTCAATTGTTATTACCTCGAGGAACAGTGTACATGTATTTTGTCATTCTGTAAATGTTATAGAATCTACATCATCATTTAACAGAGTAATCCAACGGCTAACGTGCTTTATTGGTGAATGTAATAAATGCAGTGCTGTCAATTGAAAATATCTTAAGCCCTTACAGTAACATACAACTATTATTCCAGAATTGCTTTAGAATTTACTTCATGGGTGGACATAGTTATTGTACGTTTGCAACACTGGGATGGGGGTCGTACCCAGTACTGCGTTGTCACATGTTAATTTCCCGTGGGAAAATGAATCTGCACTTCTCGATCTAGAACAGCTGAGGAATATGCATCATCAAACAACAGATGAATCCAACGGCGAGGTCGATCTGTTGGAATATACACAAGGTGCCGTACTGTCCGTTGTAAATATCACTATCCGCAACCGCACTCTATATATGTTATTCTACAATCACCTTTGAATTTAACTTATCAGTGCAAAAAGTAGAGCAGCCACTATATTACTGCGATGGTGTGTATATTCAATAATGTGTTGTAAACTGTTAATACCTCGAGGGTCAGTGTATATGAATTTTGTCATACTAGAGTTGTAACAGAATATAAATCATCACTAAAAAGTATATTCCAGCCGCCGCTGTGCTATACTGCTAGATATAAAGAGTACCGTACTGTCAATTGGAAGTATCTCGAGGTATAATGGATTTGCATTTCGTGTTGTCGTGTAGTATCGCGGGGGTCAGTGGATATGTGATTAATCATTTAAGAGTTATTATAGGGTGTGAATATCAATCAACAGAATAATCCTGCCGCCACGGTGCTATATTAGTGCATGTAATAAGTACAGTACTGTCAATTGGAAATATCCAGGGCCAAAACTGTGATATATAATGCCTATTCCAGAAATGCTTTGGAATTATCATCGTCAGTGGGCAAAGTCATTCAACGGCTACAATACCGTATTTGTGGCTGTACTCGGTAGGGCGTTGGCAATTGCTAATATCTCGAGGAACAGTGGATCTCTATTTTGCTATTCCAGAATTGATATAGAATTTAAATCGCAATAGATCAGATTAATCGGTCGTCTCCAGTGATACATTTATCAATATAACGGAAACCGTAATTTCAATTGCAATTATCTCAAGCCATTACCGTAATATGGCTACATGCGCAGAGGCTGCAATACTGCGCTGATGTCTGTACTCCGTCCTGTGATATCATTTGTTAATGTCTCGAGGCGTAATGGATATTCATATATCGTTCTAAAGTTGCTGTGGCATGAAAGAGATCAGAGAGCCGATAAAACCAACGCCAGTAACGCTCTGTTAGAAGATGTACTAATCCCGGTATTGTCAATTGCAAATAACACATGGCACAAACGCATTGTACATAGGTTATATTACCATCACTTTCGGATTTACATTTTCAGTGAACAAATTGTCCCAGCCGCTACACTGCTGTGGCAGTGGGTGCAACCAGTACTGCTTTGTAAATTGCTAATACCTCGAGGTACAGCGGATACGTAATCCTGTCATTCTGGAATTATTACAGAGTTTGGATCATCTTTTAACAGGAAAATCCAACGGTCACGGTGCTGTATTCGCAGATGTTGCAAGTACCGTACTGGCAATTGGAAATATCTCAAGCCATAACCTTTATATACGTTGTTCATTCTAGACTTGAATTGGAACTCACACTATCAGTGAAAGAAGTTATTGAACTGCTACAATACTGTGATGACGGCGGTACTCTCCACTGCGTTGCTGTTTGTTAATATCACGAGGGATAATGACTCTGCATATATCGATCCAGAATTGCTGAGGAATGTCCATCATCAGTGAACTGCTTAACCCAAAGGCGACACGGATCTGTTGCAAGATGTAGTAGTCACTGTATCGCCAATTGTAAATATCACTAGACATAACCGCTTTATACAAAGTTTATTCTGAGATTACTTTGGATTTCCCGCCATCAGTGGACAAAGCGACCCATCGTCTACATGACAGTTGCGATAGCTTTACTCAGTAATGTTCTGTCAATTGTTAATAACTCGCGGAGTAGTGGTCCTGTATCATGTCATTATGAAAATGTTATAGAGTTTAAATCATCACTGAACAGTTTAATCCAACGGCTACAGTTCTGTACCAGTGGATGTAATAAGTACCTTACTGTCAATTGTAAGTATGTCTAGCCATAGCAGTAATATACGTTGCTCATTCCCGAAATGAATTGAAAATCATATACTTAGTGAATAAAGTCATCCGACCGTTACAATACTGTGGTGATGGCTGTACGCAGTACTGTGTTGTCACGTGCTAATATTTGGAGGGAATGTGGATCTGGATTTCTCGCTCTAGAATTGCTTTGAGATATACATCATGCGTTAGCAGACCAATCCAACGGCAACAGTGATCTGCTGGAAGGTGTACTAAATGCCATAATGCCAATTGCAAGTATCACAAGCCATAACCGAGCTTTACATATGTTATTCTAGAACTATTTAGGAAATTTCGACGTCAATGAACAATGTAGTTCAGCGCCCACATTAGCGCAATAGTGGCTGTACTCAGTACTGTTCTGTCAATGGTCAGCGGCTCGATGAATAGTGGACCTGTACCTTGTCGTTCTGGAAAAGTTATAGGACTGCATTCATCGGTGAAAATTCGAATCTTATGGCTTCGGTGCTAGATTGGTAGATGTACGAAGTACCGTACTGTCATATGTAAATAACTCTAGCCATAACCCTACTGTACGCAGGTTACTCCATAATTCCTTTGGAATTTACATCATCACTGATCCACGTTATTCAGCCTTTACAATACTGTGATGGCGGCTATACTCAGTACTGTGTTGGCTATTGTTAATACCTCAAGGGAGATGGAACTGCACTTCTCTTTCCAGAATTGCTGTAGAGCATAAAACTTCAGTGACCAATTTAGTCCAACGGCAACATTGCTCTGTTGGTAGAAGTACTAGTTACCGTACTGTGAATTCTAAGCGTCGCTAACCATGAACGTAGTATAAAAATTTTATTTCAGAGATTCTTAGAAAATTACATCTGCAATGATCAAAGTAATCCAAAGTCTATATTACCGTGGTGATGCATATAATCTGTACCGTGTTCTCAATAGTTAATATCTCAAGGGTGTGTGGATCTGTATTTTGTGATTCTGGAATCGTTATGGAATTGATATCGTAAATGAACAGAGTAATCCAGCAGCTAGAGTGATATATTGGGGATTGTAACATGTACCGTACAGTAAATTGGAAACATCTAAGGCCATAACAGTAATATCCATTCATAACTCCTGATTTGAAGTGAAATTTAAATCATCGGTGAACAAATTATTCCAACGGCAACAACACTGTAATAACGGCTGTACGCAGTACAGTGCTGTCAATTTCTAATATCTCGACGGATAGTGGATCTGCATGTTATATTTCTAGAGTAGCTATAAAATACAAATCATCATTGGAAATAATTGCACAGCGACTGCAGTGCTCTGCTGGTGGATGTACTGATTGCCGTACTGTCAATTGTAAATATCACTAGTCATTACCACACTATACACTCGTTATTCTATAATGACTTCCGCATTTACATGTTCAGTGAACAAAGAGGTCCAACGTCTACATTTCTGCGATGATGGCTGCAATCTGTACTGTGTTGTCAATTGTTAATTTCTCGAGGGCGAGTGGTTCAGTATTTTGTCATTCTAGAATGGTAGAACTTAAATCATAGTTAAACGGATTAATCCAGCAGCTACAGTGTTACATTCGGGGATGAAATATGTACCGTGCAGTCAATTGTATATATTTCAAGGCAAATACGTTATATACATTGATTGTTAGAGAAATTCTTTGGAATTTACACCATCAGTGAGCAAAGTTGTCAAAAGGCTGCACTACTGTGATGATGTCTTTACTGAGGAGTGTGACGTCAATGGCTATCTTCTCGAGGGAACCTGGATATGCCTTTTGTCTTTCTAGGATATCTAATAAATGTAAATCATTCTTGAACGGATTAATAGAGCGGCTGCAGAGCCCTGCTGGTAGATGTACTGAATGCCGTACCGTCAATTGTACATATCAATAGCCATAACCGAACAATGCATAGGAAGTTCTAGAATTGCATTCGAAGTTACGTCATCTGTGAACAAAGCAGACCAAAGGACACATTACAGTTTTGATGCCTGTACAGGGTACTTTGTTGCCCACTGTTAATGTCCTGAGTTTCAGTGGATCTGTATTTTGTCATTCTAGAATTGTTGTAGAATCTAATCATCATGAACAGAATAATCCAACGGCTTCTCTGCGATACTGGTGAATGTAATACGTTCCGTACTAACAATTGAAAATATCTCGTGCCGTATCCATGATATACTTTGATCCTTCTAGAAATGCATTGGGACATTCATCATTAACTGTCATTGTTATAGAACCGCCACAATAATGTGATATTGGCTGTACTCAATACAGCGTTGTAATATGTCTATATCGCGAGGGATGATGGATCTGCGTACCTCGATCTAGAATTGCTGTGGAATACGCGTCATCAGTGAACGGATTATTATAACGGCAACAGTGATATGTTGGTAGACGTACTAAATGCCGTACAGAAAACTGCAAATATTATTATCCCCAACCGCACAATACATGGGTTATTATAGAGTCATCTTCGAATTTATATTGTCAGTGAACAATGTAGTTCAATGGCTACACGATTGTGATGGTGGGTGTACTCATCACTCTGTTATAAATTGAAAATGACTCGACGGTCAGTAGATCAGCATTTTGTCAATCTAGAACTGATATAGGAATTAAATCATCATTGAACAGAATATTCCAACGGCTACACTGATATACTGGTGGATGTAACACGTACCATACAAACAATTGGAAATATGTCAGGCGACAACCGTAAAGTACTTTGGTATCTCTAGAATTGCATTGGATATCTCACAATCAGTGAACATCGATATTGGACGGCCACAACGATGTGATCTTGGCTGTACTGAGTACTGCGTGGTAATATGTTTATGTCACGAGGCATGATGGATCTGCGTATCACGATCTAGAATTGCTGTGGAATACGTGCCATCAGTGAACAGATTATTGTAACGGCAACAGTGATATGTTGGTAAATGTACTAAATGCCGTACTGACAATTGCAAATATCATTATCCATAACCGCACAATATATTTGTTATTCTAGAGACACATTCGAATTTATATTGTCAGTGAACAAAGTAGTCCAGCGGTTACATGACTTTGATGGTGGGTGTGTCGAGTACTGTTCTGTCAATGATTAGTGGCTTTAGTAATAGTGGACCTGTTTCTGTCTTTCTAGAAATGTTATAGGATGCAAATCATCCTTGAACAGCTTAATCCAACGGCCCGATTGCAGTATTGGTGGATGCAATGTGTACCGCACTGGCAATTGGAAATAACACAAGCCATAACCTTAATATGTGTTGATTATTCCAGAATTGCTTTGGAAAGTACATTAACAGTGAACGTAGTCATCGAACGGCAACAATGCTGTGGTGATGGCCGCACTCAGTACTGTGTTGTCAATTGCCAATATCTCGAGGGACAATGGATCTGCGTATCTCGTTCCATAATTGCAGTGGAATATGCATCACCTGTGAACAGTTGCGTCGATTATTCCAGAATTTCTTCGGAACTTACGTCAACAGCGAAAGAAGTTGTTGAACGTCAACAATACTGTGATGATGGCCGTACGCGGTACAGTGTTGTTATTTGTTAATATCTCGAGGGATAATGGATCTGCATATCATGTTCTAGAATCGCTGTGGAAAATACATTGTCAGTGGACAGATTAATACAACGACAACTGTGATCCATTGGTAGACGTAATAAATGCCGTACACTCAATTGTAAATATCACCAGTCGTAATCGCACTTATTATGGGTTATTCTATAACCTCTTCCGAATTCATGTCGTCAGTGAAAGTAGTATCCAAACTGCTACACATCTGTGACGTTGACTGATCTCAGTACTGTGTTGTCAAACGTTAACATCTCGAGGAACAGTGGCTCTGTGTTTTGTCCTTCTAGAATTGCTATAGAATTTATATCATCACTGAATAGTTTAATACTACGGGTCCGGAGATATATTGGTGTATGTAACAAGTAACGTACCGTCAATTGAATATGGCTCAAACCATAACAGTAATATGCAATGATTTTTCCGGAGTTGCCTTGGTTATTTCATACTTATTGAAGAATGTTTTTCAACGACTACAGTACTGTCATTGCGTCTGTCTTCAGTGCTGTGTTGTCAAATGTTAGCTTTTCGAGTTACAGTGGGCCTCCATATAACATTCTGAAATTGCTGTACGATATACAACCTCAGTGACTAATTTAAGCCAACGGTAACAGTACTCAATTCGTAGATGTACTAATTACCGTTCTGTGAATGGCAAATATCGTTAGCCATAACCGTAATGTTCCAAGGTTACTCAAGAGTCATTTCAGAATATCCATCATCAGTGGACAAGGTTGTGCTACTTCTACATTAGCGAGATGATTGCTATACACAGTACTGTGATGTCAATTGTTAATATTTGGAGGGCCGGTGTACCTGTATTCCGTCATTCTAGAAAGGACATAAAACTTAAATCGTCATTGAACAGAAAAGTGCATCTGTTACAGTGCTACGTTGGTGGATGTAATAGGTACCGAAATGTCAGTTGGACATATATCAGTCCCTAAGCGTAATATGCAATGGTAATTCCAGATTTGTATTTGTTTCTTCATAATTAGTATAAAAGCAGTCCAACCTGCTACACTGCTGTGATGATGGCTGCGCTCAGTAATGTGTTGTCAATTGTTAATGTCCCGATGGATAGTGGATCTGCATTTCTAGATCTAGAACTGCCGTGGAATATACGTCATCAGTGAACAGATAAACCAAACCGCAGTTGTGCTCTGTTGGTAGATGTACTTAACGCCGCACTGCCAACTGTAGATATCCCTAGCCATAACCGCATCATACATAGGTTATTCTAGAATCACATTCGAAATTAAATTGCCAGTGACCAAAGTAGTCCAACGGCTACATTACTGTGATGGCAGCTGTACTCTGTACTGTGTCGACAATAGTCAATATACCGTTTGTCAGTCGATCTGTATTTTGTCACTCGAGAATTGTAATAGAATTTACATCATGGCTGAACAGTAAAATTTAATGGTTACCGTGCTATATTTGTGAATTTAGTAAGTACCGCAGTGACAATTGGAAATATCTAAAGCCATAACTGTAACATAAATTCGGTAATCCATAACTGCTCTTGAATTTAAGTCATCAGTGGACAAAATAGTCCAACCGCTGCAGTACTGTGGTGATGGCTGTACTCAGTGCTGCTTTGCAAGTCCTTGATTTCGCGACGGACAATGGACCTTTATTTATCATTGTAGAATTGCTATAAAACCCACATCAACTGGGTACAGGAAATTCCAGCAGCTACAGTCCCATAGTAGTGGATGTAATTAGCGTCGTACTGTCAAATGGGAATATCCCAAGCCGTAAGAGCAATATACATTGACTATTGCGGGATGGATTGGAATTTGCACCATCTGTGGACAAAGATGGCCAACGGCTACACTACTGTTATGATGGTTGAGTTCAGTACTTTACTGTCGATTGTTAACTTCTCGAGGGATAATGTACCTTCATATTTCATTCTACATGTGACGTAAGAATTGCATCTTCAGTGATTTACTTAATCCAAAGGCACCAGTGCCGTTTTAGTAGGTGTACTAATTACCGTACAGTCGGATGCAAGTGACAATAGCCATATCCGCAGAATGCGCTCGTTATTCCAGAATTACATTGGTACTTACATCGTCAGTGAACAGAGTAGACCTACGTCTAAGTTACTGCGAAAACGCTTGTAGTAGGCAATGTGTCCTCAATTGCTGGTACCTCGAGGGATAGTGGACCAGAATTTTGCGATTCTAGAGATGCTGCCGTAAATGCATTATCGTTGAACAGACTCATCCGACGGTTACAGTGATTAGTTGGTAGATGTACTGAGCATCGTATCTTCAACTGCAAATATCACTAGCCATAACCACAATATACATAGGTTATTCTCCAGTCGCTTTCGAATTTCATCATCAGTGTGCAAAGCATTCCAACGGCTACATTACTGCGATGATGGCTCTACACATTACCGAGTCGCCAGTCGGTAAATTCTGTAGGATATGTTGATTTGTATTTTGTAATTCTAGAAATGCTATGAAACCGAAATCATCATTGAACAGGTTGGTAGAGGGGCTGCAGTGATTTGCTGGTGGATGGACTATGTACAGCAACGTCTATTGCAATTATCTCCAGCCACAATCGTAGTATACATCGAATCTTCTGTTATAGCTTGGAACTGAAATTTTACGGGAAAAGGGTTACACAACCGCAACACTACTGTGATGATGGCCGTACTCAGTACGTTGTTGTGAACTGCTAATATCTCTAGGGATAATGCATCTGCCTTTGTCGGTCTAGAATTGGTATAGAAGCGAACACGTGAGTGATCCGATTAATACATGGGCAGCAGTGCTTTGCTGGTGTATTTCCTTATTACAGTACTCACAATTGCAAATACCTCTACCTGTAACCGAAACATACACCTATTACGCAATAGCTGCTTGGAACTGTCGCTATCAATGAGCAATGTTATTCAACAGTTAGACTATTCTGATGATGGCTGTACTGAGTGCGGTGTCGTCAACTGTTTATATTTCGGGTGAGGGGGGGGGGGGTGGCTCCGTATTTTGTCATTACTCTGTTGTTAAAGTATATAAATCGTCACTGAAAAGACTAATCCAATTGCTCCTGTGCTGTATTCGTGGACGTAATATGTAACGTACTGCCAATCGGAAATATCTCCAGCCATAAGAGTAATATACATTGATAATTCTATAATTGTTTGGAACTGACACTTTCAGTGAAGAAAGTTATTCAGCCGTTGCACTGAGGTGATGATGGCTGTACTCAGTACTGTGCCGTCAATTGTTAATATCTCGTGGGTATGTGGATCTGTATATTGCCATTCTAGAATTCATATTATATCGATATTTCCGTTGAACAGATTAATAGGGCACCCGGAGCGCTCTGGTGGTGGATGTAATGTGCAGCGTGCTGTCAGCTTGAAATATCTCTAGCCATAGCAGTAGCATACATTGATTGCCCTAGAATTGCTTTGGAACTGATATTATCAGTGCACATAGTTATTCAACTGCACATAGTTATGCAATTTGTAGTCAAATGTTAATATCTCCAGGGTTAATGGATCAGCATATCGCGTCCTAGAAATGCAGTAGGCTATACGTAATCAGTGAACAATATTATCCAACGGTAACAGTGCCACGTTGGTACATGTACTAATTACTGTAATGTGAAATGTAAACGTCACTAGCCACAACAGTGATATTCATATGTTATTCCAGAATTACATGGGAACTTACATCATCGGTGGACAAAGTATTCCAGCACCTAAGTTTCTGCTAGGAGGTAGTAATCAGTACTGTGTTGTGAAACGTGCATATCTCAGGTGATTGTGTACCTGTATTTTGTCATTCTGATATTGTTGTAGGAATTATATCGGCATTCAAAGGATTAATCCAACTCCAACATTGCTCTACTTGTAAATGTACGAAGTACCGTAATATCAATAGGAAGTTCCTCATGCCATATCCGTAATATAGATTTATTTTTCCAGAAATGCTATGGAGTTTATATCGTCAGTGAAGAGAGTATTCCAACGGCTACATTACTTTGATGATGGCTGTACTCAGCGCTACATTGACAATTGTTAATATAACGAGGGATGATGGAACCGTAATTTGTCATTCAAGAATGAGTATGGAAGGGAAATCATGAATGGACAGTTTAATACGGCAGCGGCTGTGCTTCTACGGTAGATGTACTAAATACAGCGCTTTCAGTTGGAAATACCTCTGACAGTAACCGTAGTATATATTGATAATTCTAGAATTGCTTTGGAGCCGATATTACCCGTGATAAACGGCATTGAACCGTAACGCTACCGTGACGTTGGCTCTACTGAGTACTGTGTTGCCAACTGCTAATATCTCTTGGGATAGAGGATCAGTCACCTGTGATTCCAGAATTGCTATGAAATCGATATCGTCATTGAACGGATTAATACAGCTGCTGCTGTGCACTGCTGGTTGATTTACTAAGTCAGTACCATCAGTTGTATATACCTCAAACCATAACCCCACTATGCATTCATTACTCAAGAGTCACTTTTGTATCTACATCAGCAGTGAACAAAGTAGGCCAACGGATACTGTACTGTGACGATGGCTGCTCCCAGTAATGTATTGTCAATTGTTAGTATCCCGAGGGAAAGTGGACCTGCATTTCTTGTTCTAGAGATGCTGTGGGGAATTCATCATCAGTGAACAGATTAATACAACGGCATCGGAGTTTTGTTGGAAGATGTACTGGATGCCGTAATGACAATTGCAAATAATACTAGTCATAGTCGCAATATACATAGGTTATGCTGCAGTCACTATTAATACATGAGCTCCGTAAGCACAAAGTGTTCATACTTTCCTTAATAGCATATGTTATTAGTATTATTTGGATGAGACTCTCACATATAGAACTCTCTATTTCGCCATTAAATTCTGCTTTATTAACACACTAGTACGACGCTACATCTTCTCTCTACTTCCATGCTTCGAGCCACAGGCAAGCAAGCGAGCATGCATGAGTGACGTAAAGCGCACCTCGCGGAAGTTTTTGCTACTTCTCTGGCTTAGCGGTCATTTCACACTGTACACACTCATTTACGTAGCGGCGGTCAAAGTTATACATATTTCAACACACATCCTTAATTTTGACTGTCTTAACTTTACTCTCTTATAAAGATTCCTAAAACGGTCATTTCTTCAATTTAACTAAATCTCGTAGCTTATCCAAATTTTTCGAACTTACTTCTTCCTAATGCTTTTGTCAAAATATCGGCTACGTTTTCTTCTGAATCGATCCTTGCAACGTCTATTTCTTGACGTTCATAGCATTCATGTACGAAATGATCATGTACTTCGTTATATTTCGTGTTTTTTGTTAGATTTCCATATTTCGATATTGCGATATCACCGAAATTATCTTCATTAGAATATATTGGCTTTTCAATCTCTGCATCAAAATCTTTTAGCTGTTACATTGAATATATGATCACGCATCCTGCTGCTGATAACGATACATATTCAGTAGCTGCGGATGATTTCGTTACACTGTCTTGTTCTCTAGGTTTCGAAAATATAAAATTTTCAAATGGTCTTATTATGTAACAAGTAGTTGGTTTTCTACCTGTTCTATATCCAGCCCAATCAGCATCTACAGAGCAATCCATTATCTCAGCAATTAAATTTCTTTGATATGTTAATTTTCTTTCTCGCGTTGGATCAAGATATTTCAAGTCCCATAAAGCATACTTAAGATGAGAATCATCCTAACAATTTTGGAATCGACGTAAATAATTTGCAGTATGACTAATGTCCATTGGTGTTCCACTAGCAGCATACAATAATGCACCAATGAGATATCTATATTTCATTTCAATTGAGGACGATTGTGAAGGTTCCAGGTTAAAATATTGCTCCATCGTTGTACTACATAATTTGCAGCTCTCAATCTTGCATCTTTATGATAAAGTCTGAATGTAATGCTTCTGGTCGAGCTTCATGGCAGCTTTCTTAAGATCGTAATCTATGTTCATTCTAAAATAAGTTTTCACGTCCCCTAAATCTTTCATTGCAAATATTTTTGAAAGCTTATCTTTGATTTCCTTAAGTATAACTTCGTTTCATGCACAAATTAGTAAGTCGTTTACAAACAAGATTAAACGTATTCGGTCATTCTTTTCCATTTCTATGTATAAACAATAATCACTCTCATTTCTACGAAATCCTAATTTTATAATATATTCGTCAAAGCATTCATACCAGGATCTAGGGCTTTCGCGTAATGCACACAATGCTTCTCTCAATTTGTATACTTTTCTACTCATATCATCATGACCTACTGGTTGCTTACCAAACACTTCAGGTTTTACATTTCCATTAAGGAATGCGGTTTCCACATCCATCTGTGTTATTGTTAACTAATAATTACAACGTTATGATAGTAACAATTTTATTGACTCTATTTTTGCCACTGGGGAATATAGCCCTTCCATTACCCCATCTTGTTGAAACAGTATACAATCAGCCCTGCTTTTTTTCGATCATCAGCCTTATTTGTAACAACCCATTTTATATATAAAATTTTCTCGTTTTCCGGCTTGTCTACCAGTTCCCAAGTTCCATTTTACCTAAGCTATTTATCTCGCGTTACATTGCCTCTTTCCATAAATCAAATTCATTCCCATATAACGCTACGTCATGGGTTCTTGGACTATCTCCACTTACGAAATTTACGTATATACAGCGTTTTAGAGACGTGTCCCGCAAGTTTTTTTGTTTGACGTAAGGATCTTCTCAGTTCTATCTCGACTTCGCTAAGATTCTCGTCTTCCTTTTTACTTTTGTTAAATACATTTTCATGTTCATTGTTTTTATCACGTATTCATGAACTTTTTCAGACTCAGTTCTTCCACCCACGTTCTCTATCCATTCACCATCATATTCATCTTCTCCATTAATCCTACTAATTTCTCATCTTCTATACTATCTACGTGTCTAACAACTATACCTTTATTATTAATCCACATTTTATAACTAGTATTTCCGTATTTCACCAATACACCAATATCAGCTTTTCTACCCCACTTGGGCATTCGTTTAATCTTTGGTACCCTTGTAAAAGCTTTACACACATACAATTTCAAATTTTCAATATTTGGCATCCTTTTGAACGGTATTTCGATAGGAGCTCTCGTTTCACGGTATATGTTTTAACGCTCGTTCCCAGGTTCGCAGCATCTTTTACTACTTGAAACCAGTATCTAATATTTATTTTCGAATCTGAGAGTTAGCATCTAGCAGAATTCATTATAGCCATACTGTAACTCTCCGCTGTTCCGTTCACCTCACGAACATAAGGTGGACAAGGCCAAAGGAGAATTCCCCTTTGACGAATTAATTTACGCATTTCATTATTAATGTATTCCTTTCCATTGCCACACATTAATCTCTTTACACTTGAGGTAGTTAAGGTTTCTTCCTTATTTATATACTCTATAAAGCAATTATACACTTCGTTCTTTCACTTCAATGCATAAATTACAGTACATTTACTAAAATCGTCAATGAAAGTTAAGAAGTACTTTGATCCATCATATCCGGCTGCATGATGAGGCGCTTTTAAATCTGTGTGTACTAACTCAAGAATCTTACATGATTTACACCTATTGCTTCCAAGTGGCAAATTGTGTACTTTGCTGTGATTGCACATCCCACGCTTAAGAAAAATGGGCTCCAAATTTTCTGCAATTCCTCCAACGAATCATTCTGACACATCAATAAATAACTGGAATTTACATGACCTAAGTTTCGGCGTAACTTCCCTTTCTGCGTCACCTTTTCAATGCTCTTAGCATAAGTCTGATATCTTTCAATAGAGCTACTGATTTTGTACAAACCATATTCCTTATGATAAATTCCAATTAATTTACCGTACCTATCATAGATTTTTGACCTATTATCTATCGATGCGTTTTCATTCTCTTCTGTAGTTCTCGCATAACAAAGTAAATGTTTAACCGTTTCTCTTACACAAAATACATTGGATACAGTTACGTTAATTTTCTGCCTATAAACTTCAAGAGGAGTAACAATTTTTCCTACTTTTGTCCCTTTTAGTATTCGGCCACCCCAATTTCAACACATATTGCCTTTTAGTGTATCATCTTCAGAAAAGTAAGAATCATATTTCTCAACATAATCCGAACGTCCACTATTCAATACCTAATCCATTTTTCATGTCTCACAGCTACACGCATTCTTATCACTCAATCATTCATTCTCACTCCCTCCTGGTTGAACTTGAGTCAGAAAGTGTCCAGTTCCTTGAACGTAGTTTCTGTTATTGTATCAGGTCCTCGCATCGTGTTGTCCCATTCCATAACGGTACGACTGCCAACCCCCGCCGCGACCTCTCTGGTTCCTACTACGTCCACGTTGACCGCAACCTCGACCTCATCGGCGCCGAAATTCTTGATTAGCAGATTGCTGTTGCCAGGGTTGTCTCTCACCTACTTGCCAGCGACCGCCACGAATGCTACTTGGTCTACCCGTATTCTGACAATTTCGTGCTATATGTCCACCTTTCCCACATTTGCGGCACTTCATTGATTTCTTTTCGTCCTTAAATACACTTGAAACTTTTCTGCCATTATCTGATAGCCCTTGGGCCTCCCAAATTGAAATTTTGGTCCCCGAAGGCTCACAAGCGCGTTCCTTTGCATTCATCGTGTCTATCAAATCACAAACGTAGCACAGTGATTCTGGTAGTGTCCTTAACATGTAGTGTAGGTTTCCACTCTCATCAACTTCAGCCCATACGCTCTTCAACTCATAAACGGTTTTCCCAAAATTCATAAAGAATGGACTAGAGTCGTCGTAATCTGTCAATTTCATACTATCCAATATATTTCTGATACATATCTGTAGTGAAATAGTCATCTGTAAATGCATTTCATCAAATTTAACCAAGATTTCTTTCGCCGTATTCAATTCACTCACAAACTCCAGTTGCTTATTCGTTATGCTACAGTCATATAACTCATGACACTTAGATTCAAATTATTCCAGTCAGTTTCATTTTCAGCTGTTTACCTTATACGTGTCGCCGGTTCGTAGCACATATTCCATTTCAGAGACCGTGAAATTCCGTTCTCCCATATTACATAAACACTCCCGTCAAAAATTGGAACCTTTGCAGCATCGTCTCCCGACGTTTTCCTGTTTATTTTTATTTACTAACCTTTTTTTTATTATTCCTATTTTCCTTTTCTTTCAGTAGCTTTATGTCTATATTTATATTCAGTCTGTACTCTTCCTAAATATCGTTCACTGTATATCACTCGCTATCTTACACGGCGTCATAACCGCTTTCACCGAGCACGCGTTTGAAACGACGGACTGCAGCCATGTTAACAAATGAGGTTCGCAAACACAAAATATTCATTCTTCCTTTAATATCATTTACTATTACTATTACTAGGATGAGATCCTTTCATTTACAATATTCGGTGTCACCAATAACATCTGATATATTAGCACCTTAGTACGACGCTACGTCTTCTCTCTGCTTCCACGATACCAGACACAGGGAAGAATAAGTGACGTAAAGCGCGCCTCGCAGAAGCTTTTCCTACTACTCAAACCTAGCAGGCATCTCACACTATACACACTGATTAACGTAGCAGTGGTCAAAATTATACATAATTCAACAGTCACTCTCGAATTTTTTCATGAGTGAGCAAAGTATTACAACGGCTACAGTACTGTGACTATGGCTGTAGTCATTACCATCCTGTGAATTGCGAATGCCTTGAGGTATAAAGTATCCGCACTACGTCATTCTAAAATATCTATGTGATCGAAGTTATCACTGAGCAGATTAATACAGCGGCTCCAGCCTACTGCCGGCTGATGTACTGTGTACCGTGCAGTCAGTTTGAAATACCTCAAACCATAACCGCACAATACATTGATGATTCTAGAAATGCTTTCAAACTGATATTATCAGTGAAAAATGTTGTACGAACTCTACCATATCGTGAAAATGGCTGGACACTGTACTGAGTTGTCAATTCATAATATCTCCAGGGCCGACGGATCTGCATTTCTTGTACTAGAAATGACGTAGGATATACATAATCAGTGTACAGAATAATCCAGCGGCAACTGTGCACTGTTTTTAGATGCAATACATACCGTACCTCAACTGTAAGTATCACTAGCACTTGCCGCACTATACATAGGTTATTCTAGAATCAGCTTCGAATGTACATCACCAGTGAACACGGTAGACGAACGGTTACATTACAGTCATGATGGATGTATTCTCCTCCGTGTTATAACTTGCTGATTTCTCGTGGGATAACAGATCTGTTCTTTATCATTCAAGAATTGCTATTGAATACAAATCGTCACTGAACAGATTAATTCGGCGGCATCGGTACTCTATGTGTAGGCGCACGATGTACTGTACAGCCAACGGTAAATACTTCTAGCCATAACCGTAGCTTACATTCATTATTCTAGGTTCGCTTTCGAACAGTCATTTGCAGCGGACAAAGTAACACAACAGTTACAATGTTTTGGTAATGTCCGTACTAAGTACTCTGTCTTCAATAGCAAACATTTCGTTGTATAATGGATCTGCATTTGCGGTTCTAGAATTGCTGCGGAATATTCATCATCAGTAAGCCGATTAATCTGAAGGTAACATCCCTATGATTGTAGATGTAAATATTGCAGCACCGTTGATTATAACCATGAGCAGACATATCCGTAGTATACATAGGTTATTCCAGAAACACCTATGCATTTACGTTATATGTGAGAAGTGCAGTGCAGCGTCTAGATTCCAGTGATTATATCTGCTATCAGTGCTGTGTTTTCAATTGGTGATCTATCGAGGGAGAGTGTTCCTGCGTTTTGGCATTCTTCCATTGCTATAGAATTTATATCATCATTGAACAGAGTATTCCAACAGCAACTGTGCTCTGTAGGTAGATGTACGCGGTATCGTAACTTGAATTGGAAGCACCTCAAGACATAACCGTAACTTACATTTATTATTCTAGAATTGCTTTCGAATTTACATCATCAGTGTACGAAGTAGTCAAACGGCTACATTTCTGTGATGATGGATGTCCTCATTACTGTGTCGTCAATTGTTAATGTCTCTGATCTCTGTGGATATGTATTTTGTCATTCTAGTAATGTTATTGTATTTAAATCATCATTGGACATATTAGTCCAGCGGCTACAGCGCTATACCTGTGGATGTACTAAGTATCGCGCTGCCAGTAGGAAATATCTTTAGCCATGACAATACCATGCAGTGATTATTCTAGAATTGCTTTGGAATGGATATTATCAGTGAAAAATGTCATACATACGTCAGAATTCTATGATGATGGCTGTACTAAGAACCGCGTTGTCAGTAGTAAATGTCTCGACGGATAACGGATCTGCATACATGGTTTTAGTAATGCCGTGTAAAATACATCATCTGTGAACAGATTGGTCCAACGGCAACAATGATCTTTTGGAAGTTGTAAATCATGACCAACATTCAATTGTAAATATCACTTGCAATGCAGTACTGTAAATAGGGTATTCTTTAATTTCTTTGTACTTTACATGAACAGTGAACAAAGTAGTCCAACCGCTACGTAACTGTGATGAAGGCTGTACTAAGTGCCGTGTTTTCAATTGTAAATGTCTCGAGGGCTAGTGGATCTGTATTTTGTCAGTCTAGAAAGGTTACATAACTTTCTATCACCATTGTGCTGATTAATCCATCGGCTACTGTGCTATATCTGCGGATGTAGTGAGTTACGTACTGACAATTTAAAATATCAGAGGACATATACGTACTATGCACTGATAATTCTAGAATTGCTGTGCAATTTATATCATCACTGATCAAACAAATCCAACGGCTGCAGTACCGTGATGATGGGTGCACTCTGCTCTCTGTTGTCAATTGCTATTGCCTCGAGGGATAATGGACCTCTACCCTGTCGCTGTGGGATTGCAATGTAATACAAATCACCATTGAACAGATTGCTCCAACGGATACAATGCTCTGTTGCTAGTACTACTGATTACCGTACTGTCAATTTTCAATACCACAAGCCTCAGCCGTTCTGTACATAGGGTATTCTGGAAATACAATGGAATCTTCATTATCAGCGAAAGAGATAGTCCTATATCTGCATCACTGTAACGATGACTGCGCTATGTACTGTGTTGTCAATTGTTAATATCTCCAGGGAGATTGGATATGTATTTTGTCATTCTAGAAATGCTATAGAATTTAAATCATCATTCAACTGATTACTCCAACTTCTGCGGTGCTTTGTTTTTGTATGTGGTAAGTACCGTACTGTAAGTTGAAGATATCCTTAGCCATAACAGTACTATATACCGATTATACCTCAATGGCATTGGAACTTACATTATCAGTGAGCAAGCGATCCAACGTCTACATCACTATGGTGATGGCTACACTCATTTCAGTGTCGCCAATTGCTAACTTGACGTTCTAGAATTGCCATAGATACAAAATAATCAGAGAAGAGGTTTGTCGAATGGCATCAGCGCACTGTTGGTAGATGTAATGAGAACTGCACTCTCAATTGTACATGTTACTATATATAACCATACTGTGCGTAGGTTATTCTGGAACTTCTTTTGGAGTATACGTCTTCAGTGAACTATGTAGTCAACGGCTACGTTACTAGGATGATGCCTGTACTTGGTACTGTGTTGTGAATTGTTAATAGCATTAACATTAACGCAGCCTTGCAAGGGTAATATGTGTAAAGTACGGTTACGTCTAGAGATACTTGCAACCGACAGTACAGTGACTAGGACAACCATAATCACAGCACTGTAGATGTTATAATTCTTTAATCAGCGATGTTAACGCCGAAGCGATTCCAGAATGGGATACACAGATCCATCTTCCCTCGACAAATTAATAATTGACAACACAGTACTGAGTAAAACTTTACTCACGGTAATATAGCCGTTGGATTACTTTGTTCACTGAAGACGCATATTCCAATGGAATTCAGGAATAATTAATGTATAGCACGGTTAATGCTAGGGATATGTTCAATTTAGGGCACTGTACATAATACATCCACTAGCAGAGCAATGTGCACGTTGGATTAATCAGTTCATTGATGAAAGGAGTTATATGGCAATTCTAGAATGGCACAAGGCGGATTCATTATCGCTCGTGATAATAACTATTGGCAATACAGTACAGAGTACAACATAGGATTCCGCCTCAAAAGTGTAGACGTTGTATTAATTTATTTACAGATGGGTTATATTCCATAGGATTTCTGCTATATTCAATGCATGTTTCGGTTATACTTACAGATACTTGCCTCTCATCGTACCGTGCATAATACGTCCTCCCGAAGATCACAGTAGCCGTCGAGCTCATCAGTTCGGGGGTAGCTTAAATTCTATAGCTATTCTACATTGGATGAAAGTATAAGCCAGTTGTATTCCGAGACATTAACCATATACATTAAGGTTTTGGTTGTAGACATCAAAGCAGAACGGTAGCCACTGCACCAACATACTCTAAGATAATATAAGTGATATTGCTATTGTAGAATTATCACGGAACAGATGAATTATATAGGAGAAGATTGATAATCGGAAATACAACACTAAGTATAGCTATTTAAACAGGCAGTCCCACGCCAGTATCCATTGGATTATTCTGCCCAATGGTCGTATTTCTCCTACACCAATTCTAGAGTTGTTATGGGATAGAGGAATTACCACAAGAAATATTGACAGTTGGCGATAGCAACCTAAACAGTCCTACATCCATTGGATTAATCTATTGGCTGATCTCCTACGTTTGGCAGCAATCCCATGAAGATCAATGGGACACGTCAAGCATCGCTAGATATTTGGTCAAATGACACTAAAGTCCAGCGTTTAGCCTTCTACACATTATAGTGGCCATTGGATTAGTCCATTCATTAATCATATAATTGCTACACCTGTACTGGGACGCCCAATGGACGGATCAATTAACAATAGAGATATTGACAATTGAAAATAAACTGCTGAAAAGGGCCATGATTACATTTCTACAGCCATTGTATGACCCAAACCTTTGGTCGTGTATTTTAAACTGTTATTCTTGAAGAATCCTTGGATATATAAATCATCGCATGTTATAGTGCCAATTGACAGCGCAGCACCGAGTAAAGCCATCAATACATTTCGACAGCCATCGTATGAACCTATTCTGTGATCATCCGTAGTGAACCTTGATTCAAGGATGACCAATGGATAGAGAAATTATCGGTAGTATCACTGAAAGTTGGCAGTACACAACTGAGCGATGCCATCTACACTATACTGTAGTCATTGGATTAATCACTTTGCTAAGGAACCAAATAATTCAACAATAGTAGAATGAGCAATAGATAGAGCAATGGAATCGATAGACATAGGCCTATGTCGATGAACCACTGAGGATATCAATCAATTGGTCAATATATCCGTTTGATTAATCTGACCACTGACGAACCAAGTTATATAGTAACTCTAGAATGACAAAAGAAACATCCATTATTGCTCGAGATATTAACTAGTGACATAAGAGTACAGAGCACATCAATCATGACAGTACTCCGGCAGTTGCACTAATTTGTCCACTGATGGTTCAAGTTCCATAGTAATTCCAGGCTGACCTACTTGTAGAACATGCCTCGATAGAGGTATTGAAAACGAACTATACAGTACTGACTGTAGGCATCTACTCAGTAAAATAGCCGCTGAAGTAATCCGTTCGCTGATCATCTAATTCCATAAGCAATTGCCGAATGTTCTGTGGGCAGAGCAATTATATCGGCAGAAATAGCCATACGTCAGTACAGAACTGAGTGTAGCCATCGACAGGGCACTGTGGCCCATTGATCAACCAGGTAACTGAGGCCTCGAATCCCATAGTACTTCCAGAATGACAAAAGACATGCCCATTGCCGCTCGAGATATTAAAAACTTAAAGAAAATTCCTGAGTAGTGCCATCACCGACTTTCTGTAGCCGCTGGATTTATTCGACCACTGGTGATTTAATTCCACAGCAATCCAAGCATAATCAATGTAAAGATCAGTTACGGCTAAAGGCAATTACAATTGGCAGTACGGTGTTTAATTCCTCCACCATTAGGGCACTGCAGCCATTGGAATAGTCAGACCACTGATGACGTAAACTCTATAGCAAATCTGGAATGATCCATGCGTATATCAAATATCGGTTGAGCTATTTCCCAATGCCAGCACAGCACAGTTTGTGGCGATATTCGCAATAGTATAGCCGGTTAAATAATATGTTCGATGATCGTGTCAGTTCTTCAGCAACTGAATAATGATGAATGGACTGGGCAATTGTCGCTGGCGACATCGACATATGTCAATACGCTACTGAGTATAGCCATCGATAGGTCCTTGCTGTCCCTTGATCAATGAGTTCACTGGCGATATAATTGTATAGCAATTCTGGAACGACAAAAGATATATCGACTGCCGCTCGAGACATAAACAGTTGACAACACAACACTGAGTACAGCCATCATCTCATTATTGCAGTCGTTTGATTAATTAGTCCCCTGATGATTTAGAATTTGCGAAATTTAGATGATGATAAATGGATATATCAATTATAGTTCGTGTTGTTAGCAATTGACATTACGGAGCTGCGTGAAATCAACTACGCGATACTGCAGCCATTAATGTAATGCGTTCCCTGACCAAATAAGTTCCTCAGGAATCGTATGGCGATCAGTGGATAGAGAAATTGTCGCTCGTGAAATTGACATTCATTAATAAATTATTGAGAATGGCCGACAACAGGGTGCTGTAGACAATGCATCAATCGCTCCGCCGGTCATATAAGTTCTTCAGCAATTGCAGGATGATCAGTGGATAGATCGCTTATCGGTAGTGACACCAAAAAATAACAATACAGTAATGAGTGTAACCATCTACATGACACCTTAGGCATTGAATTAATCTGTACGCTGATGCTCAAAGTGCTTCAGCAATTTTATAGTGATAAATGGATAGAGCAATTTTCGTTGGAGACATTGATATATGTCAATACAGTACGGAGTATAGCCATCAACAGTGCATTGTACCCATATGACTACTCTGTTCACTGGTGACATTAATTCCGCGGCAATTCTAGCTTCATGAATGTATGCATGTGTTATGGCTGGTGATATACACATTTCACAGCATGCTTCTGTCTGCATCCAGCAACAGAGTACTGTAGCCGTTGGAATAGTCTGTTCACTGAAAACTTAAGCGCTATAGCAATTCTAGAGCGATGAACAGCTGGGTGCACTGGTGCTCGTGGCATAATCGAGCGACAAAGCAGTTCAGAGCGCAACCATCATCACAGTACTGTGGCAGACGATTAATTTGTTCTCTGATGTCATAAATCCCGCAGCAATGCTAGAATAATCAATGTATAGAGCAGTTGACGTTATAGACATTGACATATGTCAATATAGTAGGAAGTATGGAAATCAAGGGAACACTCTTGACGTTCAATAACATGTTCACTGATGATTAAACTCTATAACAAACTCAGGATGGCAGAAGACAGATACATTATCGTTCGAGACGTTAACAACTGACAACGCAGTACAGAGTATTGCCATCATCACAGTACGGAGCCCTTAGATTAATCTGTTGAATGATAATTTGATCTCCATAGCAACTCTAAGTTAATAAACGAGTAGATCATACATCGGTAGTTATATTAGAAAATG
This sequence comes from Eufriesea mexicana, assembly GCF_001483705.2. Classification (NCBI taxonomy): domain Eukaryota; kingdom Metazoa; phylum Arthropoda; class Insecta; order Hymenoptera; family Apidae; genus Eufriesea; species Eufriesea mexicana. The sequence continues at coordinate 114,073 of NW_016907965.1, read as the reverse complement.
GCAATACTGTACCGAGTGTAGCCATCTAAACAATAATATATCCATTGAAATAATCTGTTAGTTGATCACCAAAGTTCTTTTGCAATTGTAGAATGATCACCGGACAGTGCAAATTTTGTTGCAGACAATGACATATGTCAATAGAGTGCTGAATATACCCATTAACAAGGCACTGTAACGGCTGCAATGACCTGCGTAATCGGCGGTCAAAATTCTATAGCAATTCTGGAGTCGCTGAAAGTAAATTCATTGAGGCACGAGGTGCTCACACGTAACAAGGCAGTAGCAAATTCAACCACCATCACAGTATTGTAGCCGTTCGATTAATTTGCTTACAGATGATTTATGACCGACAGCAGATCTAGCATAATCAATGTATAACTCAGCTATGACTAGTGATATCTACAATTGACAGTACGGAGCATAGTAGGTCCACCAGCAGAACACTGTAGCTGCTGGATAAACCTCCAAAACGAAGATTATGATTCTATAGCATTTAAATAATGATAAAGAACTTATCCATTATCGCACGGCATATGAAGAATCGAAATGCAGTACTGATTACAACCATCATCACAGTACTGCAACCGTTGAAATAATTTGTTCACTGAAAATTTTGAATTCCACAACACATCCATAATCAATGCATAGATCAGACGCAGCAAGTGATACTTAGAATTGGCAGTACCGTGCCCAGTACATTCACAGACAGAGCACTGTTACCTATGGAAGAGCCTCCACAATTATAATTTAAATCCTATTGCAGTTCTAGAATGACAAAAACAGGTACATCGCCTCACGAGGCAATAACTATTGACATGACAGTACTGTGTACAACGATCATCACCGTACAGTAGCCATTGAATTAATCTGTTCACTCGTGATTTCATTTCCATAGCAATTATAGCAGACTCAATGCACAGATCAAATATGTCTAGCGATATTTATACAGGACATAACTGTACTTAGTACGTTCACCAGCAGGGCACAGTTGCCGTTGGATTAACCGGTCCACTGATGATTTATACTCTACAGCATTTCTAGTGTGACAAGAGGCGGATACAATACGGGCCGTGTCACAGACATTCGACAAGAACAGCTGAATATAGCCATCATCACAGTACTGTTGCCGTTGGATTAGTTTGTTCACTGATGTTATAAATTTCACTGATGATTTGTATTATATGGCAGTTCCAGGTTGTTCAAGGTGTAAACCTGTTCTATCAGGAGACAATAACAACAGATAGGACATTTCTGACTAAAGCTATCGACTCAGTACCGAAGCCACGGTTTCAATCTATTCTTACCTTATCTAATTTATATTGCTATGCTGGTATGGTCAATTGTCGCTAAGGATACTTAGAATTGAATATACAGAATTGAGACTTGAAGTTTAACAGTACCACGTCCATTGGTTTAACCTATGCGCAGATAATCTAAATTCTATATAAATTTCAGAATGACTAATTTATGTATGTGTTACCACTGGAGATATTGACAGATGTCAGTACAGCACAAAGTGCATTCATAAACGCATAGCTCCAGCAGTTGGATGAATATGTTCACTGAGTATTTAAGTTCCGCTTCTTCTCCGGAATGACGAACGAAGGATCAATTACCGCCCGAAACAATAAGCACTGAGAGCACAGTACAGGGTACAACAGCTAACTCTCTCCTGCAACCGATATATTGATGTGCTTAGCGATGATCTAAATTCTGTAGCATCTACAAAATGAGAAGGGTTAGATCAATCTACGATCGAGATGTTAACAGCTGACAAGAGGGCAGTAAGTACAGCCATCATCACAGTACTGCAGCCGTTGGAGTTATTTGTGTACTAATGATTTACCTTAAGTAGCAGCTGCAGAATAATCTTTGCATATATCAATTATGGCTAGAGATATCTACAATTGACAGTGCGGTAATTAGTGTATCCACCAACAGAGCAGTCTAGCTGTCAGATTAACCTGTTCACTGATGATAATAATTCTACAGCAGCTCAAGAACGATCAAAGTAAGAATCAGTTAAATCTAAAGGTATTAACAGTTGCAAATGCAATTGAGTACCATTGAGCACCATTGAGTATAGCAATCAACAAAGTAAAATTTTCATTCATCGCTCAATTATTCCAGGAGGACGTAAATGAGCTGCGAACAGATTATTTCCAGTGGCCATGTTATTGTGTAGACTTCTGTACCCAGTACTCTTTCGTCAATTGTTACCTGGTCGGGCGTTAGTGGATCTGTCTCTGGACATTCTGTAATTGCTACGGAATTTATATCATCAGCCAATAGATTTGCCCTCTTGCTATGTCACTGTGTGGACGGCTACACTCTGTACTCTATTGTATCTTATCAGTATTTCTAGGGACACTTTGTTCACCCGTTTGACATTCCGGAAGTTCAGTGTGCCATAGGTAATAAGTGATTAGTCTAATGCAATGGATATAGAACTGTGTAGACAACAACACCATGTAATGCATTATCTGTTGCCGAAATCTGAAGCGATAATTGATCTTTACATTAATAACCATAGAATTGCTATAAAATAGGAACCACCAGTAAATAGGTTAATCCAACGCCTGTAGTACCACGTTGATGCCTGTACGCAGTACTGGATGATCAAGCATTATTATCTCTACCCATATTACATACATTTACAAGCTACACCTTGCTGCTATGTAGTGCTGCTTGTCAGTGGTTCGATTAGCGCTGTGGCTATAGAAAAGTATACATAGCGGCCATAACTAATGCATTGTAAATTGTTAATACCTTGAGCGCCAATTGATGTGTCGTTTTTCATTTTGGGACTACGATACAATATGAATCATCAGTGAATGGATTATTCCAATGGCTACATTTCTGCATTGGTTGTTATACTCCTTACCCTGTTGTCGGTGGGAAATATCTCTGGCGAAAATTGATCTATCCGTTGACAATCCTAGAACGTCTGTACAAATAAAGTTGTCTGTGAATAGAAGTATCCAATGGATGTAGCACGATGTAGACGACTATGCTCAGTACTGCGTTATCAATTGTACACGCATGAAGCGATAATTGATGTATGGATTGGTCATTAGAGGATTGCTATGCAGCCTGAATGATCAGCGAACAGATTAATGCCATTTACCTATGCCTTCAGCGACAATTTATCTTTACAGTGATAATCATTGAATTGCTTCATATATAAGACGATCAGCATAAGTATTGCACCAATGCCTGTAGTGCCGCGTTGATTGCTATACTCATTAAATTATTGTCAGTTGTTCGCATCTCTGGCAATAATTTGTATGTCCATTGATCACTACTGAATTGCTTCATAATATAAGAGGTCGGTCTATAGAATAAACCAATTTTTACAGAATTGCCTATATTCCTATACTCATTACATTATAGTTAGACTTTAATATCTCTTGCAGTAACCCATTTGTCAATTGCTCATTTTGGAATTGCTATAGAAATTGCATGATCAGTGAATTGCTTAACGCATTGGATATTATACTGTGAAGAAACACATGGGTCTCTGTAGATGGCTATACTGGTCATTGTATTGTCATTTCATAATATCTTTGGTGGCAATCAATATTCTTATTGATCATTCTAGAATTGTTACAGAAAGTGGATGTCCAGTTTATAGATAAATAAAGGTACTATAGATCTGTTTAGGTGTATATACTCAGTTCTGCATTTCTATAAAACCTAAGTCATCACTGAATAGATTAATACAGCGGTTTCAGTGTTATATTGATGTATGCAGTAAGTTCCGTACCATCAGTTGGAAATGCCTCTAGCCATGAAAGTACCCTACACTGATTACTCCAGAACTGCGTAGGAATTTACATTACCAGTGAACAAAGTCTTCCAACGGCTGCTGTACTGTTATAACGGCTACATTACTCTGAAGTTGGGTATACTCAGTACTGTGTTGTAAATTGCTAATACGTCGGGTTCTGTGGATCTGTATTCTGTTATTCTAGAGTTGCTACAGCACGGAAATTATTATTGAACGTAATATACCAACGGCTAGAGAGCTACATTGGTAGATGAAGCAAGTACCGTACTTTGAGTAAAAAATATCTCAAGCCGTAACAGTAATATGCAATGATAATTGAAGAATAGTTTTCTAATTTACACCAACAGTGGACAAAGCTGTCCTAAAGCTACATTATTCTGATGATGGCTGTCTTCATGGCTGTGTCGTCAATTGCTAATTTCTCAAGGGATAATGGACCTGCATTTCTAGTTCCAGGATTGCTGTAGAATGTGCATCATAAATGAACATATTAATCCAACGGCAATGGTGCTGAGTTGGTAGATGTACTGAGCATCGTATTTTCAATTGTAAATGTCCCGAGCCATAACCGTACTATACAAAGGTTATTCTAGAGTTACTTAAGAATTACCATAATCACTGAACACAGTTATCCGTTGTCTAAATTGCACTGGTGATGGCTGTTGTCAGTACAATGTTGTCAATTTTTAATATCTCGTAAATGCTGGACTTGTATTTGGTGATTCTAGATTTGTTGTAGAATTTAAACCGTCATATACAGTTTACTCCAACGGCTACATTGATATAATGGAGGATGCAATTTGTTCCGTACAGTCAATTGGAAATGTCTCAAGACATAACCGTAATATACGTTGATATTTCTAGAATTGCACAGGAACTAACATCATCATTGTACAAAGTAGTCTATCGTTTACATTTCTCTGATGACCGCTGTAGTCATATCGGTGTTGTAAACTCTTAATATATCTTCGGATTGTGGACCTGCATGTCATCAATCTTGAAGTGCCATATTACCTATGCCATCACCGAACAATTTAATCCAACGGCGACAGAGCTGTATTGGTGGATGTACTAAGTGCACTGCTGTCAATTGGAAAAGTTGCAAGCCGTAACCGTAACATACAATGTTTATTACAGAGTGGCTCTTCTACTTATACAATAAACGAAGCAGTACAGTGGCTGCATTACTGTCATGATGGCTGTACTCAGTGCTGTGTTGGCCATTGCTCAATTCTAGAGGGATAATGGTGCATCATTTTGTACTCTACAGTTGCTACAGTATATGTATCTGCAATGACCAAATTATTCCGACGGCTACAGTACTGCAATGGTGGATGTACTTGCTACGGTACTGTGAACTATAAACGTCATTCGCTACAACAATAGTATACTTATTTTGTTATAGAGTTACATAGGAATTTATACCGTCGGTGACTATAGTAGCACATCGGCAACACTATTGTGGTGATGGGTGTACTATGTATCTCGTTGTCAATTGATAATATCTCGTTGGATAATGGATATGTCTTTTGCCATTCTAGGATAGCCATATAACCTTAACCATCATTGTACAGATAAACACAGCGACTGCAGTCCTCTGCTGGTGAATGTACACAGTAGCGTGCCGTCATGTTGCATTTTCTATAGCCATTAACCCACTGTACATTCATTATCCTAGAATTCCTTTGGAACTATCACTATCAGTGAACCATGACATTCATCTGTTACATTTCCGTGGTGGTGGCTGTACTCAGTGCTGTGTTGTCAATTGTTAGTATCTCGAGGGAAAATGGATACGCATTTCTCGTTCCAGGATTGCCGTGGAGTACACAACTTGAGTGACAAACTTTAGCCATCGCCAACGGTCCTGTGTTGGTAGATATACTGACTACCGTACTGTGATCTCTAAACAACACTAGCCACAACCATAGTACACATATTTTATTCCAAGGTTACTTAGGTATTTACGACATCAGTGAACATGGCATTCCCACGAATACGTTACAGTAATGACGGATGCAGTTAGTATTGAGTTTTCAATTGCTAACACCTCGAGGGTCAATAGATATGTATTATGTCACTCTAGAATTGTTATTCTACATAAATCATCATTGAGCAGATTAATCTAACGACCACAGTGATACGTTGTTGGTTGTAATAAGCACCGTACGTTCAATTTTAAGTGTTTCAAGTCTTAACCGTAATAAACATTGACTGTTCCAGAAATGCTTTCGAATTTACATCGTCATTGAACAAAGCATTCCAACGGCTACACAACATTGGTGATGGAGGTATACAGTACTGTGTTGTCAATTGTTAATTTCTCGTCGTATTGGCTGTACAACGCACCATACTGCCAATTGTAAATGTCGCTAGCCATATCAAATTTATGCATTGATTATTCTTTAAATCTGCGGAGTTAAAGTCATCAGTGCACAAATTAGAACAACCTCTAGAGTACGCTGATGTTGGCGGTACTCAGCAATGTTTTATCACATGTTAACGTACCTGGCGACTGTGGATCTGCCTTTTGTCATCCTAGAATTGCTATAGAACATAAATCTTCAGTGAACAGATTAGTCAAACGGCTACTGTACTCCGCTCGTGGGTATAAACAGGACTGTATTGACATATGTCAAATTCGCCAGCGACAGTTGCTCTGTCAATCGATCATTTCTCAATTGCTGAAGAAATTACATGATCCGCAGAGATAGACATTCACTGCATATAGTATTGAATTGATGAGTTCTCTCAGTACCGTATTGCCATTTTCCAATAACCATACCGATATTTGACCTATGCATAGCTTGTTCTAGACATACTGTCCAATTTAAATCATTAATGGACAAATTAATACAACTGCACGAATGCCCGGTTGATGGATGTACTCAGTGCTGTATTTACATGTGTCAATGTCGCCAGTGACGATTTCAATATCCGGGAATATTCAACAACTGCAGGAGGGCTAAGATGATTAGCGATAGGTCTGATTGAATGTCAATTGTATTGTTCAGGCGGCAACATTCATTACGCTACTGTTACTTGTCAATATCGCTACACATATATGATCAATCCGTCGACTATTCTAGAATGCCTGCAGATACTAAATCAACAACAAACTCATTAGTCAGACGGAGGCTGTGTTCTCTTGGTGGAAGTAACGTGTACCGTGCGGCATATTGTAAATATCTCTGGCCGTATTTGTTCTATAGACTGATTATCTGGAATTGCTACTAAATTTAATTGACCTGAGGGCAAATTATAACGACGGCAACAGTACAGGTATGATGGTTGTACTCATTACGGTCTTGTCAGTTTATAATACCAGGAGCGATAAAGGATCTGTCCCTAGTCATGCTAGAGTTGCTATGGTGCTTCAGCCATCATAGGACAGATAACTTCAACGACTACAATTCACTGTAGGTGTATGCACTAAGTACAGCGCTGCCAAATGTAAGTATCTCCAGCCATATATGAACTATGCATTAATTATTCTAGATTTGCTGTCGAATTGAAGTCAGAAGGGAAAAAATTGATTGAACGGCAACTGTACCGTGGTAATGGCTGCACACAGGCCTGCATTGTCAATCGCCAATATCTCTAGCAATAATGGATCTGCCTTTTGTCATTCAAGAATTGCTATAGAATTTAAATCATCAGTGATCAGAATAATCCAACGGCTACAGAGATCTACTGGTAGATGTACCAAGAACGTTACTGTCAATTGTAAACGCAACTAGACATAAACGTACAATGCAGTGAATACTCTAGAGTTGCTTTGGAAATTAGACCATCTGTGAGCAAATTAATACAACGGCTACAGTGCTCTGTCGGTGGATATACTAAGTACAGTATAGTCAATTGTAAACCTCTCCAGACATAGCTGCTGTGTCCACTGGTAATTCTGGAAATACTGTTTAATTTAAAACATCCTGCGAACTACCTAGTCCAACGGCTGCAGTAACCTTTTATGGCTACACCCAATACAGCATCGACATTCTTGCCAAACTCACTAGTAACAATTGCAGTACTAATTGAAAATTCGACAATTGCTATAGAGTTTGATGATCAGCGAACTGAATAATTCAATGTCCATGCGACTGTGTAGGTGGCTATACTCAGTACTGTATTGTCAATTCTTAATATCTCCAGCTTTGAGCTTTTATACTTTCATTACTCTGGAATTGCAATAGAACGTAAATCTTCCGGGAACAAATTAATCCAACGACTACAGCGCATTGTTTGTGTGTGTTGTAAGTACCATACCGCCAACAGTATATATCTCTTGCATTAAAAAATGCATTCATTGATCACTCTGGAATCGCTGTGGAACTTAAGTCATCAGTGTATATGGTAATCCAGCGGCAGCAGTACAGTGATGGTGTACTCAGTATTGTGTTGTCAATTGTTAGTATCTCGAGGGACGATGGAATTCTACCTTGTCATTCTATAATTGTTATAGAAACAAGGGCATCACTGAACAGATTATTGAAACGCAGAGAGTACTCTGTTTGTGGTTGTACTGAGTACCGTAATTTCAAATGTAGGTTTCTCGCGCAATAACTGACCCGTACATTGGTTATTCTACATATGCTCTGGTATTCAAATCTTCAGTGGAGGGATTAATACATTGACAGCTGCGTTCTGTTTATGGATATACTCAGAAATGCATTATCCATGTCGCTTTCTCCGGCGATACTTGCTGTTTTCATTCATCGCTCAATTATTCCAGGAGGACGTAAATGAGCTGCGAACAGATTATTTCCAGTGGCCATGTTATTGTGTAGACTTCTGTACCCAGTACTCTTTCGTCAATTGTTACCTGGTCGGGCGTTAGTGGATCTGTCTCTGGACATTCTGTAACTGCTACGGAATTTATATCATCAGCCAATAGATTTGCCCTCTTGCTATGTCACTGTGTGGACGGCTACACTCTGTACTCTATTGTATCTTATCAGTATTTCTAGGGACACTTTGTTCACCCGTTTGACATTCCGGAAGTTCAGTGTGCCATAGGTAATAAGTGATTAGTCTAATGCAATGGATATAGAACTGTGTAGACAACAACACCATGTAATGCATTATCTGTTGCCGAAATCTGAAGCGATAATTGATCTTTACATTAATAACCATAGAATTGCTATAAAATAGGAACCACCAGTAAATAGGTTAATCCAACGCCTGTAGTACCACGTTGATGCCTGTACGCAGTACTGGATGATCAAGCATTATTATCTCTACCCATATTACATACATTTACAAGCTACACCTTGCTGCTATGTAGTGCTGCTTGTCAGTGGTTCGATTAGCGCTGTGGCTATAGAAAAGTATACATAGCGGCCATAACTAATGCATTGTAAATTGTTAATACCTTGAGCGCCAATTGATGTGTCGTTTTTCATTTTGGGACTACGATACAATATGAATCATCAGTGAATGGATTATTCCAATGGCTACATTTCTGCATTGGTTGTTATACTCCTTACCCTGTTGTCGGTGGGAAATATCTCTGGCGAAAATTGATCTATCCGTTGACAATCCTAGAACGTCTGTACAAATAAAGTTGTCTGTGAATAGAAGTATCCAATGGATGTAGCACGATGTAGACGACTATGCTCAGTACTGCGTTATCAATTGTACACGCATGAAGCGATAATTGATGTATGGATTGGTCATTAGAGGATTGCTATGCAGCCTGAATGATCAGCGAACAGATTAATGCCATTTACCTATGCCTTCAGCGACAATTTATCTTTACAGTGATAATCATTGAATTGCTTCATATATAAGACGATCAGCATAAGTATTGCACCAATGCCTGTAGTGCCGCGTTGATTGCTATACTCATTAAATTATTGTCAGTTGTTCGCATCTCTGGCAATAATTTGTATGTCCATTGATCACTACTGAATTGCTTCATAATATAAGAGGTCGGTCTATAGAATAAACCAATTTTTACAGAATTGCCTATATTCCTATACTCATTACATTATAGTTAGACTTTAATATCTCTTGCAGTAACCCATTTGTCAATTGCTCATTTTGGAATTGCTATAGAAATTGCATGATCAGTGAATTGCTTAACGCATTGGATATTATACTGTGAAGAAACACATGGGTCTCTGTAGATGGCTATACTGGTCATTGTATTGTCATTTCATAATATCTTTGGTGGCAATCAATATTCTTATTGATCATTCTAGAATTGTTACAGAAAGTGGATGTCCAGTTTATAGATAAATAAAGGTACTATAGATCTGTTTAGGTGTATATACTCAGTTCTGCATTGGCAGCTGTTAATATCTCCAGCGACAATTGACTTATCCACTGACAAAACAAAGATTGCTATAGAATTTACGGCGGATACTTTATAACAATTGCTATGATATTGAGTGGGTGGCTGTACACAATACTCTACGTTCAACTGTCAATTTCTCTATCTATAATGCATCTATCCATTGTTCATCCTAGAATTGCTGCAGGGAAATTGGTGAGCATATAGATTGGCACAATGACTCTAATATTTTGTAGGTGGCGGTGCTCGGCACGGTACAGTCTGTCGTCAATATCTCTGGAGGTAATTGATCTTTCCATTGATGCTTCTAGTGTCGCTATAGAATTTATGTGACCAATGATTGGATTAATCCGTTGGCTATAATACAGGCAGGTGGCTATACTCAGCACTGTATTGTCCATCGTCAATACACCTGGCGATAATTGATCCACCCATTGCTCATTCTGGAATTGCCACACAATATTCATAATCAGTCAATAGCTTATGCGAGTGGGTATAGTAATACTTTCGCGGCCATACACAGCAATGTATTTGAAATTGGTAAAATCGCTAACGACGATATATCAGTCCGTTCATCGCTATGGAATTGACATAGAAATTGTATGAACATTGAAAATATTAATTCAGTGCCGGCGACGCAGTAATTGTGACTATTATCAGCAACGTACGGAATAACTTTAATGTCTCTAGCAATAATTGATCTATCTATAGATCATTCTTTAGTTTCTACGCAACTTATATTATCAGCGAATACCATATGCCGCTTTATGACATTAGCTATAGGACTATGCTTCTGGCCTTGCTGACAAATGTATTTTCAACTGTTAGCACCTCAAGCGATAATATATGATCCATGGATCATTTTGAAATTGTTATATAGAAACAGGATGAACGCTATAAATCTTGACCCAATGGCTATACTAATGTGCTGATGGCTGTACTCAGTACTCTGTAGCTAATTTCAAATATTTCAAGCGACAATTCATCTGTCCATTGTTCTATCCAGAATTCCAATAGAAATTGCGTGAACAGTGAATAGATTAATGCAATGGATATAGTAATTTGTAGATGGCAATAGCATGTAATGTATTGTTGTTTGTTCGTTTCTGTAGACACAATTGCTCCACCCACTTAAAATCATAGGATTGCTAAGCTATTAAAATGATCCATGAGTACATTCATGCAATGGCTATAGTACTCCGTAGAGGGCTGTACTCAGTACTGTGTGCTTGAATATTTTTTTCTCTAGAAATAAATGAACCACACATTAGTCAATCTATAATACCTACAGAACTTACATGAAGAGTGAGTGTATTAATGCAATTGTTATAGCAGTGCCTGGGTGCCTATTCTCAGTACTGCTGCGCTAGTTGCATATATCTCCAGCGATAATTGATCTATACGCCAGTTATTCTAGGACTGCTATAGAATTTAATGGTCAGTGAATAGATCTATCCTATTGCTACCGTGCAACGGCGACTGTTGTACGCAGTACTCTGTAGCCAATTGCCAATGTATCCAGCGATAATATTTACCCGTCGATAATGCTTGGAGTCCCATAGAAATTTCATGATCAGTGAATAGATTAATCCAATGGTTTTGGTACAGTTTAGGCGGCTATAGTCTGTGGTGTACTCTTCACTGCTGATATCTCCAGAGATAACTGACCCATCTATTCATAATCGTTGAATTGCTGTGGAATTTACATGATAACCGAAAAAATTTGTGCAATGGCTATAATACTGCGTATGCGGCTACACTAAGTACTGCGTTACCTATACCAAATGTTTAAAGCGAAGATTAATGGATCCATCGGACAATGAAGGATTGCTTTAGAACTGGCAGTATCGGTGAATAGATTAATGTAATGGATATGAAACTGTGTAGGAAACCATAATATATACTATTAATTGTCAATATCTCCAGAGATTATTGATCTATTCATTGATAATTCTTGAAGAATTGTGGGATTTAAATGTAACTGAATTGATTAATACAATGGCAACGGCACTGCGCTGATGGCAATACTCTGTGCCTAATTGTTAGTTCTAAAATCTCTAGCGAGAGTTGATTCATCTATTGAAAACGCTGGACTTGCTATGCAATATTTAGGGTCAACGAATTCATTAATACAATGGCCGTAGTACTGCGTGGATAGCTATACTAGTTTCGGTATTATTATTTGCTTCTGTCCCTAGCGACAGTTGACATATACGTTGATGCTTCTTGAGTTAGTGCAGAATTAAATGATCAGTGAATCTATTATTGCTTTGGCTATAGTTTATTGTCGGTGGCCCTACCATGAACAGTATTGTCAATTGACAATATCCTAACGGCTAGGTTTCTGTGGTGATGACTGATATCAGCACTGTGTTGCCTATTGTTAATACCTCGACGGTCCGTGGATATTAATTGTGGCATTCTAGAGTTATTAACGAATATATATCACCAATGCACATGTTTATCCGACGGCAGCTGTGATATATCAGTGGTTGCAGTAAGTACCGTTCTGGCAGTAGGAAATATCGCAAGAGATGGATGTACTCTACATTGGTAATTCCAGTACTGCTTTGAAATATACATCATCAGTGCACAAGGTACTTCATCGCCCACATTGCAGTTATGATGACCTTACTCAGCGCTGTGACGTCATTTGTAAGTATCACGTGGTATAATGGACCTTCCTTTGTCATTCTAGAATGGCTATAAGATATATATCCTCATTGAGCAGATTACTACAACGGCTGCAGCTATCTGCTTGTGGATTCACTGAGTAGCGTGTTGTCAATTGAAAATGTCTGTAGCCATGGACATGCTATACATTTATTATCCTAGAATTCCTTTGGAACTGACACTATCAGTGAACAATGATTTTCATCTGATACATCACTGTGGTGGTGGCTGTACTCAGTGCCGTGTTGTGAACTGTTAATACCTCTATGGATAACTTATCTGGAATTCTCGTTCTTGAATTTCTGTACAATATATAGCTTGAGTAACAGATCTAATCTAACGGCGACTGTGCTGTGTTGGTAGATGTACTTGCTACCGTACTGTGGATTATAAACATCATACGCCACAACCGTAGTATACAAATTTCCTTTCAGGATTACTTAGGAATTCACATCATCATTGAACCAAGTAGTCGAACGCCAACATTACTGTGACGGCTGTAGTGAGTTCTGTGTTTTCAATTGTTGATACCTCGAGGTACAATGGACCAGAATTTCTCGTCTTGGAAATGCTGTAGGATACATAACCTGAGTGGCAAGCTTTGTCCAATGGCAAAAGTGCCGTGTTGGCAGATGTACTTACTACCTTACTGTGATTTCTGAACATCACTACCCATAACCGTAGTATACATACTTTTTTCCAGGATTACTTAGGAATTTTCATCATCAGTAAAAAAAAGTATTCCCACGCCTACATCACTGTGATGATGGATGTAGTGAGTACTGAGTTTTCAGTTGTTAAAACCTCGATGGACAGAGGATATGTATTATGTCATTCTAGAATTGTTATACATCTTAAATCGTCATTGACCATGTTAAGCCAGCGACCGCAGTAATCTATTGGTGGTTGTAATAGGTACCGTCCGTCCAATTTTGAATGTCTCAAGCCTTAACCTTAATTTACATTAATTGTTCCATAATTGCTTTGGAATTTACATCATTGGTGAACAAAGTTTTGCAACTGCTACTGTATTGCGATGATGGTCGTACTCGATACTGTGTCCTCAACTGTTCATTTATCAAGGGCTAATGAGTCCTTCCATTGTCATACCAGAAATGCTATAGAATTTATGTCCTCAGTGAAAAAGTAATCCAACGGCTGCAGTACGGTGGTGACGTCTCTACTCCGTAATGCTTTGTCAATTATTAACTCCTCGAGGGATAGTGGATCAGCAGCTTGTCATTCTTCAACTGTTATAGAAACAGAATCGTTGCTGAACAGGTTAATACAACGGCAGCAGTGCATTATTGGTTGATGTACGAAGTACCTTAATCTCAGTTGTAAATGTCACAAGCAACTGCCGTTACGTGCATATGCTATTCTAAAATTTCTTCGCAAACTTCGTCATCAGCGGGCAAGGTAATCAAACGGCAGCAGTTCACTGATGACGGCTGTACTCAGTATTGTGTTGCCGAATGTTAATGTCTTGAGGGATAATGGATCTGTGTTAGTCATTCTAGAATTGCTATGCAATAGATATGGCCACTGAGCGGAACAATCCAACGTCTTCAATATTCCGTTCGTGGATGTAATTGTTAGCGTAGTGCCAATCGTGAATATCCCTAATTATAACCGTACTATGCAACGATTATTCTAGAATTGCTTTTGAAGTTACATAATCAGTGAGCAAAGTAGTCCAACGCGTTCAGAAATGTGATGAGGGCTGTACACGGTACTGTGTTTGCAATCGTTTACGACTCGGTGCTTAACGGTTCTGTCTTTCTCCATTTCCGAACTGCTGGAGGATATTGATCATCAGAGAACAGATTAATCCAACAGCAACGATGCTCTGCTGGTAGATGCACTAAGCGTCGCAAAGACAATTGTAAGTATCACAAGAAATAGCTATTCTTTGTATATGATATTCTAGAACTTCTTTGCGACTTGCACCGCCATTGAGCAAAGTATTCCAACGGTTACGTTACTCCGGTGATGGCTGCTCTCAGTACTCTGTTGCCAATTGGTAATACGTCGGGGTTAATGGATCTGTGCCAGGTTATTCTAGAAAATCTTTAGCATTTATATCATCAGTGAAGAAAGAAATTCAGCGACTACATTATTGTTATGGTGGTAGCTCTCAGTACTGCATTGTCGATTCTACACATCCGGAGCGACAGCGGATGTGACTTTTGTCATCTTAGATTGTACATAGAATTAAAATCATTAGTGCGGAACTTTGTCCAACAGATGCAGTGCTATGATGGAGAATGTACTTAGTACCGTACTACCAACTCTAAACGTCTATAGCCATAAATGATGTAAACGTTGGTTATGCTGCAATTGCTGCGCAAGTTAAACCGTCAACGAACAAATTATTCCAACGGCTACAGTACTGTCATGGTGGCTATACTTAGTGGCTTGTTATCATTTGCTAACATCTCGGGCGACGTGGGATGTGTCTCTTTTCATTCTGGTATTGCCATTGGATTTAAATCATCATTACAGCCATCCTTCCAACGGCTACAGTGATCTGTTGCAGGCTGTACAACGCACCATACTGCCAATTGTAAATGTCGCTAGCCATATCAAATTTATGCATTGATTATTCTTTAAATCTGCGGAGTTAAAGTCATCAGTGCACAAATTAGAACAACCTCTAGAGTACGCTGATGTTGGCGGTACTCAGCAATGTTTTATCACATGTTAACGTACCTGGCGACTGTGGATCTGCCTTTTGTCATCCTAGAATTGCTATAGAACATAAATCTTCAGTGAACAGATTAGTCAAACGGCTACTGTACTCCGCTCGTGGGTATAAACAGGACTGTATTGACATATGTCAAATTCGCCAGCGACAGTTGCTCTGTCAATCGATCATTTCTCAATTGCTGAAGAAATTACATGATCCGCAGAGATAGACATTCACTGCATATAGTATTGAATTGATGAGTTCTCTCAGTACCGTATTGCCATTTTCCAATAACCATACCGATATTTGACCTATGCATAGCTTGTTCTAGACATACTGTCCAATTTAAATCATTAATGGACAAATTAATACAACTGCACGAATGCCCGGTTGATGGATGTACTCAGTGCTGTATTTACATGTGTCAATGTCGCCAGTGACGATTTCAATATCCGGGAATATTCAACA
The DNA here is from genome assembly GCF_001483705.2 of Eufriesea mexicana. Classification (NCBI taxonomy): domain Eukaryota; kingdom Metazoa; phylum Arthropoda; class Insecta; order Hymenoptera; family Apidae; genus Eufriesea; species Eufriesea mexicana. The sequence continues at coordinate 98,155 of NW_016907965.1, read as the reverse complement.
ACTGCAGGAGGGCTAAGATGATTAGCGATAGGTCTGATTGAATGTCAATTGTATTGTTCAGGCGGCAACATTCATTACGCTACTGTTACTTGTCAATATCGCTACACATATATGATCAATCCGTCGACTATTCTAGAATGCCTGCAGATACTAAATCAACAACAAACTCATTAGTCAGACGGAGGCTGTGTTCTCTTGGTGGAAGTAACGTGTACCGTGCGGCATATTGTAAATATCTCTGGCCGTATTTGTTCTATAGACTGATTATCTGGAATTGCTACTAAATTTAATTGACCTGAGGGCAAATTATAACGACGGCAACAGTACAGGTATGATGGTTGTACTCATTACGGTCTTGTCAGTTTATAATACCAGGAGCGATAAAGGATCTGTCCCTAGTCATGCTAGAGTTGCTATGGTGCTTCAGCCATCATAGGACAGATAACTTCAACGACTACAATTCACTGTAGGTGTATGCACTAAGTACAGCGCTGCCAAATGTAAGTATCTCCAGCCATATATGAACTATGCATTAATTATTCTAGATTTGCTGTCGAATTGAAGTCAGAAGGGAAAAAATTGATTGAACGGCAACTGTACCGTGGTAATGGCTGCACACAGGCCTGCATTGTCAATCGCCAATATCTCTAGCAATAATGGATCTGCCTTTTGTCATTCAAGAATTGCTATAGAATTTAAATCATCAGTGATCAGAATAATCCAACGGCTACAGAGATCTACTGGTAGATGTACCAAGAACGTTACTGTCAATTGTAAACGCAACTAGACATAAACGTACAATGCAGTGAATACTCTAGAGTTGCTTTGGAAATTAGATCATCTGTGAGCAAATTAATACAACGGCTACAGTGCTCTGTCGGTGGATATACTAAGTACAGTATAGTCAATTGTAAACCTCTCCAGACATAGCTGCTGTGTCCACTGGTAATTCTGGAAATACTGTTTAATTTAAAACATCCTGCGAACTACCTAGTCCAACGGCTGCAGTAACCTTTTATGGCTACACCCAATACAGCATCGACATTCTTGCCAAACTCACTAGTAACAATTGCAGTACTAATTGAAAATTCGACAATTGCTATAGAGTTTGATGATCAGCGAACTGAATAATTCAATGTCCATGCGACTGTGTAGGTGGCTATACTCAGTACTGTATTGTCAATTCTTAATATCTCCAGCTTTGAGCTTTTATACTTTCATTACTCTGGAATTGCAATAGAACGTAAATCTTCCGGGAACAAATTAATCCAACGACTACAGCGCATTGTTTGTGTGTGTTGTAAGTACCATACCGCCAACAGTATATATCTCTTGCATTAAAAAATGCATTCATTGATCACTCTGGAATCGCTGTGGAACTTAAGTCATCAGTGTATATGGTAATCCAGCGGCAGCAGTACAGTGATGGTGTACTCAGTATTGTGTTGTCAATTGTTAGTATCTCGAGGGACGATGGAATTCTACCTTGTCATTCTATAATTGTTATAGAAACAAGGGCATCACTGAACAGATTATTGAAACGCAGAGAGTACTCTGTTTGTGGTTGTACTGAGTACCGTAATTTCAAATGTAGGTTTCTCGCGCAATAACTGACCCGTACATTGGTTATTCTACATATGCTCTGGTATTCAAATCTTCAGTGGAGGGATTAATACATTGACAGCTGCGTTCTGTTTATGGATATACTCAGAAATGCATTATCCATGTCGCTTTCTCCGGCGATACTTGCTGTTTTCATTCATCGCTCAATTATTCCAGGAGGACGTAAATGAGCTGCGAACAGATTATTTCCAGTGGCCATGTTATTGTGTAGACTTCTGTACCCAGTACTCTTTCGTCAATTGTTACCTGGTCGGGCGTTAGTGGATCTGTCTCTGGACATTCTGTAACTGCTACGGAATTTATATCATCAGCCAATAGATTTGCCCTCTTGCTATGTCACTGTGTGGACGGCTACACTCTGTACTCTATTGTATCTTATCAGTATTTCTAGGGACACTTTGTTCACCCGTTTGACATTCCGGAAGTTCAGTGTGCCATAGGTAATAAGTGATTAGTCTAATGCAATGGATATAGAACTGTGTAGACAACAACACCATGTAATGCATTATCTGTTGCCGAAATCTGAAGCGATAATTGATCTTTACATTAATAACCATAGAATTGCTATAAAATAGGAACCACCAGTAAATAGGTTAATCCAACGCCTGTAGTACCACGTTGATGCCTGTACGCAGTACTGGATGATCAAGCATTATTATCTCTACCCATATTACATACATTTACAAGCTACACCTTGCTGCTATGTAGTGCTGCTTGTCAGTGGTTCGATTAGCGCTGTGGCTATAGAAAAGTATACATAGCGGCCATAACTAATGCATTGTAAATTGTTAATACCTTGAGCGCCAATTGATGTGTCGTTTTTCATTTTGGGACTACGATACAATATGAATCATCAGTGAATGGATTATTCCAATGGCTACATTTCTGCATTGGTTGTTATACTCCTTACCCTGTTGTCGGTGGGAAATATCTCTGGCGAAAATTGATCTATCCGTTGACAATCCTAGAACGTCTGTACAAATAAAGTTGTCTGTGAATAGAAGTATCCAATGGATGTAGCACGATGTAGACGACTATGCTCAGTACTGCGTTATCAATTGTACACGCATGAAGCGATAATTGATGTATGGATTGGTCATTAGAGGATTGCTATGCAGCCTGAATGATCAGCGAACAGATTAATGCCATTTACCTATGCCTTCAGCGACAATTTATCTTTACAGTGATAATCATTGAATTGCTTCATATATAAGACGATCAGCATAAGTATTGCACCAATGCCTGTAGTGCCGCGTTGATTGCTATACTCATTAAATTATTGTCAGTTGTTCGCATCTCTGGCAATAATTTGTATGTCCATTGATCACTACTGAATTGCTTCATAATATAAGAGGTCGGTCTATAGAATAAACCAATTTTTACAGAATTGCCTATATTCCTATACTCATTACATTATAGTTAGACTTTAATATCTCTTGCAGTAACCCATTTGTCAATTGCTCATTTTGGAATTGCTATAGAAATTGCATGATCAGTGAATTGCTTAACGCATTGGATATTATACTGTGAAGAAACACATGGGTCTCTGTAGATGGCTATACTGGTCATTGTATTGTCATTTCATAATATCTTTGGTGGCAATCAATATTCTTATTGATCATTCTAGAATTGTTACAGAAAGTGGATGTCCAGTTTATAGATAAATAAAGGTACTATAGATCTGTTTAGGTGTATATACTCAGTTCTGCATTGGCAGCTGTTAATATCTCCAGCGACAATTGACTTATCCACTGACAAAACAAAGATTGCTATAGAATTTACGGCGGATACTTTATAACAATTGCTATGATATCGAGTGGGTGGCTGTACACAATACTCTACGTTCAACTGTCAATTTCTCTATCTATAATGCATCTATCCATTGTTCATCCTAGAATTGCTGCAGGGAAATTGGTGAGCATATAGATTGGCACAATGACTCTAATATTTTGTAGGTGGCGGTGCTCGGCACGGTACAGTCTGTCGTCAATATCTCTGGAGGTAATTGATCTTTCCATTGATCCTTCTAGTGTCGCTATAGAATTTATGTGACCAATGATTGGATTAATCCGTTGGCTATAATACAGGCAGGTGGCTATACTCAGCACTGTATTGTCCATCGTCAATACACCTGGCGATAATTGATCCACCCATTGCTCATTCTGGAATTGCCACACAATATTCATAATCAGTCAATAGCTTATGCGAGTGGGTATAGTAATACTTTCGCGGCCATACACAGCAATGTATTTGAAATTGGTAAAATCGCTAACGACGATATATCAGTCCGTTCATCGCTATGGAATTGACATAGAAATTGTATGAACATTGAAAATATTAATTCAGTGCCGGCGACGCAGTAATTGTGACTATTATCAGCAACGTACGGAATAACTTTAATGTCTCTAGCAATAATTGATCTATCTATAGATCATTCTTTAGTTTCTACGCAACTTATATTATCAGCGAATACCATATGCCGCTTTATGACATTAGCTATAGGACTATGCTTCTGGCCTTGCTGACAAATGTATTTTCAACTGTTAGCACCTCAAGCGATAATATATGATCCATGGATCATTTTGAAATTGTTATATAGAAACAGGATGAACGCTATAAATCTTGACCCAATGGCTATACTAATGTGCTGATGGCTGTACTCAGTACTCTGTAGCTAATTTCAAATATTTCAAGCGACAATTCATCTGTCCATTGTTCTATCCAGAATTCCAATAGAAATTGCGTGAACAGTGAATAGATTAATGCAATGGATATAGTAATTTGTAGATGGCAATAGCATGTAATGTATTGTTGTTTGTTCGTTTCTGTAGACACAATTGCTCCACCCACTTAAAATCATAGGATTGCTAAGCTATTAAAATGATCCATGAGTACATTCATGCAATGGCTATAGTACTCCGTAGAGGGCTGTACTCAGTACTGTGTGCTTGAATATTTTTTTCTCTAGAAATAAATGAACCACACATTAGTCAATCTATAATACCTACAGAACTTACATGAAGAGTGAGTGTATTAATGCAATTGTTATAGCAGTGCCTGGGTGCCTATTCTCAGTACTGCTGCGCTAGTTGCATATATCTCCAGCGATAATTGATCTATACGCCAGTTATTCTAGGACTGCTATAGAATTTAATGGTCAGTGAATAGATCTATCCTATTGCTACCGTGCAACGGCGACTGTTGTACGCAGTACTCTGTAGCCAATTGCCAATGTATCCAGCGATAATATTTACCCGTCGATAATGCTTGGAGTCCCATAGAAATTTCATGATCAGTGAATAGATTAATCCAATGGTTTTGGTACAGTTTAGGCGGCTATAGTCTGTGGTGTACTCTTCACTGCTGATATCTCCAGAGATAACTGACCCATCTATTCATAATCGTTGAATTGCTGTGGAATTTACATGATAACCGAAAAAATTTGTGCAATGGCTATAATACTGCGTATGCGGCTACACTAAGTACTGCGTTACCTATACCAAATGTTTAAAGCGAAGATTAATGGATCCATCGGACAATGAAGGATTGCTTTAGAACTGGCAGTATCGGTGAATAGATTAATGTAATGGATATGAAGCTATGTAGGTAACCACAATGAGTATAATTAATTGTCAATATCTCAAGAGATTATTGATCCATTCATTAACAATTCTTGCAGAAATGTCGCATTTAAGTGATAACTGAATTGATTAATACAATGGCAACGGCACTGCGCTGATGGCAATACTCTGTGCCTAATTGTTAGTTCTAAAATCTCTAGCGAGAGTTGATTCATCTATTGAAAACGCTGGACTTGCTATGCAATATTTAGGGTCAACGAATTCATTAATACAATGGCCGTAGTACTGCGTGGATAGCTATACTAGTTTCGGTATTATTATTTGCTTCTGTCCCTAGCGACAGTTGACATATACGTTGATGCTTCTTGAGTTAGTGCAGAATTAAATGATCAGTGAATCTATTATTGCTTTGGCTATAGTTTATTGTCGGTGGCCCTACCATGAACAGTATTGTCAATTGACAATATCCGCAGAGATAAATGGTAAATCCATTCATCATTCTAGGATTGCT